>NC_081861.1:23688290-24003740 GCF_963259705.1 Myotis daubentonii | reverse complement strand
ATCCACAAATGAGTGAGATCATGTGGTATTTATCTTTCTCTGACTGGCTTATTTCACTTAGCATAATGCTCTCCAGTTCCATCTATGCTGTTGCAAAAGGCAAGAGTTCCTCTTTTTTTACTGCAGCATAGTATTCCATTGTGTATATGTACCACAGTTTTCTAATCCACTCATCTGCTGATGGGCACTTAGGCTGTTTCCAAATCTTAGCTATGGTGAATTGTGCTGCTATGAAAATAGGAGTGCATATATCCTTTCTGATTGGCATTTCTGGTTTCTTGGGATATATTCCTAGTAGTGGAAAAACTGGGTCAAATGAGAGTTCCATTTTTAGTTTTTTGAGGTAGCTCCATACTGTTCTCCACAGTGGCTGCACCAGTCTGCATTCCCACCAGCAGTGCAAAAGGGTTCCTTTTTCTCCACATCCTCTCCAACACTTGTTGTTTGTTGATTTGTTGATGATAGCCATTCTGACAGGTGTAAGATGATACCGCATCTCTCGTATAATTAGTGACTTTGAGCAGGTTTTCATATGTCTTTCGGCCTTCTGTATGTCCTCTTTCGAAAAGGGTCTATCTAGTTCTGTTGCCCATTTCTTTATTGGATTGTTTATCTTCCTTTTGTTAAGTTTCATGAGATCCCATTAAATGTTGGAAATTAAACCCTTATCGGTGGTATCATTGGCAAATATGTTCTCCCATGTAGTGGATCTTCTTGTTGTTTTGTTGATGGTTTCCTTTGCTGTGAAAAAGATTTTTATTTCGATGTAGTCCCATTTGTTTATTTTCTCTTTAGTTTCCATTGCCCTAGGAGCATTATCAGAGAAGAAATTCCTTCGGCATATGTTTGCGATTTCGCTGCCTGTGGATTCCTTTAGTATTTTTATGGTTTGCCGTCTTACGTTTAAGTCTTTTATCCATTTTGAGTTTATTTTTGTGTATGGTGTGAGTTGGTGGTCTACTTTCATCTTTTTGCATGTATCTGTCCAATTTTCCCAACACCATTTATTGAAGAGACTGTCTTGACTCCATTGTATTCTCTTGCCTCCTTTGTCGAATATTAATTGGGCATAGTGGTTTGGGTCAATTTCGGGGGTCTCTATTCTATTCCATTGATCTATATGTCTGTTCTTGTGCCAGTACCAAGCTGTTTTAAGAACAGTGGCTTTGTAATACAGTTTGATATCTGGTATTGAGATCCCACCTACTTTGTTCTTTCTCAGGATTGCTGCAGCTATTCGGGGTCTTTTTTTTATTCCAGTTGAATTTTTGGAATGTTCATCCTAGATTTGTGAAATATGCTGTTGGTAATTTAATGGGGATTGCATTGAATCTATGGATTGCTTTGGGTAGTATGGACATTTTGATGTTCTTCCATCTATTTATGTCTTCCTCTATCACTTTTTTCAGTGTCCTGTAGTTTTTGGCATATAAGTGTTTTACCTCCTTAGTTAAGTTTATTCCTAGGTATTTTAATTTTTTTGGTGCAATGGTAAATGGGATTGCTTCTGTAGTTTCACTTTCTGTAAGTTCACTATTGGTATAAAGAAATGCCATGGATTTCTTAGCATTAATTTTGTATCCTGCTACATTGCTGAATTCATTTATTAAGTCTAATAATTTTTTGATGGAGTCTTTAGGGTTCTGTATGTACAGTATCATGTCATCTGCAAATAAGGACAGTTTTACTTCTTCTTTTCCAATCTGGATGCCTTTTATTTCTTCTTCTTGTCTTATCCCAATGGCTAGTACTTCCAGTACTATCTTGAACAGGAGTGGTGAGGGGGGCATCCCTGTCTTGTTCCTGTTTTTAGGGGGAATGGTTTTACTTTTTGCCCATTGATTATGATGTTGGCTCTGGGTTTGTCATATATGGCTTTTATTATGTTGAGGTATGATCCCTCAATTCCTATCTTGCTGAGAGTTTTTATCAAGAAAGAAATGAAGAAATGTTGGATTTTGTCAATGATTTTTCTGCATCAATTGATATGACTATGTGATTTTTTTTCTCTCAATTTGTTTATGTGATGTGTCATGTTTATTGATTTGCGAATATTGTACCATCCTTGCATCCCTGGGATAAATCATACTTGGTCATGGTGTATGATCTTTTTGATGTACTGCTGGATCCGATTTGCTAGGATTTTGTTGAGGATTTTGGCATCTATATTCATGAGGGATATTGGCCTATAATTCTCTTTCATTGTATTGTCTTTATCTGGTTTTGGAATTAGGGTGATGTTGGCTTCATAGAATGAGCTGGGAAGTGTTCCTTCCTCTTGGATCTTTTGACAAAGTCTGAGGAGGATAGGTTTTAGGTATTCCTTGAATGTTTGGTAAAACTCCCCTGTGAAGCCATCTGGCCCCGGGCTTTTGTTTGCTGGAATCTTTTTGATTACTGCTTTGATTTCTTCCATAGTTATTGGCCTATTGAGATTTTTAGATTCTTCCTGGTTAAGTTTTGGAATGTTGTATTTTTCTAGGAATTTGTCCATTTCCTCCAGCTTGTCTAGTTTTTTTGAGTAGAATTGTTCATAGTATTTTCTAACAATCCTTTGTATTTCTATGGGGTCTGTTGTTATTTCGCCTCTATCATTTCTGATTTTGTTTATTTGGGTCCTCTCTCTTTGTTTCTTGGTGAGCCTGACTAGAGGTGTATCAATCTTGTTTGTCCTTTCAAAGTACCAGCTCTTGGTTTTGTTGATCTTTTGTATTGTTTTTTTAGTCTCTATGTCATTTATCTCTAAGCTGATCTTGTTATTTCCTTCCTTCTGCTTACAGTGGGCTTTTTTTGTTGCTCTCTTTCTAACTCTTCGAGTTGTAGAGTTAGGTCATTTATTCTCATTTTTTCTTTTTTCTTGCATTAGGCTTGTAGAGCTATGAACTTCCCTCTCAAAACTGCTTTTGCTGTGCCCCATAGGTTTTGGATTGTTGTGTTTTCATTGTCATTTGTTGCCATGATGTATTTTATTTCTTCTTTGATCTCACTGGTAACCCAGTCATTGTTTAATAGCATACTATTTAGTCTCCATGTGTTTGATTTTTCTGGATTGTTTTTGTTGTAGTTGTTTTCCAGTTTTATGCCGTTGTGGTCTGAGAAGATGCTTGATATGATTTCAATTTTCTTGAATTTGAAGAGACTTTTTCTGTGACCCAATATATGGGCTATCTTTGAAGATGACAAATGTGCACTTGAGGAGAATGTATATTCTGTGGCTTTGGGGTGAAATGTTCTGAAGATGTCAATTAATTCTATCTGATCTAGTGAGTCATTTAGGATTGATGTTTCTTTGCTGAGTTTCTGTTTAGAGGATTTGTCCAGTGATGATAATGGGGTGTTAAGGTCCCCTACTATGATTGTATTGCTGTCAATCTCTCCCTTGATCTCCTCCAGAAGATTTCTTACGTATTTGGGTGCTCCTATATTGGGTGCATATATATTTACCAGAGTTATTTCTTCTTGTTGGACTGCTCCCTTTAGTATTATGAAGTGGCCTTCTTTATCTCTTTTTATATCCTTCACTTTGAGATCTAATTTGTCAGATATAAGTATTGCTACCCTGGCTTTTTTTTTTTTTTCACTTCCATTGGCCTGAAAAACCTTTTTCCATCCCTTCACCATCAGTCTGTGTGCATCTTTTTTTTCTGAGGTGGGTTTCCTGTAGACAGCAGATATATGGGTCATGTTTTCTTATCCACTCATTTACTCTATGCCTTTTGACTGGGGCATTTAATCCATTTACATTTAAAGTTATTATTGATAGAAACTTTTTAGTCGCCATTTTTGTTCTTTACCACTGTGTTCCTTCTTTGTTTCCTATTTTTTATATTTACAGCAGACCCTTTAGCATTTCTTGCATTGCTGGCTTGGTTGTAATAAACTTCCGTAGATCGTTTTTGTCTGTGAAGCTCCTGATTTGACCCTCAATTTTGATTGATAGCCTTGCTGGGTACAGTATTCTTGGATTCAGACCCTTCCTTTGCTTGACTTTGTATATTTCATTCCATTCCCTTCTTGCATGATGTGTTTCTGTTGATAAATCGGTCACTAGTCTGATGGGGGATCCTTTGTAGGTAACTTTCTGTCTGTCTCTGGCTGCTTTTAAGCTTCTTGCTTTGTCGTTGGTGTTTGCCAATTTAATTATTATGTGCCTTGGCGTCGGTCTTTTCGGGTTCATTTTGTTTGGGACTCTGTGAGCTTCTTGAATTTGTGTGAGTGTTTTCTTCCCTATATCAGGGAACTTTTCTGTTACTATTTTTTCAAACAGTTTTTCTATTCCTTGCTCAGTTTCCTCTCCTTCTGGCACCCCTATAATTCGGATGTTGTTTCGTTTAGCGTTGACCCAGAGTTCTCTTAGGTTCCCCTCCTGCTTTTTAATTTTTTTTTCTAGAAGCTGTTCTGTTTGGGTATTTTTTCCTACCTTGTCTTCTAGCTCGCTGATGCAGTCCTCTGCTTCTTCTAGTCTACTGTTGATGCTTTCTATTGAGTTCTTTATAGCAGTGATGTCATTTTTCATTTCTTCTTGGTTTTTCTTCATTTCTTCTTGGTTCCTACACATATTGTTGAATTTGTCTTCCATTCTTTTCATCCACCTTATGGCCATTTCTCTGAATTCTTTCTCTGACAGGTTGCTTGTCTCCATTGCCTCCATTTCATTTACTTCCTTTTCTGATGATGCCTGTTTTTCTTTCATATGCGAGTTGATTCTTTGTTTCACCATGATCTGTCTTCTCAAGGTTTTGGTTATGTAGTTTTCTCTCTGCTGCATTGATTTAAAGGGACAAAATATAACACAACAAGGCACAACATACAAGGCACTGCACATAAATGTTTTCACGATATTAATAACCCCAAATAAAGGTGACCACCCGAGCAAAGAGAATTAGGGGATAAAGAAGAAAAAAGAGAAAAAGATTAAAGGGAAAAAGAAAAAACAAAAAGGAGTGCCGAAATGAGATTGGGAAAAGGGAGAAAAGAAAACAAACAAACAAACAAAAAAGTAAGAGAGAGAATGAAATGGAGGTCGTAAGAGGCTATTTGTATGGGGAGAAAACTCTAAGAGAACCGCAACTAATCTCAACGAATTCCAGCAGCAGATCTCTGGAGATTAATGCAAACTACAAACAACCACTAATATCAAGTGAGGCAAGGGAAAACAGAAGCACAAAAATAACCAGAGAAAGAAAAAATAAGCAAAACAGAAAAATGAAAATGAAAAACAAAACAATCTCCCAAACAAGAATAAAAAAACCCAATATACTCAAAATCAAGCAAACACTAGCAAAACGACAGAGAGAGAGAGAAAAAAAAAATTGGATAGTGAAGAAAGATAAGAGAGAGGTGTTTATGGATTTAGAGCAAGGGATTGGAAATTAGATATATAAGTAGGGTGAAATTTAGACAGTGGGTAAAAAGAAGGAATAGGGAAAATCTAAAGCAGGAATAGGGTAAGAGAAGTAGGACAACAAAAGGGGAAAAGTGAGGAAGAGAGTTTTGGCTTAAGGGTAAAGGTGAGATAGAGAGAAATGATGCTAAAGGAATGATGAAAATAGAGTGTAGAACACTAATCCCAAAATAAAATAAAGAAAAAATAATAATAAAATAAAATAAAATGACACTTGAAAAAAGGGTAAAATGATAGCAATAATACCGGTTAAAAAATGTAGTAATTAAAAAGGTAAAATCAAGTGATGAAAAAAATTAAAAAAATAATAATAAAATTGGTGCTTAATGAAATGGTGAAAAAAGAATTAAAAAAATATATAAAAATATGCAGTAGTGAAGGTGCTTCAGATCTTCTACTCTTCTTTTTGGCACACCTTAGTCCTGCCAGGCATTCAGGAGAGTGTTGAATTTCCCTGTGATACACTGTCCCTCCATGCCGTAAACCACAGTCTTGATTTTGAGGCAGGTTGTATTTGTTTACCAGACTGCCTTTATTTGTGATCACAGAAGAGACAGTTCGTGGCTCTGCCTCTGGGTGGCAGTGTGTCTGGATTGACCTCCGAGGCTATAAGACCTCTCTATCAGTAGGGTTTTTTTCTCTATGGTACTTGAAACTGATTTGGGAACGTCCACTGCCCAGAGCTGGTTCTTTAATTGTTACTGCCTGCTCTGTTTCCCAGGCTCCCCAAAAAGAACCTTTCCCTACATGCTCTGCAAATGACCCCAATGGGGGAATCCCATGCACTGGGTTTAATAATCAAATGTATGGATCTAAGGGGAACTGTAACAAGAGCCTGATACATTGTGCAAATTCGGAAGCCTCCACCTTCCAGGTCTGTGCGCCCACTCGCCCCTGGCACCAAGCAGCCGGCACACTGGCAAAATCCAAGGCTGCTTTTTTACAACCAGTCCAGCTATGGGCTTATTTTTAGCATTCCCTTCTGCCAGCAGCCCTGTGGGGCCCCTTCCCCACTAACGGGTCACACTGGTCCCAACAGCTGCGGACTCTGTGGGGCGCAGATTTCACCCCGCATGCATGAGCACGGTCCTCTCTCCAACCCAAATTGCGAACTGCACCTTTAGGGGAAGTTTAACCTTTCCGTGAGAAGAAGCAGTGCTCGTCTAAGTTCACGCAGTCACGCTGCTTGAGATCCCTTGTTTCCAGGTTAGTAGCTGATCTCTGGATGCCGGCAACAGCCACCCAAGATGGCGCAGTCTCCGCTGCTGAGCTGGCGCACAGGGAGAGATTTCAGCAGCAGTCTCCAACCGTCCTTTTTTTTTCTGGGCGTTCTCGGTCTTTCCCAGCTGCAGACAGTCTCTCAGCCGAAAATCCTCTGCCTATTCAGGCTGTATGTTACCCGTTTCAGTTGCTCACCCTTATCTACTCCAGGACAAGGCACAGGACACGTCCATTTATACCTCCGCCATTTTCTCCCCTAAAGTGGGACTCTTTTATATAGGACTCAAAATGGGCATTTCTAAAAAGTAGGTTTGTAATCCATAGCTCATTAGCAATTTTGAAGGTACTAAAAGGGTTGACATTAGGAAATAGGGAGATAATTCTTTGTAGAAAATTATTAGATTGCTTTGAGTTATTGGATTGCTATGGTATGCTCTGTTATTTCTCTACTTTGCCTCAATTAGGTTGGAGAAATTGGGACTTTCCTACACCCTATGTCAAATGAAAGGGACTTAGAAAAGACAACACTGAGAGCTTTATATGTATCCCTTGAAATTTAGGAGACAAAAACATAGATATCTGACTTTTGCCTGAGAAATCTAGAGTCTATGTCTATGTACTTGAGGAAGAAGAGAAGGGGAAGAAGGAAAGAGAGTGTAAGAGTATTTGTAAAAGCAATAGAGGGAGAAAGGGAAGTGCATTGTTTTGTTATTGTTGATGATTTGCTTTTGTGCTGTGGGTCAAGTGGATTAGTAGAGCAAAGTCATTTTGGAATCATCTTTTAAGAAAGACTGTCCAAGGAGCTATCTTGAAGTATGAGGCAGAGCTCTAATTCCATGGCTAAAATTTGGAGTCATAAAAGGCCAGCCAGCAAGATAGACATATACATCAATCTAATAGAATTAAGAGTCTAGAAGTAAAGCCATGCATCTAAAGTTAACTGATTTACTATAAAGATGCTAAGACCATTCAATAGGGAAAGGATAGTCACTTTAACAGTTGTGTTGGGACAGCTAGATAGCCACATGCAAAAGAATAAAATTGAACTCTTAGTTTATACCACATACAAAAACAAACTCAAATGAATCAAAGGCATAAATCTAAGGCTAAAACTATAAAAAAAACCTTAGAAGAAAACAGGGATAGATATTCATGACTTTATATTCTAATAAGGTAAATGATAACAGCTATCATTTCTTGATCTGTTACTATAGCCTGGACACTTTTATTTGTATTATCTCTGTGAATTCTCATAACTACCCAGAGAGATAGGTAGTATTAGTATTGCTTCCATTTTACAGACTGAGATTTAGAAAAGTTAAAGTTACATGTGCAAGGTAATACAGCTAATAAGTGGTAGGGCCAGGATTCAAATCCTTATCTATTTGACTCAATAACTCAAACACTTAAGCACAATATTACTCAGCCACCTTGAAGTCTATGTTTGCTGACCTGATTTTCTTCCTCGAAGAAATCAGACTGGACCGTTGAGGCCATTATTGCTGAATGCCAGTGGATGAGACACAACATTCATTGTAATTCAGCACATGCCTTGCTCTCTCATTTCCTACCTCTGCACCATCTGCAGCTGGCCTAGGTCCTTCTGTTTCTGCAGAAGTTAAAAAGCTGGGTTAACCCTTTCCTTCTGTAGGGGATCTCAGGGGAGGGTATGAGCCAAGGGCTGCTCCTGGAGAGGCCTGGCAATGCTTTTACTCTTCATTAAAAGTTTATGTGCATTATACACTTCATTATATGCAATTGGGTTTCTTATATGGCACTCCAGTGCATAAATGACTCCCTAGACACATTTGTGAGTTTTCATTGTTATAAAGGCTGGCCAACTCACAAAGCAGATATGTTTTAAAGTATTCAATTATTCCCAGTACAACAACCAAATCCAGGGGAGGTTTTACTTTACACCTTCCAAAGGATTGCTTACAGGACAGCACAGTATTTTTACTGGTCAAAATCAGTTTTGAATCTGAATAATTAGGAAGATAGAAAAATACTATGGGTAGATTATTACTTTCACTTTCAATTTTGAGTTGACTTATACCCTGTTGTAATGTGGGCTAGTTTATATAACATAAATGTAGGTTCTAGAACGGCTAATATTTTTATACTGAGAAGATGATGAGGCCATGGATATTGTGTACCTTTAAGAGTTGGTAAGTAAATACGCTTTTATTCATTCATTCACTTTTTCCACTGGCATTTACTGTGTACCCAGCATAGTGGTAGGCACTAGCTGTATAGAGGTGAATATAAGTCATAGTGTTTGCCCTCAAGGAACTCACACTTTAGTGGGGCAAAGGTAAATTTAAAATTTCAGTATAGTGTAATAACTACTATGAGAGAGATATGTCCAGAGTATTATGAGAAAATAGATTAGAGAGTGGTACAGAAGAGGTATCTGATAAACAGCAGTTTATTGTTGTTCTTAGCAGAAAGGTATTTGGTTTCAGAGAAGGGGGTGTTTAGCTGATGGAGTGGAGATGGCCCCCAAGGCAACCTGAGAACCCACATATTAAAAATGGCGGAGTTACTGTCAGCCTGATATATGGAGTAGGACTGACCTGCCTATTTCTTCAAGTACTCAGTACTATTATATTAACAAGAAATAAAATTTGTATGGGGTTTGAAAAAGTATACACTTCAGAGTTTACTTGTTACAGCAGTTAACCCATCCTCACCAATATAGTTAAAATGTTATGTCAGTTTTCATAATATCTTGGTTCTGGATCCTTTCCATCAGCTGTGCCACCATTAAGGTCCTCATTTTGTCCCTCCTGGTCTACACAACAATATTCTAACTGCTATCTCACCCTTGCCTTCAGTTCTTTTTGTAAAGTGGAAAACTAATACGTTTTATAGAATTTGTTTTGAAGAAATAATACTTTAGGCCAGAGCATTGGCCTTAAGAAATACTAAATATTAAAGAGATGATTGTAGCAATTGTGGTGGGGAGCTTTTTCAGTGGTAGGTACCTCCTCAGATGCTCATCCCATATAGGCAACCCTCTCTTTTGCCTCCCCGGAATGAAGTTTGTAAATATGTCCATGAGCTGGAACCCAGCCAGAATTTCTTAGCTTTGCTCTAATATAGGGACCCAAATAGATGGCTCATGACACTTACTGTTGGACACTAGAAAGGCAGGTCTGAAAGTATGGATGACTCAGACAAATGTATCCAATTACTTGAAGGAAAACTCAAGGCACATGGGCTCCTCTTTTGGTGGGAGGATCAGGGTAAGTGATATTTTCATCCAGTCTCAACTACTTACTAGCTGTCGGGACTTTGGGCAACTTACTTGACCTCTCTGACTTCAGGGGTTGTTTTTTAGCTGTAAAGTTGGAATAAAGGTAACAGTAAAAATTAATTTAAATTTAAAAAATTAAATTAAAAATCTCAGAGAGTTGTGAGGATTACATGAGGTGATGCATATAAAGCAACTGGAATAGTGGCTGGCACATAGTAGGTTCTAAAATACTTTTTTCATTATTGTTTTTTATTTATTTTAGAGAGGAAGGGAGAGGGAGGGAGAGAGAGAGAGAGAGAGAGAGAGAGAGAGAGAGAGAGAGAGAGAGAAGAAAGAGAGACATCAACTTGTTGCCTGCAGTATGCACCCCAATTGGGGGATTGAACTCACAACTTGGGCATGTGCCCTGACTGGGAATCAAACCTGTGACCTTTCAGTGCATGGAACAACACTCAACCAACTGAGTCACACTGTCCAGGGCTTCTGTTGTTGTTTTAGTATCATGTATCATTATGATTCTTTTTCTGGTTAAAAAGAGCAATTATTTCCATATTGAATAAAAGTTTCTACAAATGTTTAAGAAAAATAAAGTTACCTAGTAGCCAAAGACTTGCATGCAGGGTACAAATTCTTTCTGGCTTGGAAATTAACTTGCCTTTTTGCTGATGTATGTTTACATCTATTTCCCAATGACTTTCAGTTACTACAGGTTCTTGAGGAACAGATGCAAGCAGAAATGGGGAACAATGTTTAGGAAATGCTCTTTAATGCCATGCTAGCTAAGGCTGTGGCATAAAGGAATGTTGAGTTTTCTGGAGATGTTTCAGGGCCATTCAAATGCAGTGTGTTTTGAGTCAGGTTGTCTCAGGAGACTTCTATTCCTGTTATTTTTTTGTTTTTGTTCTCTGAAGCATATTCATCACCTGCTCTTTCAGCCAGAAGTGAATCATGGTTTCTTGTTTGCCTCCTAGATCTGAAAGGGAAGAGTTCAGATTCTCTTATCACACCTTTTCCAATAATACAGGGCAGGATATGCAAGGGCACAGAGCATAAGCTTCATTCCTCTCTGAATCTGGATAAGTACCATGGAAAATAGTCACTACTTCATTTTTAAGTTGCCCACCTGTTATAAATTGAGGGTAATAGGTGCTGAGGCAAGTTTAGGTAAAGGCAGGTAACAACCAAGCTTTCAAAATATGAATACAACTAGCTCCAAAGGAAAAAAAAATAGCATAGGCTAACTGGTACTCTATAATACAAAGTCTTAGAACAAAAGTCAGCAAACTTTTCCTGTAAAGAGCTACATAAGTAAATATTTAAGTTTTGTGGTCCATACAATCTCTGTCAGTTTTGTACTAGGAAAACAGCCATAGGCTATACATAGACAAATTGTCATGGCTATGTTCTAATAAAACTTTATTTACAAAAATGGGCGACAGGAAGAATTTGGTCCAATGTCTATACAGTAAGTGTAGACTTCCAGTTTGGAGACTGATAGAAGTCTAGACTAGGACAAGGAAATCCTGATACAGAACATACAGCTCTTTCTGATCCCAACCATGATAAGTGAGCACAAGCATGATCCTCCATTGAAAGCTGTAGGCAAATGAAAGTAGGAACACAATCTGTGGGTCACTATTCCTTCAAAATTCTAAAGAGATGGGGGTAAGGTGAGAGGAGGGGCATTCTGGCTAATCCATGATGATTTATACTGTGGTATGTCATCAGAAGTGTTCAATTCAAGGTGAGGTAATGGAGATACTATGATCTGTCATCAAAAGGAACAGCTTTTGACCAGAAAATGGTGGATTTCTTCCTAGTGATTCACACATTACCCAGAAGCCTCTAGCCTGTTCTTCATAAAATTCCAAATGTGTCAGTAGCAATTTGCTAACACAATAGTGTGTGTGTGTGTGTGTGTGTGTGTGTGTGTGTGTGTGTGTTTAAGCAAGCACTAAGGTCAATTCCTGTCTTCATTCCTTTGGGACAAAAATGATATATTTGTCAAAGGAAGGGAGTGATGGGCAGCTCTTTGGTGAGTTTGGCATGAACATCACCTTCATTGGTGTGCATACATTGGTACAAAGGAGAGTATGATACATGGAAAACTATCCATACCAACAGTTGGAATGGCTGAAAAGGTATTTGATGTCTCATGAATTTAGAGGAAATTCAAAATACAAACATTTACTCATAGTTGTAGTAAGGAGAGGAGTCAGCATAGCTTAATGTAATACCCTGAGTCATGTCTATTGGGGAGGGGGGCAACACAAATTTAACAGAGGCATATCTTTATTTAATTAGCCTTGATGTAAAGATTTCTTGTCTTTTGCAGCTACACAGCTTTAAGAGAGTGCCTGGTACCGGAAGGTTGGCTCCTACTGGGACTAATTCCATCCAGACAGTTCCAAGTATGTTCATTAGGCGCTGATTGGGTTTCACACAGGTGGAGACGGTTAGGGCACAGATAGAGAGGCAGTGCTGATTGTGTTAAGCATAAAACACCATCTGTTTCCCAAATAAGAACAGGAACTGCATCCATGTTTCATGAAGGATACCAGGCCCTGCTGAACTGCTACTCTCTTATTTACCCTTATTTACTTTCGTTCTCTGGCTTCATTTACATGTCTCAAAAAAAGTTGGTAAAAATTAAGAAAACATAAAATAATATATCTAAAGGCTTTTGAAAAAGCTATTATTTTTCTAATCATCACATTTAGGCTTGCTGATCTGAATGAATGGAATTCCCCCCCCCCCCCTAATGCAAGCATTATACTTGGCATGAAAATAGAATACTACCATTGATTCCTTTTCAATGTAAGGACTTATTTTCCTCCAAGGCAAGCAGCCTTCCGAGTTAGCCAACTCTTCAAGGCACTTTAATATGGTTGTGTTTGGGACTAAAGAATGCAAATGAGCTGACATGCAGACTAGTGGCCCGATGCACAAAATTCATGCACATTAAAAGTGATTAGAGGAAATATTTTAATATTGCTATTTGCTCTTTCTCTATAATAGAAGTGTCCGAGATGAAAGAACATTAGTAAAATGTATATGAAAATGTTCCTCCTGTCAAAGTCTGGGCTGCACCATGGGGACCCAGAGTCAAGTCCCCGCCCACCCACATGTGCCTCAAAATCACATGAGACCCAGACCCAGACCCGGCCAGCCACCCCCCCATTGGGCTAGATCCAGATCTGGTCGGTCCCACCCTTGTCAAGGCCTGCCAGGTGGGGGGCACAGACTCAGGTACCCTGGCCCAGGGCTGGGGTGGGGGGCATGGCCTGAGGTCCCCCAGCATGAGCTGGGGTGGGGGCATGCCTTGAGGTCCCCCGTAAAGCCCCACTGGGTGGGGGGCACAGCTTCACATCCCCCGTCAAGCCCTGCTGGGTGGGGAGCATGGACTGAGGTCCCCCATCAAGCCCCACTGGGCAGGGAGTGTGGCCTGAGGTCCCTTGGCCTGGCGCCGGGGTGGGGGCTACAGCCTGATGTCCCCCGGCCCAGCACCAGGGTGGGAAGCACACCTTGAGGTCTCCCGTCAAGCCCCACTGGGTGGGGGGCATGGCCTCAGGTCCCCTGGCCTGGCGCTGCGGCAGGGGGTACAGCTTCAGGTCCCCGGGCCTGGTGCTTTAGGTCCCCCCTCAAGCCCCGCTGAGTGGGGACATGGACTGAGGTCCCCCAGCCTGGTCTTGGACCAGGGTGTAGCCTGAGGTCCCCCAGCGTGACATTGGGGTGGGGGGCATGGCCTGAAGTCCCATGGCCTGGCGTCAGACCACAGGGTATGGCTTAAGGTTCCTCGTCAAGCCCCTCCAAATGAGGGCATGGCCTGAGGTCCCCCAGCCTAGCACCAGGGTGGGAAGCACACCTTGAGGTCCCCCTTAAGTCCCTATGGGTGGGGGGCACAGCCTCAGGTCCCCTGGCCTGATGCCAGGGCAAGGGGAGTGGCCTAAGGTCCCCCAGCCTGGCCCCAGGGAAGGGGGCGCAATCTGACTTCCTCTGGTGTGGCACTGGGGCGGGGTAGCAGTCTGAGGTCCCCTGGCCCAGCAATGGGGCGGGGGGGTGCACCTTGAGGTCCCCTGTCAAGCCCTGCTGGGCAGGGGGCACAGCATCAGGTCCCCCGGCCTCGCGCCAGGGTGGGGGGCATAGCCTCAGGTCCTCTGGTCCGGTGCCAGGGTGGGGGGTGCAGCCTGAGGTCCCCTGGCATGGCACCAGGGTGGGGGCCGAAGCCTGAGGTCCTCTGTCAAGCCCCACAGGGGGGGTGGGGCGCAGCCTCAGCTCCCTGCTGATTGCTCCTTAAGGCTCGTTATGAGAACTCAGCCTTAGCTGTGGGTGCAGCCATCTTTGTGGTGGAGGGATGGTTAATTTGCATGTTTCTCTTATTATATAGAATATAAAAAAACAGAAACATTTAAATTAGCCATCCCTCTGATATGCTTGAGCCATGCCCACAAGCCACACCCACAAGCCAATCAGAATGACTATGCAAATTAGCCCAACAAAAATGGCGGTTAATTTGCATACACAGGTGTCAGGCAACCCAGGAGGCAACGGCAGCCATGGCCCTGGCCGTGGGCTCCCGGGCCCATTGCCGGCCCAGGAAGCGAGGCCAGGCGGGAGGTTTGGAGGACTTGGCAGAGCAGGAGACTGCTGGACATAGAGCAGAGCAAGGGAGAGGGCGGCTTTGAGTGCACAGCTCACTCTGTCACCCCAGCTTCCTCATCACAGCTGTGGAAACTGACAGCAGGGAGGAGGAAGTCCCACCCCCACAGAATCAGCCAGAATCAGCCTTTGGTCAGACAGCTCTCAGCAGCCTGACAGCCAGGACTCTCATTCACCTGCATCTCAGACCATGACAGTAGAGAGGTAGCACTATGTCTAAAGAACAACTGTTGATACAACATAGCTCTGCAGCTGAAAGATGACGGCATTATTGACAGAAAGTGTCTGTGGAGCAGCGTGTATCTGATCTTGAAAGAAGTTGGCGCCTGCAACAGGATGTATCTGAACACCAGCTACTGGAAAAACGTCACTCTGATGCCAAAAAAACACTGGCATTATCGACAGAAAATGTCTAAAGACCAACGTGCTTTTGAAGTTGAACGAAGGTGGTGGCAATGACAGAATATGTCGAGAGAACAGTTATCAACAAGTACTACGGGGGGTGGGGGGGAGAAAATGGAAACCAGCAGGAAGGTAGGGAGGGAGAGAGTGTGAGAGCGCAAGGAAGTGATAGAGGAGTATGTGTATGTGTGTGGTGCGTGTGTATGAGATAGGGACAGGTAGATTCTGCAGGTCTTCTAAGGGGCTGCTAAACCGGGCAGTCTTAGGCGGCGGAGTCCCACTCCCTGTGCAGACACTCCTGGGCGGCCAGCACAGGCATGGCGACCATGCCATCTTGGGAAACAGAGCTGCTTGAGACTAGGATCCTGGCCTCAGCACCACCCAGTCTGATCTCAGACGCATACCAGGACCCTTCAGCCACTGGGGACAGAGACCTGTGACCACAGCTACAGACCTGCGGACACCAAAAGTTCAGAAATCCCTGCGGCAGATCCATGAGTAACAGAGCCCATCCCCCCTTCCCGCAGGCTTGTGGGCAGCGCCAGAGTAACTAACTGATAGACCCACCCCTTGCCGGGCCTCAGCACTCCAGGAAATTAGCTTGGAAGTGCATGACCACCAAGCACCTTGGACCTGATCCAGCATAGGGCCGGGTTCAGGAGTCCTGAGCTGGGAGCAATCTCGCGAACCCCAGGAACTGATCCTACACACACTGCTGGCTTCTGAGCCCTGGGCTGGGAGCAATCACAGGAACACCAGGAATTTGTCCCGCGTTTCACAGGACCCAGGACCCTGATTCTCTGGGCAGGAGGCAGCACCAAGCACCAGTGACTTGACTGTGTTTCTTATCACCTGCGCCTGAGACCCTGATTCCCTGTTCATTCATACTAAGAGCCAGTGACTCCAATTCTTGGTGCAAGGGCACACAGGGACCCTGATTCTCAAGGCAAGGTCGCACGAAGCAACAGAGACTCTGATACTGGATTCTGGGGAACTCTGACTCCTGGCGCACGCTAGGGGGCTCTGGTTTTCAACACACTCCAGGGGGGTCTCTGTTTCAGCATTGTGCAGGCAGGGTCCCTGATTCTAAGGGCACTTGCGAGGCCACATTGAGCACTGACAACACTGACTCTGAGCGAGCCTGGTTCCCACCAACCCACAACAACCACACATCTTAGTGTCAGAGCTCTTCAGTGACACTAGGGTGGTGGGAGGCTCCCACTGCACACGTCCCAGGCCCACGCAACTCGACGTTTGAACCATCGGGAGATAATCAGAATGAAGAGACGAAACAACACCCAGAGGAAAGACAATGAGGAGTCACCAAGAAAGGACATTAATGAAGTTGAAGCATGCAACATGACAGAAAAAGAATTCAGAATAATGGTTGTACAATTCATTCACCCGATGGATGAGAAAATCGACAACCTATGCAAGAATCAGGAAGAAATGAAAAGTGATATAGCTACAATCAAAA
This sequence comes from Myotis daubentonii, assembly GCF_963259705.1. Lineage (NCBI taxonomy): Eukaryota > Metazoa > Chordata > Mammalia > Chiroptera > Vespertilionidae > Myotis > Myotis daubentonii. Next base: position 23,987,318 of record NC_081861.1, on the reverse strand, counting down.
ACACCATGGAAAGTTTCAACAGCAGACTAGAAGAAGCAGAGGACTGAATTAGTGAATTAGAAGATAAGGCAGAGAAACAAGCTCAATCTGAACAGCAACTGGAGAAAAAAATTAAAAAGCAGGAGGAGAGCCTAAGGGAGCTTAGGGACAACATGAAACGAAGTAACATACGCATAATAGGGCTGCAAGAAGGACAAGAAGAGCAGCAAGGATTAGAAAATCTATTTGAAGAAATAATGTCAGAAAACTTCCCAGATATGGGGAAGAAAAAAGTTACACAAGTACAGAGAGTCCCAGGCAAGATGAACCCCAAAAGACCCACACCAAGACATGTCATAATAACGATGGCAAATGTACAAGACAAAGAGAGAAACTTAAAGGCTGCAAGAGAGAAACAGAGAGTTACTTACAAAGGATCCCCCATCAGATTATCAAATGATTTCTCAACAGAAACACATCAGGCCAGAAAAGAATGACAGAAATTTACAAAGTGATGCAAAGCAAAGGACTGAATCCAAGAATACTCTATCCAGCAAGGCTATCATTCAAAATTGAAGGGGAAATAAGAAGCTTCACAGACAAAAAAAGGCAAAGGGAGTTTATCACCACCAAGCCAGCAATGCAAGAAATGCTAAAGGGACTGGTGTAAAAAGAAGAACTAAAAAGCCCAGAAAGAAAACAGCCACAAAAAAAATAGAAATGGCTACAAACAAGTACCTTTCAATAATAACTTTATACGTAAATGGACTAAATGGTCCAATCAACAGACATCGAGTGGCTGAATGGATAAAAAAACATGACCCATATATTTGCTGTCTACAAGAGACCCACCTCATTAGAAGCGACTCACACAGACTGAAAGTGAAGGGATGGAAAAATATCTTTCACGCAAATGGAAATGAAAAAAAAGCTGGGGTAGCAATACTTATATAGGACAAAATAGACCTCAAAGTGAAGGCCATAACAAGATATAAGGAAGGCCACTTCATAATACTAAAGGGATCAATACAACTAGAGGATATAACCCTGATAAACATATATGCACCCAATGCAGGAGCACCCAAATACATAAGAAAACTCCTGGAAGATATCAGGGGAGAGATCAACATCAATACAATCATAGTAGGGGACTTTAATACACCACTGACATCACTGGATAAATCCTCTAGACAAAAACTCAGCAAAGAAACAGCAATCCTAAATGACTCACTAGATCAGATGGACTTAATTGACATCTTCAGAACACTTCACCCCAAAGCCACAAAATATACGTTCTTCTCAAGTGCTCATGGAACATCTTCAAAAATAGACCACATATTGGGTCACAAACAAAGTCTCCCCAAATTCAAGAAGATTGAAATCATACCAAGCATCTTCTCAGACCACAAGGCCATAATATTAGAAATAAACTACAATAAAAACAACTCAAAATACTCAAACACTTGGAAGCTGAATAGCACGTTATTAAATATTGATTGGGTCACCAATGAGATCAAAGAAGAAATTAAAAACATCCTGGAAACTATTGACAATAAAAACACAACAATCCAAAACCTTTGGGACGCAATGAAAGCAGTCCAGAGAGGGAAGTTTATAGCTATACAGGCCTATCGCAACAAACAAGAAAAAATGGTAGTAAATCATCTAAATCTACAGCTCAAAGAATTAGAAAGAGAGCAATAAGAAAAGCCCAGAGTGAGCAGAAGGAAGGAGATAATAAAGATTAGAGCAGAAATAAATGACATAGAGACCAAAAAAACAATACAGAAAATCAATGAAACAAAGAAGTGGTTCTTTGAAAGGATAAACAGGATTGACAGAACTCTAGCCAGGCTCACCAAGAAGCAAAGAGAAAGGATCCAAATCAACAAAATCAGAAATGATAGAGGCGAAATAACAACAGATCCCACAGAAATACAAATGATTGTTAAAAAATACCATGGACAACTCTAATCCAAAAAACTAGACAACCTGGAGGAAATGGACATATTCCTAGAAAAATACAACATTCCAAAACTTAATCAGGAAGAATCTAAAAATCTCAACAGGCCAATAACTATGGAAGAAATTGAAGCAGTCATCAAAAAGCTTCCAGCAAACAAAAGCCCAGGACCAGACGGCTTCACAGGGGAGTTTTACCAAACATTCAAGGAAAAACTAAAACCTATCCTCCTCAGACTACTACAAAAAATTCAAGAGGAAGGAACACTTCCAAGCTCATTCTATGAAGCCAGCATCACCCTAATACCAAAACCAGGTAAAGACAACACAATGAAAGAGAATGACAGGCCAATATCCCTCATGAACATAGATGCCAAAATCCTCAACAAAATCTTAGCAATTCGGATCCAGCAGTACATCAGAAAGATCATACACCACGACCAAGTAGGATTTATCCCAGGGATGCAAGGATGGTACAATATCCACAAATCAATAAACGTGATACATCACATAAACAAATTGAAAGAAAAAAACCACATAGTCATATCAAATGATGCAGAAAAAGCATTGACAAAATTCAACACCCATTTTTGATAAAAACTCTCCGCAAGGTGGGAATTGAAAGATCATACCTTAACATAATAAAAGCCATATATGACAAACCCACAGCAAAAATCATACTTAATGGACAAAAACTAACACCATTTGTCCTAAGAACAGGAACAAGACAGGATGCCCACTCTCACCACTCCTGTTCAACATAGCACTGGAAGTATTAGCCATTGCGATTAGGCAAAAAGAAGAAATAAAAGGCATCCAAATTGGAAAAGAAGAAGTAAAACTGTCCTTATTTGCAGATAACATGATATTATACTTAAAAAACCCTAACGACTCCATCAAAAATCTATTAGACTTAATAAAAGAATTCGGCAATGTAGCAGGATACAAAATTAACGCCAAGAAATCTATGGCATTTCTATACACCAATAGTGAATGTGCAGAAAGAGAGACTAAAAAAGCAATCCCATTTACCATCGCACCAAAAAAATTAAGCTACCTAGGAATAAACTTAACTAAAGTGGTAAAAGACCTCTTCTCAGAAAACTACAGGACGTTGAAAAAAGACATAGAGGAAGACATAAAGAGATGGAAGAACATGCCATGTTCTTGGATGGGTAGAATCCACATCATTAAAATGTCCATACTGCCCAAAGCAATCTATAAATTCAACGCACTTCCCATTAAAATACCAATGGCATATTTCACAGACCTAGAACGTATTCTCCAAGTATTCATCTGGTATAAAAAACGACCCCGAATAGTTGCAGCGATCCTGAGAAAGAACAAAGTAGGTGGGATCTCAATACCAGATATCAAGCTGTATTATAAAGCCACTGTTCCAAAACTGCCTGGTACTGGCACAGGAACAGACATATAGATCAATGGAATGGAATAGAGAGCCCAGAAATCAACCCCAACCAATACGCTCAATTAATATTTGACAAAGGAGGCAAGAACATACAATGGAGTCAAGAGAGTCTCTTCAATAAATGGTGTTGGGAAAATTGGACAGATACATGCAAGAAAATGAAACTAGACCACCAACTTACACCATACACAAAAATAAACTCAAAATTGATAAAGGACTTAAATATACAATGGGAAACCATACAAATACTAGAAGAATCCAAAGGCAGCAAAATCTCAGACATATGCCAAAGCAATTTCTTCACTGATACAGCTCCTAGGGCACTTGAAACTAAAGAAAAAATGAACAAATGGGACTACATCAAAATAAAAAGCTTCTGCACAGCAAAAGAAACTATCAGCAAAACAAGAAAACCCACTGTGTGAGAAAACATATTTGCCAATGTCATATCTGATTAGGGCCTAATCTCCAAAATTTATAGGGAACTCATACAACTTAACAAAAAGAAGATAAACAATCCAATCAAAAAATGGGCAAAGGACCTAAATAGACACCTTTCAAAAGAGGACATTCAGAAAGCCAAGAGACATATGAAAACATGCTCAAAGTCACTAATCATCCGAGAGATGCAAATCAAAACAACAATGAGGTACCATCTCACACCTGTCAGACTGGCTATCATCAACACATCAACAAATGACAAGTGCTGGAGAGGATGTGGAGAAAAAGGAACACTTGTGCACTGCTGGTGGGAATGCAGACTGGTGCAGCCACTATGGAACACAGTATGGAGTTTCCTCAAAAAACTTAAAATGGAACTCCCATTTGACCCTGTGATCCCACTTCTAGGAATATATCCCAAGAAACCAGAAACATCAATCAGAAAGGATATATGCACCCCTATGTTCTTAGCAGCACAATTCACCATAGCTAAGATCTGGAAACAGCCTAAGTGCCCATCTGTAGATGAATGGATTATTAAACTGTGATATATCTACACGATGGAATACTATGCTGCTATAAAAAAAGAAGGAATTCTTACCATTTGCAACGGCATGGATGGAACTGGAGAGCATTATGCTAAGTGAAATAAGCCAGTCAATGAAGGAAAAATACCACATGATCTCACTCATTTATGAATAATAAAGACCATTATAAACTTATGAACAAAAATAGATACAGAGGCAGAGCTGCCTCGAACAGACTGTCAAACTACAGCAGGAAGGCCGGGGAGGGTGGGAGGGCAGGAGGGGTGTGGGTAAGAGATCAACCAAAGGACTTGTATGCATGCATATAAGCATAACCAATGGACATAAGACACTGGGGGATAGGGGAGGCCAGGGGATTGCCAAGGTCGGAGGGGAAAAAAGGAGACATATGTAATACTCTTTGTAATACTTTAAGCAATAAAAATAAAAACAAAACAAAACAAACAAACAAACAAAAAAAACAAGTACTACCAATACCGGTAGGAACTGCCTTCTCAGCGAAAATGGAGTACATGAGGATGCAATCCTCGAACATAGTTGTGGTGGAATGACTGTTCAATGTGAATTTTGCCTATCACTAAATTTCTCTTATGAAAAACCCTCCAATGGGAAATTTACTCGATATTGTAGCAAAGGGAAAGTCTGTCCAAATGACATACATTTTCCAGATTACCCAGCATATTTAAAAAGATTAATGACAAGCGAAGATTCTGAAAATAAAAATTTCATGGACAATATTCGTTCCATAAATAGTTCTTTTGCTTTTGCTTCCATGGGTGCCAATATTGCATCGCCATCAGGATATGAGCCATACTGTTTTAGAATACACGGACAAGTTTATCACCATACTGGAATACACCATCCTTCGGATGGTGTTTCTTGGAAGTTTGCTCAACTCTATATTTTGGATACAGCCGAAGCTACAAGTAAAAGATTAGCAATGCCTGGAACTTTACATCCTTTGGATGGTGTTTCTTGGAAGTTTGCTCAACTCTATATTTTGGATACAGCCGAAGCTACAAGTAAAAGATTAGCAATGCCAGAAAACCAGGGCTGCTCAGAAAGACTCATGATCAACATCAACAACTTCATGCATGAAATAAATGAATTAACAAAATCGTACAAGATACTACATGAGGTAGAAAAGGAAGCCCAATCTGAAGCAGCAGCAAAAGGTATTGCTCCCACAGAAGTAACAATGGCAATTAAATATGATCGTAACAGTGACCTGGCTAGATATAATTCTCCCCGGTAAGTGAGATTGCTGTCATATTCAGAAATGAAGATGGAGAACCTCCTTTTGAAAGGGACTTGCTCATTCACTGTAAACCAGATCCCAATAATCCAAATGCCACTACAATGAAACAAATCAATATTCTGTTTCCTACATTAGATGCAATGACATATCCTATTCTTTTTCCACATGGTGAAAAAGGCTGGGGAACAGATATTGCATTAAGACTCAGAGATGACAGTGTAATCGACAGTAATACTAGACAAAATGTAAGGACACAAGTCACACAAATGCAGTATTATGGATTTGATCTCTCTGTGCAGGACATGTTCAACCCTATTTTAAATGCAGGAAAATTAACTCAACAGTTTATCATGGATTCATATTAAAAAATGGAGGCCAAGTGGATAAATTTCATCAAAGCAAACCAATCTAAGCTGAGAGTTGAAAAATATAGTGGTTTGATGGATTATCTCAAATCTAGATCTGAAAATGACAATGTGCCGATTGGTAAAATGATAATACTTCCATAATCTTTTGAGGGTAGTCCCAGAAATATGCAACAGCGGTATCAGGATGCTATGACAATTGTAACAAGGTATGGCAAGCCCGATTTATTCGTAACCATGACATGCAGCCCCAAATGGGCAGATATTGCAAACAATTTACAACGCTGGCAAAAAGTTGAAAACAGACCTGACTTGGTAAACAGAGTTTTTAATATTAAGCTGAATGCTCTTTTAAATGATATCTGTAAAGTCCATTTATTTGGCAAAGTAATAGCTAAAATTCATGTCATTGAATTTCAACAATGCAGACTGCCTCATGCTCACATATTATTGATATTAGATAGTGAGTCCAAATTATGTTCCTCTAATTAATTCCCTTTCAATGTGCATGAATTTCATGCACTGGACTACTAGTATAGGATAAATAGCCTGGAGGTGCTTGAGGGAAGAGGGATAGAAGTTGATGGAGTGAGTTCATGGGCACTTGAGTTCACCTGATAAGGGTTCCTTTGTTGCTTGACCACACAGAGACAGAGATTCCCAATTTTACACTCTTTCAAGCTAGCCTCCCAGAGCAAACTACTACACCACCTTGCCTTTCCCCATTCATCATTTATAAAACTTTCATGCCCAGCAGGTGGTGGTGGGGACAGTGTGGTACAAACCTTGTCTCCTCTACTTCTGATATTCAATTCATGATTTCACTGATAAAGATTCCCATATTTATTATAGTTAGAGCTGAGAAAAGCCAGTTGGAAACCAACTGGTGCGACTCCAGTCCTTACCCCAGGCAAATGAGGGAGCAGGCCACCTTGCCCTAGAGCCATGGCCAGCAAACCATTCTGAGGCTAAGCTGGTATGCTTCAGCTCTGTCGGTGAAGTGTGGACTGTGCAGCCTAGAGCTGGATGGGGAAGGAAAGAAGAGAGCCTTGCTGACGCCTGACCCTTTGGATTCTCTGGGGCAGCTTTGTTGTACTTCTGGGAGAGTCAGACCCCAGCATGCTGTGAGGGCAGCTGCTGTGGGAGAAAGGGCCACTCATCACCACTGTCAGATACAAAAGACCCAGAGACTCCTTGACTCCAGAGACTGATGCTGGATAACTAACCTTCCAGCATCCTTCCTGCAACACAGTAGTCTTAGCTGCTTCTTGATAGTGGTCACTTTATAACTATGCAGGGCATGGCCTCAAGGGGAATGTTTCCAAAATTGGAGATCAGTTTAACAATAAGGTCACTCTACAGTTTGCTCTTTGCCAATGACTAGTGATGTTACTCAGTCTGGCACTAAAACCCCTCCACCATCCAACACTCCACATCCCCCTCTGCAACTCCTACCTAATCTCTGAGGATCCAGATTTAGTGCCCGCCTATCCTCCAACCCTGCTGAGCATATCTCCACCCTTACATTTGCACACAAGTCATTTATTCTGACTGGGATGCCAACTTTTCTTCCTTCCATTATATCCCAACCTATTCTTCAAAAGCATTTAAGCCTCCCCCAAGTCTGTCAGCCCATTTGGACCCATTGCTCCTCTGAACACCTCTGGTATTTACTGTCTGTTCACCTTTGGAACAATTAATCATATGCCTGATGAGATTCTTAAGGTGTGTCTCTCATAATTTTCTTGCTTCTACCAATATTTTAGCACTCTGAAGGCAGAGGCTTTTTATAATATTCTCTCGTCTCTGCTATAGAATTTAGCACAGTGTAGGGGCCCAGTAAATAGCAATCCATTTGGTCACTTGTAGATTGAAAACCCTTGATAGTATGGATTAATGTTTATTTTTCTCATATCGGGCCTTTTCTCATATTGTGTACCCTAAAAGGGGAACAGAAACTAAGGTTTGTGTGTGTGAAGTTTATGGCTTACAGACATAAATCTACATCATTTGTTCCTTTCAATAACTTTGTGGGGGTTGTTATATCCCACTGTAAAAACAACAAAAACTGAGACTCAGAGAATGAAGTTACTTGCCTAGGTTTACACAGCTAGTAAGTTGTAGTGCTGGATTTGAATACAGATTGTTCTGACGTCAAAGAAAAAGTATTGGTAATTATGTTGTGTCCCTGACACTTGAGTGCAAGGACCCAGGTAGGTGTTGGGATGGGGATTGTAGTATAGAAATAATACATTTTAACTTTTTTTATTATTCAGTCAAATGTGATTTAATAAACATTTGATATTTATTAAAGCAAGTGCTACATACTGTATTGGATGCTGAGAGGGATAAAAAAAAAAGCAGGCTAAAACTGCTGACTTCTGGGAGCTCATAATCTCACACAAGAAAAAAAAATACCTATTGAACCAAATTCTGATAAAAGGTGGTTTTGACACAGGTTTATGAGGGAAGGAGAGAGGGATTGATTTTGACTGAAATTGTAGGGGAAGTCATCTTGGAAAAGGTGTAATTTTAGTTGGGCCTCTACGGAAGTTCAGATTTTTACAACTAAACAAAGAAAATCCTTCTAGACTAGGGAAAAATTGGTGCGGAAACTGAGTTTGGAGGGCCTGGGATATATGTATGGATAGATACTTACTCTGGAGCCCAGCCCCATGGATGAGTAGTGTTGTGTTAATAAAATCCTGGTAGGAAAGATGTTATCTTTTTCTCTTCTTGTACTATGCCAAGGGTAGAGTCCATCTATAAATGAATACAATTCTTTATCTCAGGGATTACAGTACCAGAAAACTTCAATTAAGGTGGTGAAAAGCCCATCACAGTGGCCTCCGAACCCAATGAATTGTTGCAGGCTGATGATTTCATAAACACTGTATATCCATTTTTTTTAATTCTTCTTGATTACCATCTAGAATAGTTATAGGAGGGAAAATTCCCAGTTAAAAGCCATTTGAGCCCTGACTGATTTGGCTCAGTGGTTGAAGCATTGGCCCAAAGACCGAAGGGTTGTGGGTTCCATTTCTGGATAAGGGCATACACTTCAGTTGCAGGTTCAATCACCAGTCCCGGTCAGGGTGAGAGTGGGAGGCAACCAGTCATTGTGTGTGTGTGTCTCTCTCTCCTGCCCACTCCCTTCCACTCTAAAATTCAATGGAAAAAATATACTCACTCCTTAGGTGAGGATTTAAAAAAAAGTCACTTGACAGGGAAGATTAAAATTATACAATCCATTTTCTTTTCTTTTTTTAAATTTAAATTATTTATTTTTATATGCAATAAACATTAATATTTAAAGAAAAAAATTTAAATATAATAATATTACCCAAATGGTACTAACATACTATAATATCACAAAAGTTGTAGGAAATATTAAAAAATCTGCAAATAACAGGATTACTTCTATTATATTCTAAAATATATTTTCCCTCTGGCTCTATTTTGATTCATCAGTTTCTGTTGTTCATTATATTCCACAAATGAGTGAAATTATGTGATATTTATCTTTCTCAGACTGGCTTATTTAACTTAGCATAATGTTCTCAAGGTACATCCATGCTGTTGCGAATGTTGAGTTCCTTTTTTTTTTACAGCACTGTAGTATTCCATTGTGTAGATGTTCCAGAGTTTTGTAATCCACTCATCTGCTGATGGACACTTAGGCTGTTTCCAAATCTTAGCTATTGTAAATTGTGCTGCTATGAACATAGGGGTGCATACATCCCTTCTGATTGGTGTTTCTGTTTTCTTGGGATTTATTTCTAGAAGTGGTATTAATGGGTCAAATGCAGTTCCATTTTTAATTTTTTAAGGAAACGCCATACTGCTTTCCACAATGGCTTCACTAGTCTGCTTTCCCACCAGCAGTGAAGTTGCTTATTCTCAGCATCCTCGCCAGCACTTGTCCTTTGTTGATTTGTTGATGATAGCCATTCTGGCAGGTGTGAGATGGTATCTCATTGTTGTTTTAATTTGCATCTCTTGGATAATTAGTGACTTTGAGCATGTTTTCATATGTCTCTTGGCTTTCTGTACGTCCTCTTTTGAAAAGTGTCTATTTAGGTCATTTGCCCATTTTTTGATTAGATTGTTTATCTTCCTTTTGTTAAATTGTATGAGTTCCCTGTAAATTTTGAAGATTAAACTCTTATCGCAGATAACATTGGCAAATATGTTCTCCCATGCAGTAGGCTTTCTTGTTGTTTTGTTGATCGTTTCTTTTGCTGTGCTGAAGCCTTTTATTTTGAAGTAGTCCCATTTGTTTATTTTCTCCTTAGTTTCCATTGTCCTAGGACAGTGGTCGGCAAACTGCGGCTCGCGAGCCACATGCAGCTCTTTGGCCCCTTGAGTGTGGCTCTTCCACAAAATACCGACTTCTGCGCATGGGCCACGAAGTTTCAATCACACTGTACATGCGCTCCCGCACATGGTATTTTGTGGAAGAGCCACACTCAAGGGGTCAAAGAGCCGCATGTGGCTCACGAGCTGCAGTTTGCCAGCCACTGTTAGGTGCTGTATCAGTAAAGGTATTGCTATGAGCTACATCTGATATTTTGCTGCCTATGGATTCTTCTAAGATTTTTATGGTTTCCCATCTTATGTTTAAGTCCTTTATCTATTTTGAGTTTATTTTTGTGTATTGTATAAGTTGGTGGTCAAGTTTATTCTTTTTTTTAAAATATATTTTATTGATTTTTTACAGAGAGGAAGGGAGAGGGATAGAGTTAGAAACATTGATGAGAGAGATCGATCAGCTGCCTCCTGCACGCCCCGCACTGGGGATGTGCCCGCAACCAGGGTACATGCCCTTGACCGGAATCGAACCCGGGACCCCTGAGTCCGCAGGCCAACGCTCTATCCACTGAGCCAAACCGGTTCGGCAAGTTTATTCTTTTTTGGCACATATCTGTCCAATTTTCCCAACACCATTTATTGAAGAGACTGTCTTAACTCCATTGCATGCTCTTGCCTCCTTTGTCAAATATTAATTGAGCATAATGGTTTGGGTCGATCTCTGGGTTCTCTGTTCTGCTCCATTAGTCTATTTGTTTTTGTGCCAGTATCAAGCAGTTTTGAGAGCATTGACTTTGTAATATAACTTGATGTCTGGTATTGTGATCCCTCCAACTATGGTCTTCTTTCTCAGGATTGCTGCAGCTATTCAGGGTCTTTTTCTTTATTATTCTGTATAAACTTTTGGAGTTTGTTCTAGTTCTGTGAAATATGCTGTTGGTATTTTAATGGGAATTGAGTTGAATCTATAGATTGCTTTGGGTAGTATGGACAGTTTAATGATGTTGATTCTACCAGTCCATGAACATAGTATATTCTTCCATTTGTTTATGCCTTCCTCTATCTCTTTTTTCAACATCCTGTAGTTTTCCGAGTAGATGTCTTTTGTTTCCTTAGATAAGTATATTCTTAGGTATGTTAAATTTTTTGTTCCAATGATAAATGGGATTTTTTTTTCTTCTTCTTCTTTTTTTTTTTTTTAGTTAACTTTGAGTTCATTATTGGTGTAGAAAAATGCCACAGAATTCTGGCTGTTAATTTTGTATCCTGCTACATTGCCAAATTCACTTATTAAGTCTAGTAGTTTTTTGATGGAGTCTTTGTGGTTTCTATGTACAATGTCATGTCATCTGCGAATAATGACAGTTTTTCTTCTCCTTTTCCAATTTGGATGACTTTTATTTCTTCTTCTTGGATGATTGCTATGGCTAGTATTCCCAGTACTATGTCAAACAGGAGTGTTGAAAATGGGCATCTCTTGCCCTAACCGGTTTGGCTCAGTGGATAGAGCGTCGGCCTGCAGACTGAAGGTTCCCAGGTTCGATTCCGGTCAAGGGCATGTATGTACCTTGGCTGCGGGCACATCCCCAGTAGGGGGTGTGCAGGAGGCAGCCGATCGATGTTTCTCTCTCATCGATGTTTCTAACTCCCTCTCCCTCCTTTCTGTAAAAAATCAATAAAATTTATTTTAAAAAAAGAAAAAGAAAAAAAGAAAATGGGCATCTCTGTCTTATTCCTGTTCTTAGGGGAAATGGTTTTAGTTTTTGCCCATCCTATCTAATAAAAGAGAAACATGAAAATTAACTACCCCTCTGCTATGCCCAAGCCACACCAACAGCCATGCCCACAAGCCATGCCCAGCAGCCAATGAGGAGTGAGTATGCAAATTAACCTAACAAAAATGGCAGGTAATTTTCATACACAGAGGAGAGTGGGAGAGCTGGCAGCTTGGGAGGACATGGCTCCCTTGGTCACTCCCTTGGTCGCTCCATTGGAGGGATGTGGCTCCCTCGGTCACCAGACGCAGAGCAGAGCAAGAGAGCCAGAGGCTTAGGCTTGGGGGGATGTGGCTCCCTTGGTCAGGGAAAACCCAGAGTGTGGGGAGCACCAGGAATTCTGGTAATAGTAGTTTTGGTGGCAGCCCCAGGACTGGAAGCAGGAGCCCAGAGCAGGGGAGGGGGGAAGCCCCAGGAATGCTGGGAATCGTAGTTCTCCACTACACTAGAGCAAAGTGAGCCTGGAGCAAGTTACTGTTGCAGTTGGGGGATGAAGGGAAAGCAAAGGTGAGAGACATAAGTAAAATCAGAGTGTCTAGGAAAAATTAAAGGGAAGATATCCTAAAACTTCCAGGAAATCTCCACCAATGGAGCAAAGAAAAAAAAGCCTCTATTATTCTGTGAGCAACAAACCAAACTGGGTTGGGGGTCTCAGACAATTCTCTCATATGATTGCAAAGACAGACAGAAACTCCCAGACTGGAGAGGGCTCCCCTGAGGGCTCCCAGATTGGAGAGGGTGCAGGTCGGGCTGAGGGACCCCCCCTTCCACCCCCCAACACCCTAGTGCATGAATCTTCGTGCACCGGGCCCCTTGTCTATCTATAAATATAAAAGCCTAAGTGACCATCACAACCAAAACAACCAAACGGACTACCGAACAGGCTGCATGGGGCAACCAGGCAAGCAGGGGCATTAGTGAGGGCCAACCAAATGACTGAGCAGTTGTCTGTGTGGGGCAACCAGGCCAGCAGGGGGGTTAATGAGGGCCAATCAAACAAGTGAGCAGCGGGCTAAGTGGGGCAACCAGGCTGGCAAGGAGGTTAGTGAGGCATGACCAAACAACTGAGCAGCAGGCTGCATGGGGCAACCAGGCTGGCAGGGGGATTAGGGAGGGATGACCAAATGACAGAACAGCGGGCTGCGTGGGGCAACCAGGCCAGCAGGGGTGGCAGCGAGGGGTAACCAAACGACTGAACAGAAGGCTGCGTGGGGTGACCAGGCCGGCAGGGGGGGCAGTAAGGGGCAACCAAGCTGGTGGAGGGGGAGTTAGGGGTGACCAGGCCAGGGGGGTGTGGGCAGTTGGGGGCGACCAGGCCATCATGGGGTGCAGTTAGGGATAATCAGGCAGGCGGGCAGGTGAGCAGTTAGAAGCCAGTGGTCCCAGATTGTGAGAGGGTGCAGGCTGGGCTAAGGGAAACCCCCCCCCCTGTGCATGAATTTTGTGCACCGGTGCCGGGGTCCAACCCCAGCAGGTCCAGGGGTTCCCAAAGGCGTAGACGGAGTCGGCGAAGAAGGAAGGACACGGAGACAGCGTTCAGTTGATCAGCAGCCTAGCCAGGATCTCCAGCCAGGATCTCCAGCCAAGTTCTGGTCTGGATCTCCAGAGAGGTTCTGCTTTGGATCTCCAGCCAGGTTCTGTGGCCATGTTCCCTTGCTAGGTTCTCCAGCCAGGTTCAGTCACCAGGTTCTAGTCAGGTTCTCTTGCCAATTTCTGTAGTCAGGTTCAGTCCAGGATCTTTTGCCATGTTCTCTCCAGCGAAGTTCTTCTGTCTGTAGGTTCTGTGTAGGTTGTCTTCTTGGCTCTCTTCTAAATTCTGTCTCTCTCTGTCTTGTTACATCTGTATTTATACCAGTTGATTCAATCCTATCAATCTCTATTACAAAGGTTAGGGCGTTTCTTATCTCCATTCCAGGGAGTAAAGATTATGCACTTAAGCATGATTGTTTGTAGTTAAAGTGATTAATTACCCACCTGGTACTTAGTTAAGGGGTTTTATTCCCTCCCTAACTTCAGGGGAAAATCCCTACCTGGGGAAACAACCTTTCTCAGAGACCTTGGTTAAAACACATAGTGCCAAGAAGGTGAGCAAACATATTAAGAACAGTATGCCATATATGCCAGGTCCCTTGAAACAGCAAGCATGGACCGGCTCCCGGCACACCGGGCCTCTAATATATATATAATAGCATAATATGCAAATTGATTGGACAGTGGAACAACCAGTCGCTGTGATGCACATTGACCACCAGGGGACAGATGCTCAATGCAGGAGCTGCCTCTGATTGCTGCCTGCTGGCCAACCTCTCAGTCCCTCCCACCAGCTGGCAGGTTCCAATTGCCCGATGGAGACCAGGGAGCCAGGGTGGGTGGCAGCGGACACTGGCGGCACCAGGCCAAGATCCCCTCCCTGCTGGTTGTCCTACAGACAGAGGGCAACAGGCAGCGAGGGGTGGGAATAGCCAATCTCTCAATTCCTCCTCCTGGCCGGCAGATTCTGATCACCCAATGGGGAATGGGGAATCGGGGGTAGGTGACGGCAGGGGGCGGCAGCCAGGGAAGATGGCCCTGATTGCAGGCCAGGCCTAGGAACCATACCCATGCACAAATTCCATGTACCAGGCCTCTAGTTAAGTAAAATGTTGGCTGTAAGTTTGTCATATAAATAAGGCTTTTATTATATTGAGGTATGATCCCTCTATTCCCAGTTTGCTGAGAGTTTTTTATCAAGAAAAGGTGTTGGATTTTGTCAAATGCTTTTCTGCATCAATTGATATGATCATGTGATTTTTTTGTTTTAAGTTAATGTGATATATCACATTTATTGATTTGCGGATATTGTACCAGCCTTGTATCCCTAGAATACATCCCACTTGGTCATAGTGTATGATCTTTTAAAAGTATTGTTTCATGTGATTTGCTAATATTTTGTTGAGGATTTTGCCATCTATGTTCATCAGGGATATTGGCCTGTAATTCTCTTTTTTTGTAGTGTCTTTATCTGGTTTTGGGATTAGGGTAATGCTGGCTTCATAGAAAGAGCTTGGAAGTGTGCCTTCCTCTTGAATTTTTTGGAATAGTCTGAGGAATGTAGGTTTTAGTTCTTTGAATATTTGGCAATACTCTCCTGTGAAGCCCTCTGAACCAGGACTTTTGTTTGCTGGTAGTTTATTGATTGCTTCATTAATTTCCTCAGTAGTTATCAACCAATTCAGTTGTCTGTTTCTTCCTGATTGAGTTTTGGAAGATTATATTTTTCTAGGAATACGTCTCTTTCATCTAAGTTGTTCAGTTTGTTGGAGTAAAGTTGTTCGTAGTATTTTTTTTTAAATCCTTTGTGTTTCTGTGGGGTTGATTGTTACTTCACATTTTTCATTTCTGATTTTGTTTATTTGGGTCCTCTCTCTTTGTTTCTTGTTCACCCTGGCAAGAGGTTCATTAATCTTGTTTACACTTTCAAAGAACCAGTTCTTGGGTCTATTGATCTTTTGTAATTTTTTTTGTCTCTATCGTTTATTTACTCTCTGATCTTTATTATTTCTTTTTTCTACATACTCTGGGCTTTTCTTGTTGTTCTTTATAATTCTTTAAGTTGTAGTGTAAGGTAATTTATAGGCCCTTCTCCTCCTCCTCCTCCTCCTCCTCCTCCTCCTCCTCCTCCTCCTCCTCCTCCTCCTCCTCCTCCTTCTTCTTCTTCTTCTTCTTCTTCTTCTTCTTCTTCTTCTTCTTCTTCTTCAAGTAGGCCTGTAGTGCTATGAACTTCCCTCTCCAGATGGCTTTCACTGTGTCCGATAGATTTTGGATTGTTGTGTTTTCATTGTCATTTGTTTCCAGGATGCTTTTTATTTCTTATTGATCTCTTTGTAACCCAATCATTGTTTAACAGCATGTTATTCAGCTTCCAAGTGTTTGATTGTTTTTTATTGTAGTTGATTTCTAATTTTATGCCATTGTGGTCTGAGAAGATGCTTGGTATGATTTCAATCTTCTCGAATTTGATGAGCCTTAGCCTGTGTCCTAAAATGTGGTCTATCTTTTAAAATATTCCATGTGCAATTGAGAAGAATGTATATTCCTTAGCTTTGGGGTAAAATGTTCTGAAGATGTCAATTAATTTGATCTGATCTAGTGAGTCATTTAGGCTTGCAGTTTCTTTGATTTTTATTTATTTTTGTCTAGAAGATATATTCAGTGATGTCAATGGGGTATTAATGTCCCCTACTATGATTGTATTGCTGTTGATCTCTCCCTTGATATCTTCCAGAAATTTTTAAAATGTATTTTAGTGTTCCTGTATTGGGTTCATATATGTTTACCAGAGTTATATTATCTTTTTGTGTGAATCCCTTTAGTATTATGAAGTAGCCTTCCTTATCATTGCTATGGCCTTTACTTTGAGGTCTATTTTGTCAGATATAAGTATTGCTACCCCTCCTTTCTTTTTCATTTCTATTTGCCTGAAAAATATTTTTCCATCCCTTCACTTTCAGTCTGAGTCTCTTGTTTTGAGGTGGGTCTCTTGTAGACAGCATATATATGGGTCATGTTTTCTTATCCATTCAGCCACCCTATGTCTTTTGATTTTAGCATTTAATCCATTTATATTTAAGATTATTGACTAGAGGGCCATTGCATGAAATTCGTGCATTGGAGGGGGATCTCCTCAGCCTGGCCTTCACCCTCTCGCAATCTGGGACCCCCTTGGGGGATGTCCAACTGCTGGTTGGGATTCCTGTGGGATCGGGCCTAAACCAGCAGTGGGATATCCCTTTCACAATCTGGGACCGCTGTCTCCTAACAGCTGAACTGCTTGCCTGCCTGATTACCCCTAACCACTCTGCCTGCCTGATAGATCACCCCTAACCACTCTGCCTGCCTGCCTGATCACCCCTAACCATTCTGCCTGCCTGCCTGATCTTCCCTAACCACTCTGCCTGCCTGCCTGATCGCCTCTAACTACTTGCCTGCTTGCCTGATCGCCTCTAACCACCTCTGCCTCAGTTCTCGCTGCTGCAGCTTCATCCAGAAGGATGTCCAGAAGGTCATCTGGCTGTCCAGTCTAATTAGAATATTATGCTTTTATTATTATAGATAAGTACTGATTTGTTGCCATTTTAATTCTTTTTTCCTGTTTTCCTTCTGCCCTTTCTAATTCTTCTGTTTACAATAGTCCCTTTAACATTTCTTGCATTGCTGGCTTGGTGGTAATAAACTCCCTTAGCCTTTTTTGTATGGAAGCTCCTGATTTAACCATCAATTTTGAATGAAAGCCTTGCTGGATAGAGTATTCTTGGATTTATTCCCTTTCTTTGCATCACTTTGTATACTTCATTCCACTCACTTCTAGCCTGATGTGTTTCTATTGAGAAATCAGTTGATGTTCTAATGGGAGATCCCCTTGTAGGGACCTGTCTCTTTCTTGCAGCCCTTAAGATTCTTTATTTGTTGTTAATGTTTGCCATTGTATTTATATCGTGTGTTGGTATGGGTCTTTTTGAATTCATCTTGTTTGGAACTCTCTGTGCTTGTGTGACTTTTTTCTTCTCCAAGTCAGGGAAGTTTTCTGTCATTATTCCTTCAAATAGGTTTTCTAATCCTTTCTCCTCTTGTCCTTCTGGCAGTCCTATTATGTGTATGTTGCTTTGTTTTATGTTGTCCTGAAGCTCCCTTAAAATCTCCTCCCACTTTTTAAAAAAAATATATTTTATTGATTTTTTACAGAGAGGAAGGGAGAGGGATAGAGAGTTAGAAACATTGATGAGAGAGAAACGTCAATCAGCTGCCTCCTGCACACCCCCTACTGGGGATGTGCCCACAAACAAGGTACATGCCCTTGACTGGAATCGAACCCGGGACCCTTCATTCCCCAGGCCAACGCTCTATCCACTGAGCCAACCCAGTTAGGGCTCCTCCCACTTTTTAATTTTCATTTTTCCATTTGCTGTTCAACTTAGGTGTTTTCTTCCCTGTCTTCTAACTTGCTGATTTGGTCCTCTGCCTCTTATCTAATGTTGAAACCTTCCATTGTGTTCTTTACTGCAGCTATATCATTCCTCATTTTCTTTTGATTCTTACATATGTTGGTGAATTTCCCATCTAGATGGTTGAACATCTTTACAACCACTACTCTGAATTATATTGCTTGCTTCCATTTTGTTGAGCTCCTTTTCTGGTGACTCCTCCTTTTCTTTCCTTTGGGGATTATTTCTTTTGCCGGGAGCCGGTCCATCCTTGCTGTTTCAAAGGACCTGGCATATATGGCATACTGTTCTTAAAATGTTTGCTCACCTTCTTGGCACTATGTGTTTTAACCGAGGTCTCCTCTCTGAGAAAGGTTGTTTCCCCAGGTAGGGATTTTCCCCTGAAGTTAGGGAGGGAATAAAACCCTTTAACTAAGTGCCAGGCTGGTAATTAATCACTTTAACTACAAACAATCATACTTAAGCTATATAATCTTTACTCCCTGGAATGGAGATAAGAAACGCCCTAACCTTTGTAATAGAGATTGATAGGATTGAATCAACTGGTATAAATACAGATGTAACAAGACAGAAAGAGACAGAACTTAGAACACAGAACCAAGAGAGACAGAACCTAGGCACAGAACCTACAAAGAACGTTCTCTAGAGACAGAAGAACTTCGCTGGAGAGAACATGGCAAAAGATCCTGGACAGAAACTGGCCTCAGAACCTAGAGACAGAACCTAGCGAGAGAACATGGCAAAAGATCCTGGACTGAACCTGACTACAGAAATTGGCAAGAGAACCTGACTAGAACCTGGTGACTGAACCTGGCTGGAGAACCTGGACAGAACCTGGCTGGAGAACCTAGTGAGGGAACATGGCTACAGAACCTGGCTGGAGAACCTGGAGAACCTAGCAAGAGAACATGGACACAGAACCTGGCTGGAGATCCTAACCAGAACTTGGCTGGAGATCCTAACCAGAACTTGGCTGGAGATCCTAACCAGAACTTCGCTGGAGATCCAGACCAGAACTTGGCTGGAGATCCTGGCTAGAGATCCTGGCTAGGCTGCTGATCAACTGAACGCTGTCTCCGTGTCATTCCTTCTTCGCCGACTCCGTCCACACCTTTGGGGACCCCTGGACCTGCTGGGGTTGGACCCCAGCATTCTTTGTTTCCCCATTTTTGTTGTCTCTTTCTGGCTCTAGGTACCTTACTTGGGGTCCAATTGGTTGAAACCCCTAGTAGTCCAGCGGTCCAGGACTTGTCAGCCCGGAGGCTGGGTCTGCTTTGAGTCTTACACCTTTATTGCCTCTGCTCTGAGTTGTACCCCTTTTCCCCACATATCTTGTCCCTAATTTCTCTGCTTCAGATGTTCAGGGGCAGCAGGGGTCCTTGCACAGTTACTCTGGTGTGTGACTTCCTGGGAGGACCCAGAACTTTCTGGCATGCAGTTTGCTGTGTGGCCCTGGCACCTGCCGCAGGGTGGCACCCAAGGACCCTTTGGCAGCACATTTGCAGCACGGTCCTGTGATCCTTGGCTGTGTGCACTAGGTCCCATTGGTAGCATGGTCCTGGGGCTTGTGGTGGGGTATGCACCAGATGGCTCTGGGTTCCACCGGCAGCACTGACCTGGCACCAGGGATGGAGCAGTTGCTGGGTGGCTCCCAGTGGCTACTGCAGTGCTGATCTGGGGCTGAGGTTGGGGCGGTAGCCAGGCAGCTCTGTATCACTATGGCAGCCCTGTCAGCCCAGAATCCTAGGATGCTGGGTCCAGGTGCGAGGGTGAGGACACACAGTAAGGAGGTCTCTGTTGTGCACTGGCTGCAGATGCCTGGGATTTGAGGTCTGGGAACATGGGCCAGGAGGTATGGCGTGGGCTGTCTCTCTGGTGTGCACTCACTGCAGATGCCCCCTCCAGAGGATTCTGATGCATGTGTTTCGTAGATCTATTTTGGAAATGCCATCTAGGCACTCAAGAGGAGAAACTTTTTATCAGAGTTTTGTCTTGAGTGATTTTTCAGATCTCAATTTTTCATTAAACGATCATTTTAACCCACTCTTTTTGTCTAGTGTCTTGTCATTTTGTCTTTAAACAAGTAACCATTTTTTTTCTCATCTGTATTCTCTTAGAATCTTATGTTCATTGGAAATATGATTCAGATAAGAAATATTTAGAGCATAGAAACTGTGAAAAATATAATGAATATGAAACAGCAAAAGGAGATTTGAAGGCAGATGATAGAGAAACTTTAAGTTCAGGCCAAGGATTTCAGACTTAAACTTGTTGAAAGGGCAATCTTTGTAGACTTTTCAAGAGAGAGGTGATGCTATCAGATTTATTTTCTTAGGCAAATAAGTCAGACAATATTGTGTAGGATAGATAGTGCTGAGCAAATAGTGGTAAAAGAATAATTTTAGGAGGTAATTTTAAGATTTCAGGTAAGGGAAGAAATGGGATGTGAGGATGATTGAAGAGAGGGCATGGGCAATGCAAGCTATTGGAGAGGTTAGAATTCACAGGACTTGATGACCAATTGGCTCTGTGTGGTAAAAAAAAAGATAATGGAGTCAAATTAACTTCAAACATTTGGGCTTGCAATGTGATGAAAAGAACCACTGCTGGAAGAGCAAGTTTGTTGCAGGAAGTGGAAATGGCTTCAGTTTGGGCCATATTAATCTTAAGGTGTTAGTAAGATAATCATATGGAGATGTATAATCAAGAGAGAGGTTAGGTTTAGGAATCTAGATATGGCTGTTATTATTCAATAAAGTTATTGAGCATGAACTGTTCCAGGCACTGTTCTAGGTACTATTCCAGATGCTTGGTGTGTATCAGTGAACAAACAGACAAAATCTCCTTCTTTCATGGATCTGACATTCTAACAGGGGTGAAGTGAAGTGGGCATAATGAACATAATAAGTAAATTTCTCATAAGTCAGAACATAAGTGCTATGGGAAAGAAAACAAATGATATTGTGGGGAATGCCCCAAAAGAGAGGAATACAAGGGGAGAAGCAAGGAGGACCAAGGGCAGACCCTTTAGGATACTGAGAAAAAAGTAAAGATGATGAATAATGGCAACTCCTTTAAAGTTTATTTAATAAAAAGGTGGAGTTAGGCTTGTACCACAAGCTTACAAGAAATAAAATTATGGAGAGCATTTTTGTTTGAGGAGATTAGTGCAAAAACTTGAGAGTGTCTGCTGTCTGAAAGAAAGGACCCAAAGGGAAAGGAGAGAGAACGGGAAATGAATGCATGAAGTAGAATTAAGAGCAAAACAGGAATTTAGATTTTAAAACTAATAAAAGTGTTGGTGTTTACTTTGGAAGAACAAGCAAAAATAATAGGAGACAAGGAAAAGAAAAGTTGAGTGAAGATATAGAAAGTTTATAGTGGAAGGGAATGGGAACTGAAGATGTTACTATTTTATAATTTGACTGTTTGAAAAGCATAAAAAGGATAAGAAAAATAAATAAAAAGATTCATCCAGCAGTGTTGTGGGCCAGAGGCTGTGTATATGAGTGTGTAATGGAATCGGCATGATGAGTTGCATGTGTGTGTTCGCTAGGATCTTTATAGGTGGGGGAGATTAAAACAATAGTATGAGCGCATCCGGAATTGAGTTTAGAATAGTAATCTCAGAAGAGGATGAAATTAGGGGAAATAGTTTATTGTTGAGTGTAGAAATGGTTGACTCTAGTTTCCTAACATTAATAGAAATAGAGGTGAAAGCAAGTGATGTTAGGAGAGAATGTTAGGATGTTAGCGATGTTAGGATGTCTGGAAAAGAATAAGAAGGTATCCAGTGAGTGGAAAGTCCAATGGGGTGGGAGAGGATGTTTAGTGGGAGTGACAGCATAGCTGGAAGTCTATTAGAAACTAAAGTAAGAGGGATATTTTAAGTCTTACTATTTCAAGGTTAGGACAATTTCAGGTGATAACAAAGTAATGGTGTGGCCACTGAGTTGGTAGCTAAAGTAAAAAGTGGATGAAGGTTATTGAACTAAAGGATCTGAAAGCCAGAGTCATGAATGAGTCATCCACATGAAGGTTGAAATTTTTCAAAAAAGACAAGAGGGACTATGATGGAAAAAAAGATGATGATCTGGGCTCCAGAATGTTCAATGAACACAATGGAGTGCTTGGCAGAGAGATCTGGGGATGATTATGACGCGGGTTTATCAGCTAGATGATGATGAGGAATTATTTATGAAAGAAAGTCTGGAAGATACAGTGTGGAAACTCTTATTAGTAATATATAGTTTGAATGAATGAAAAAAACTATAAAGCTTGACTAATTCAAGTGTGGCCTGTGGGCCAGCAGCATCTAGGAATCACCTGGGAGCTCGCTAGAAATGCAGAATCTCAGTTCCTACCCCATACCTACTGAATCAGAAGCTGCATTTTATCAAAATTTCCAGATTGAAATTTAAAAAGCACTGCAGGAAGTGTCATTATAAGAGGAAAGATAAAGTTTAGTGAAGAAGTAAAAGAAACTTTTCAGAAGATTTGTTAACAAGGCTTAGGTATGGGTGGAGCTGACCTAAGTGGAGAACTAACCAATTTTAATTGTAACAAGCTAGGTGTAAACTTAACTGCTTGAGTTTCTACCACTATTTGGGTGGATGAACATTGGTGATCATTGTCTGCAAATGGGTTTGTGGCTGAGGCCTGGTGGAGTTGCTTATAATAATGAGTCTTCTTGTTATTGAATGGAATCATGTTGGAAGGCAATGTAAATATTTCCAGTTACTTGGTAGAACAGATTAAATTCCTTCAGGAGGTGATCTGTTTTGAGACCATAGGACACAAGTTAAGTGTGCAATGGTGTGGCCTGGGAAAAAGTTAAAGATGTCAACAAATGCTAGAGGACAAAGATGCCTCCAACTGAAAACTCCAAAGTTGCCTTTAGCTTTTTCAAGTTTTGTTTACAGCTTTTTTCTTTCTGTATTTATTTTACTAGCTTCATCATTTCCCCTTCCAAATAAGATGTGAGTATTGATCTAGGCAATGTTAATTAGAACACCCTAAAAACTTAAAGCCTTGAACAAGAATAGCATGTATTGGCTGAACATATGTGCATGTAATAGTATCAATATTGAAAGCCCATGCTGTGAGAAGCTGTAGCAAAGCATTTTTAGCAGACTTACTTCTGGGATCACTAATGATTAATTAGTGTGTATCATAATGTAAAGCAAATGTCACTCTAGCTACCTGGGGTTACTGTCATTTGAGAGTGGAGCGATTTCCTGTTGATCACCAACAGTAAAATGTAAACTGCCTGCCATCTTGTGGAAGATAATGGGTATCTCATGCCCAGGAAAAAAAGCAAGAGATTCTCCTATACTCTTGCATGCTCTCTTGAGGATTGTCATGGATGCATTGTTTCCTATAGAGAAGTGTAGTAGGATTAACACTAAATTATCACATCTCAATTAAAAATTGCACAATTGTATTTCCTTTCTCACCACATATTTTTAAACTTAAGCATTCAGCCAGAACAGTAAACTATTGTGTCTTTCCATTGGTGGCTAGTTCTTGAAGAATCGTGAGTTGGCCTGACCTGCTCAGCTTATTGGCTAGCCCCAGGAGAAACTGTAGCTGAATTAGTATTTCACAATGCTATCTCAGAAGCATAGTGCAAGCTATTAAAGAGTAGACTGATGCAGAATTCTTGGAGCACTCAGGAGTTTAACCAGCTCCTCAAGGGCCTTCAAATAGTTCTGCTCAGTGTAGCCATCAGCTCAATTGATTACTATAACTCGCTCAATCCCAGGAAAATGTGTGTCCTGGGGAACAAATAGTTATTTCCTAACTCCAACCACAATTGAGAAAACAAATGGATCAGTAAAGGGCTGCTCAGAGGAGACAAGTGAATAGAGCAATGGAAGAAATTGACTTTTGGAAAGAGAAGAAAAATAAAACTACCCACATGTTCCTTAACAGGTGGTTTTGGTCAGTTTGCAGTGGGAAGGAGTTAAATGGCTGTTTCATTAAATTGACTGGTCAATTTAGTTAAAACAGCCAATTTGGTAAGCATGTATAGACCCAGTCAGGATCATTTTCAGAGACACTTTGACAACCTGTATTTAATCCACTCTTATATGTCTAGTTCTTAGTCCTGCATTTATCTATCTATCTATCTATCTATCTATCTATCTATCTATCTATCATCATCTATCTATCATCTATCTATCTATCCTATATCATCTATCTATTGATTTTAAATATCACACTGGAGTAATTGGACCTCTTTGTTTCATGTACATACAGAAGGCAAAAGTAGATTTACAGTTGTAAGTTAAACAGAGTTTACCCATGTACTATTTAACTATTGTATTATTTATTACTAGAGGCCCAATGCACAAAATTCATGCAAGAGTAGGCCTTCCTTACCCTGGCTGCCAGCACCGGCTTCCCTCAGGCCGCCAGCAGGTACTCGGGACCTGGGCTTCCCTCGCAGCACTGGCTTCCTCCAAAAGGATATCCAGTCTAATTACCACATTATGCTTTTAGTATTATAGACTAGTGACCCGGTGCACAAAATTCGTGCACATTAAAATGGGGTTAATTAGAAAAAATATTTTTCTATTTGTTTTTTATTTTTTTTAAATTTTGTTTTATTGCTTAAAGTATTACAAAGAGTATTACATATGTCTCCCTTTCCCCCACCCCCTTGACATTCCCCCGGCCTCCCCTACCACCCAGTGTCTTGTGTCCATTGGTTATGCTTATATGCATGCATACAAGTCCTTCGGTTGAACTCTTACTCCCCCCCGCACCCAAACCCTCCCCAGGCTTCCCACTGTAGTTTGACAGTCTGTTCAAAGCTGCTCTGCCTCTGTATCTATTTTTATTCATCAGTTTATAATGGTCTTTATTATTAGAGAAAATATTTTTATTTTTTCCTTTTGGTAGTTTCATGTGCCATTTATTTATTTATTTGTTTGTTTATTTATTTTAAACAAATCTTTATTGTTCAGATTATTACAGTTGTTACTCTTTTCTCCCCCACAGCTCCCCTCCACCCGGTTCCCACCCAACCACCTGCCTTTACCCCCCCCCCCCACTGTCCTCGCCCATAGGTGTACGATTTTTGTCCAGTCTCTTCCTGCACCCCCCACACCCATTTTCCCCCGAGAATTGTCAGTCCACTCCCTTTCTATGCCCCTGATTCTATTCTATTCACCAGTTTATTCTGTTCATCAGATTTTTTATTCACTTGATTTTTAGATTCACTTGTTGATAGATATGTATTTGTTGTCACTTTGTTGTTCATAATTTTTATCTTTACCTTTTTCTTCTTCTTCCTCTTCTTAAAGAATACCCTTCAGCATTTTATACAATACTGGTTTGGTGGTGATGAACTCCTTTAGCTTTTTCTTGTCTGTGAAGCTCTTTATCTGACCTAAAATTCTAAATGATAGCTTTGCTGGGTAGAGGAATCTTGGTTATAGGTTCTTGCTATTCATCACTTTGCATATTTCTTGCCACTCCCTTCTGGCCTGCATAGTTTCTGTTGAGAATTCAGCTGACAATCGTATGGGTACTCCCTTATAGGTAACTAACTGTTTTTATCTTGCTGCTTTTAATATTCTCTCTTTGTCTTTTGCCCTTGGCATTTTAATTATGATGTGTCTTGGTGTGGTCCTCTTTGGATTCCTTTTGTTTGGGGTTCTCTGTGCTTCCTGGACTTGTAAGTCTATTTCTTTCATCAGGTAGGGGAAGTTTTCTGTCATTATTTCTTCAAATAGGTTTTCAATATCTTGGTCTCTCTCTTCTTCTGACACTCCTATAATTTGGATGTTGGTACGCTTGAAGTTGTCCCAGAGGCTCCTTACACTATCTTCATATTTTTTTATTCTTTTTGCTTTTTGCTTTTCCAGTTGGGTGTTTTTTGCTTCTTCGTATTTCAAATCTTTAACTTGATTCTTGGGATCCTCTAGTCTGCTGGTGGACCTCTGTATATTATTCTTTATTTCTGTCAGTGTATGCTTAATTTCTAATTGGTCCTTTTTCATATCCTTGAGGGTCTCACTGTATTTCTCAGAGGTTTCTAGGAGATTCTTGAGTAACCCTTATAACCAAGGTTTTGAACTCTATATCCAGTATTTTGCTTTCCCCCATTTCTTTCATTTGTGACCTGTTTCTTTGTCTCTGCATTTTGACTGATTCCCTGTGTTGATAGAGTGGCTTTGTGTGCTAGGTGTCCTATAGGGCCCAGTGGCTCAGCCTCCCCAATTACCTGAGGTGGACACT
Source organism: Myotis daubentonii (assembly GCF_963259705.1). Taxonomy (NCBI): domain Eukaryota; kingdom Metazoa; phylum Chordata; class Mammalia; order Chiroptera; family Vespertilionidae; genus Myotis; species Myotis daubentonii. The sequence goes on along the minus strand of NC_081861.1, from coordinate 23,961,022 downwards.
ATTGGTGCACCCCTTTGTGGGCTGTGTGCACAGTCTTGTTGTTGTTAAGACTTGATTGCTATTGGTATCACTGGGAGGAATTGACCTCCAGGCCAATTGGCTGTGAGGACCAGTTGTGTCTACAATGGGAGAACTTCTGTGCTGGAGACACCCTTATGGGGCAGGACTTGCTTCAGTGGGGCTTTGGCGCACACTGAGTCTGCCCAGGTTTTTAGGTGGAGAAAGGCCAGGCCATTAGTACGCAAAAGCCTCTGCACACAGCTTGGGTAGGGTTGTAAATTGGGTGGGGCAGGGTCTCAGGGAATCACCAGGGCAGAGCAAACCGCAATGGCTGCCAGTCTGCTCTGCCTTGGAGAGGTCCTGGGGTCTGTGTCCTGCAGCCCCGTGCAGGAACAATGACCGCTGCAAGCACAAGAAAGCTGCCCTCACGTTCCAGCCTGATGCCAGACAGTCCAGTTTCTCTCCATATGAATCTGGGTCCCCAAATTCTCACCCGGAACTGGAGTTCAGAGCAGCCAGGAGCTTGTATCTCCTTCCTGATTGAAAAAGACAACAGTGTATCCAGCTGCCAGCCCCTTTCGCACGCACCTCCGTACCTCCACACTTCCACACCTCTGCACCTCCTACTGGATTCAATGCCCTTTTCTCTTTCCTTCTAGTTGTAGAATTTTCACTCAGCCAACCTTCTCATGGTTCTGGATGATATTTGTTTTGTCTTTTAGTTGTAGTTTTAATGTGGCTGTGCGCGGCAGCAAGTTCAGGTGTTTACTTATGCCGCCATCTCAGTTGTCTCCTCCTACAGGAAATATTTTAATATTGCTATTTGCCCTTTCTCTATAATAGAAGTGTCAGAGATGAAAGAAAATTAGTAAAATGTATATGAAAATCTTCCTCCTGTCAGAGTCTGGGGCACACTGTGGGACCCAGAGTCAAGTCTCTGCACACCCGCGGAATCTCAAAATTGCATGAGACCCAGACGCACCCCCATTGGGAAATATCCAGACCCGGCCATCCCCACACTTTTCAAGCCCTGCCGGGTGGGGGATGCAGCCTCAGGTCCCCTGTGCATTGCCAGGCGGGGGGCACAGCCTCAGATCCCCCAGTGTACCCTCAGGTCCCTAGGCCAGGCTCAGAGGGAGGGTATGTGGCCTGAATTCCCCTGGCCCAGCCTGGGGGGTGCGCCTTGAGGTCCCCTGCCCCAGGCCAAGGGTCATGGCCTGAGGTCCCTCGTCAAGCCCTGCCAGGTGGGTAGTGCAGCCTCAGGTCCCCCAGTCCAGCGTCAGGGCAGGGTGCACAGCCTGAGGTACCGTGGCCCAGGCCAGGGCAGGGGGCACACCTTGAGGTACCAGTCAAGTCCTTCTGGGCAGGGGGCATGGCCTGAGGTCTCCTGGCCCGGTGCTGGGGTGGGGGGCACACCTTGAGGTCCCCCATCAAGCCCCGCCGGGCCAATGGTGCAGTCTGAGATTCCCCGTCAAGCCCAATGGGGCAAAGGGCTCAGCTTCAGGTCCCCCAGCCTGGTGCCGGGGCAGGGGTGTGTGGCCTGAGGTTCCCTGTCAAGCCCCATGGTGGGGGGGTGTTGCGGGGAAAACCCCGCCCCCCCACCTCTGCTGTGGGCGCTGCCATCTTTGTGGTGGAGTGATGATCAATTTGCATACTACCTCTTTATTATATAGGATTGTTATTAACCTACTTTTGTCCACCCTTTTATTTGTATTCCTAGCTATCTTGTAGAAGTTCAGGAGTTGATCTTAATGATATCAAATTTGTTTTGAAAATATGGAAGGAAACTATGTATTAAACATAATACCCATCTGTTGATGGATAATTTAGGAAAGTTTTTATAAGAACTTAAAATCATTTTTATGGCTTTGCAACCTATATTTTAATTGAAGGGTATCCATACAAACTTTCCACAATAAATAATTATGGAGTCATCAAAAATAATAGAACACTCTCAAATGTTTATTTTTCAGGAATCAGGTTATATATGAACATGTAGTCTAAACTTGTATTTCTCCAATGGCTACTGGACACTTGGAAGAGTAACTCTACAACTTGTTACATTCTACAATTTTATATTGAATCTAGTTAGTGAATAAACACTTGTGAAAGTGTTCAATTATTTTTGAATCACCTTATGTTGTCTTAATTATACCATCAAAAATGAGAGGAATAAAAAATACTAGAGTCAATCAGTAGAAAATAAATCATTTGATGACCTTTTCTCCATACTTTTTTTTTTAAATCCAGGTCCTTTACTTGTAAGAATATCAGAACTTGCCCTCCTTATAAATTTTGGCTCAAGCATATTTATACCTATTAATTAACTAAAAATGAGTAATACATCTCCCAGAAACTTCAGTGGCATTTTGAATCATAATGACCAATGGTGAAGAAAACAATTCAAGTATCTTGTTGATGGTGTCATTCTCTCTTTGGATATGTGGCACAAGAGTGTAATTTTTGATAGACAGTAAACATGAAACCTGATGTGCAAGTTGAAGCCAAACTAATGAGAAAAAAATTCTCATTTTTTATTATGATATTAACAAGGTATGCATTTTGAACATACACTTCTAATATATGAATGTAGCTATGTATTTTGCCTATAAGAATAAATGTCAACCATGAGCATTTCAATTTTTTAAAGGTACTTAGAATTTAGTAAAGAACTGGGGTTTCAGCCCTAACCTGTTTGGCTCAGTGGATATGGCATAAGCCCACAGACTGAAGGGCCCCCAGGTTTGATTCCAGTCAAGGGCATGTACTTTGGTTGCAGGTGTGATCCCCAGTAGGGGGCGTGCAGGAGGCAGCTGATCGGCATTTCTCTCTCATCAGTGTTTCTAACTCTCTATCCCTCTCTCTTCCTCTCTGTAAAAAATCAAAAAAAAAAAAAAAAGAATTGGGGTTTCAGAAAACAAAATAAGAATTCATGTTTTCCAGCTGAGATAAAGCTTTCTGATGGGTGGATTATATAATAGCGTCAAAAAGTATAATGGCAAGAATACTAGTAAATAAAATAAATTTCTTCCCAACTTCTGAAACAGTGTAATACTCCTCAGTTTGATTGTTAACAAGCTGCTGTTAAGGTTATTCTAGGACCATTCAAACTGTGAGTCATATCTTTCTCTTCCTCAGCACTAGAAGGTACACATCCTTTAATGAAAGCAAATCCATTAAATGTTTTACTCTTTATAATTTTGGGCTGCTGGTGATGAACAGAATTCTATTATAACTGGAAGTAAACGCTGATGGTATAAAACCATTTTCTTCAATCATTGGGAAAGACAGGACAGAGTCATGCTACCCCGGGGCACAGCTATTATACTTTTAACTAAGAGAAATATTCTATTAGACCCAAAAGTACTGTTTAAAAATTCATGTTTGTTATAGAAGATTATATACCAAACAGGAAAATGGCAAAAATATAGCTTCTACCTGTAGTGAATGATTAGAAATGATAACAAATCCATATGCAATTTAAATTTCTTTTTCATCTCAGGTGTCATCTCAGGTCTTCGTTTGTTTTCTCCTGTTTTACTTTGTGTTAGTAATGGCTTGTGCAATATGAAAACTCTGCCTCACCTATGTCCTCCTCAGATGAGGCAGCCTTCATGACATTAGAATCATCTTGTTCCTCCTCCTGATGTACCTTTGTTTGGGATGTGATTTCATTCGATGTTGTTATTTAGCTTAAGCAGTTGGCACTTGGGAAAATCTATAGAAACCTTCAGTTCATCAAATCACGACTGACTGGGAAAAAACATCATTTGCTACTACAGACAGCCCCATGTTTGGTTACTAAAAAAATGAACATGGATTTCAGCCCTGATTAGAAAGAAAATCTTTGGGGGTTATACATATGCCAACATAGGGAGAGGTGCAGAGAATGGTTGGAGAGGCTTAGATGGGAAAATCTCCAAACAGGAATAACTTCAGATATCTAATATACTTGTAGTCTTTAAAAGGGGACATTTAAGGGAGACAAAAAGCCTGATACCTTATATAGAGAGAGGGTGCTGATTATACAAGAGCCTTGATTATATAAGTAGTGAAAAATTGAGTCAATCAGTTAGGCATTTTGAATTCATAATATCTAACAACTGATCTGGCTGTTTTCCACCCCCAGCACTGAGGTGACTAAAAGTATTAGTTATAGACACAGCCTCTTACCCCACTGTTCACTCTCTCAGGTTCATGCTGATGGTCACAGCTCAGGACAGAGATGCAATTTCATCAGACACCAACATGTTTTTTAAATTTATTTTTTTTTTCAATTCAGACAAAAAACTAGGCAACTGAGTAGAAACAATACACCAATTAAACCAGTCCAGTCATTTGGCTGGTTCATTTTGTCAAGTTCCACAAAACCAACTGCTCTGGTAAGTGCTGCCTAGTCATGTTCTGATTGTGTCCCAGGGACCAAACATAAGAACAGAAATTGGAACTTGAGTTGTGTATTTGCTGGACAGCATGACTCCATTGGCAGTGATGCTGAGGTTGATTTAAGTTCAATTGTTTATTCATTCATCCACAATATTTCTAAAGCATCTACTATGTGGCAGTCACTCTGCTGATGATGAACAAGAGAGATCAATTCTGGGATATAGAGACATTAAAGAGGAAAATGACAATACAGTGTGATTTAAAAATCTATAACTCTATTTTTCCCTTTGTGAAAACCCGCTTTCCTTCTTTAACCACTATTTTCTCAGGCCAAATGATTAGTACCTGCTTTCTACACTCTCTCTCATCAGGTGATGCTTTGAAATTCCAAAATGTTCTAATACTAACACTTTTGTGCTGTGTGTTAGCACTTCACATCAAATTGAAACTGCCACTGAGTCTGGTAGCACACATGAAGGGTTTCTCTGTGGCTAGTTCCACAAAGGAAATCTATTGTGCTCCAGCCCAGCACTTGTAGATTGGCTTTGCTTGCAAACTACCCACCTGCATGTGAACTGCAAAAAGATCTCTAATGGGCAGGCAGGCTTTCTAGCTACAGCTATGATTAGGTTTGTTCTTATTCTTCTCTTACATCTGCACAGTGCATGCAGATACCCCAAGCACCATCTTCCTCCTAAGCACAGTTTGAGACACTGTAACAATCATTGCTACTTCAGAAGCCATCAAATGGGTAGTACCTTAGTATGTATTGGAGTGTCAGCTCTAGTAGTAGTTTGACAAAATGAAGACCTCCTTGATTTAGTCAGTCAAAACAGGTAACATTGGCTTTGACTAATCATAGAAGTAAATTTTGCCCTAACCGATTTGGCTCAATGGATAGAGCGTCGGCCTGTGGACTCAGGGGTCCCGGGTTCGATTCCGGTCAAGGGCATGTACCTTAGTTGCAGGCACATCCTCAGTAGGGGGTGTGTAGGAGGCAGCTGATCGATGTTTCTCTCTCATCAATGTTTCTAACTCTCTATCCCTCTCCCTTCCTTTCTGTAAAATATCAATAAATAATATATTTTTTTTAAAAAAGAAGTAAATTGTCAATAAGATTAGCTTCAATAAAATAATGGCTCCCTATATTTCTGTATCTCTGTACTCTCTCACTCAAAATACACACACACACACACACACACACACACACACACACACACACTTCCTTTTTAGGACTGAAACCCTCCAATGAACTCTACCTCCAATGAACTTATTGTTCAAATCACCCACTTGACACTTTGGCCTTAGTTATAGTGTTGTTAATACAAGTTCTATCTTTCTCTCACATCCTACATCTAGATTTTCATCAAATCCTTTTGTCTTTACTTTTGAAATTTATTCAAAGTTTGACCACTTCTCACCATCTCTATGGTTACCATCCTGGTCCAAGCCACCATCATGTCTCCTGAATTACTGTGGTAATTTCCTAACTGGCTTTCCTGTTTCCATTGTTGAAGTCTATTTTATACATAGCTGCCAGAGTAATTCTTTTAAAATATAAAGTACATTATGTTACTCCTATGCTCAGAATTTGCTCTTATCTTTCCATTTTCCCTAGAAATAGAATACATTATTTACTGTGGCCTCTAGTGTCCTATATAATTTGCTACATACTTAGTTTTTAATTCTATTTTGTATTATTTTTCTGTCTGTTCATTAAACTCCAGCCACACTGGTCTTCTTTTTGATTCTCAAACATGCCGAACTCATTCTTAACTCAGGGTATTTGTATTAATTATTCTCTCTCAAATTTACTGCCCCCATATCTTCTCATAGATTTCTTCTTCACTTCACTTTGATCTCAACTCAAGTGAACTTCTGCCTCTAGATTTTCACATAACTAGATCCTTATCATGGATCTCATCTCAGGAATCATCTCCTTAGAAAATTTTACTTTCTATGCTATATATACAGTAAACTTTCTCTCTATTTTACACATATTAAAAGTCAATTACTTGTTACATTATGATTTTATTACCATTACATCACTCATAACTATTTGAAATTTTCTTATTTATTTGTTCCTTATTTATTGCCTCCCATTCTTCTTCTGGAAGGTGTTTTCCATGAAGACAGGAACTATCTACCTTATTAATTACTACATCCCTACTACCTAGAACAGTTTCTGATATATAGTAGGTATAGTGTGCAATCAGTGTTGTTGAATGAATACATAAATGAATGCAATGTAGGAGGCATTATTACACATAGACTTAATGCAAAAAGGAATACTGAATTAATAAATTATCTGGATAATGCATATGGATTTGCTTTTATATCAAGGTGAGAGTTTAGTTCTATATTAGTGAATAGTCAGAGGACAAACTGCAATTGAGGTTCACCACTGATAAAAATATTAACATTTTAACTGCTATGGCATGCCAAAAGCTGTTAGTACTCTTCCCAATATGAATGAAATGTTACCTAATGAGTGATAGGTTTCCTATGGAGACTCCTGCAACCTTTTCTCAATACTCCCTTTCCTTCTTTGTCTGCCAAGTTCTAAGAGAAACATTACCAGCATGAACATAGTGGGAAATTATTTACTGTTTAGAGACTCCCTCCAACTAAGCACCATATTTAATACTTTTTTGTCATAATTCCACATAACCATCATCATTAACCCAAAGAGGAGGGGAATTATGTGGATGTTATGATGTGCCACCCAAATTTCCCATTCAGTAATGAGTTTCTCATCCACTGGACTGCTAGGAGCCTTGGCTGTTAATGACTTATAGCTGAGTCATCCTCCAGGATCTGGCCTCATCTGAAGTGAACCACCTCACTCAGTGTTACATTCTCCCTTTGGAGATCAGCCCATACTTAGTGACTGGTTGATGTAGCTGCCTGGTCCCCCTGCCTCATTTTAGAAACACTTTGAAGGCCATCCCAACATCAGAATTCTTTTAGGATTGGCTGAAGCCTTCATTGCAAGTTCATGGTACTTTAAATCCTTCCTGTGTCCAATCCTGCTTCAATAATTCTCTTGGAAGTGTTATTTGTGAAAGAAACCCCTCACCAAAAAAATAATCCACACCCTCCTGTATATAGATATCCATCTCAGAGTGTGTTTCCTAAGGAATGTGACCTGAAGACTGGGTTGTAGGAAGAAAACTCTAAAATGGTATTTTGGAAGTGGATTAGTCACCAGCAAGCTCAGAATGAGAACCATTTCACTGACAGTAGATATAATACTAATATTTGTGGCATTCTGTAGCTGTGAAATTGTAGACTTTTATCACCTGTAATCTGGGATATAATGTCAAAGGATGTGAGCATACTGGCAGGAGCAACATCTTGTACGTTTGAGTGTTTGGGTGAAGTAGCAATCATAAAGACTGGGGAATTAGATGGATTTTTCTAGATGTCATTGATACCTTTGAAAAAGCCAATAAAAGGTTAACGAGGACTAGTAGCTGATTTAAGGTGGAGTGTGAACACCAAATATCCTTGGCAGCATATAAAGAAACGTCCATCTCTTTCAGCTGGAAGACTGAAAAAATGTGAAGCTCAAGCCTTGGATTTAATGATAAAGATCTTAGATCTTCAGATAAGGTTGAATTCTCAACCCTAGCAAGTCAGGTATGCCAATGTCAGGGCACTGGTGGGAAGAATTGGGACTCTGAAGCATGATATGGGTATCTGGGTCAATGCACTCCCAAGATGCCCCCAAACTCTCTATGTCTATAGAAGTGGTCTACTCATTCTTGTTAAAATCTAGTGCTCTCTCCTTGCTGAAAGATGTTACAAATATTCTGCCTTGCAAGAAAACATGTACGTTCCCCTCACAGAATCTACCCCCAACCATCCAATTGGCCACAAGATTCATGACTAAATTTAAATTACATTACCCTCATTTGAAGGGAAATGATGGACCTCTTAAGAAAGGAAATGGACTGTATACTAAAAGAGCTGCATGACCTAGACCAGTGGTTTGCAAACTGCGGCTTGCGAGCCACATGCGGCTCTTTGGCCCCTTGAGTGTGGCTCTTCCTAAGCCTTAGGAGTACCCTAATTAAGTTAATAACAATGTACCTACCTATATAGTTTAAGTTTTAAAAAAATGGCTCTCAAAAGAAATGTCAATCGTACTGTTGATATTTGGCTCTGTTGACTAATGAGTTTGTCGACCACTGAATCCTAGAGAATATATATTAACAGGAGCCAGGGCAGTATATATGGAACTAGATCCTAAGTAAGCTGGATCAAGGGGAGCAAAACATAAAGTTGAATAAATGACTGTTTATTGATATAAGATTACTTTTCCATAAATAAACTCACTCTCCCAAGGACCCTGGGAGACAGTGCTAATGTGCTACTAGGATGACTCTTAGAAGCATCGGGAAAGTGCTAATTCATAAAAAGTGAAATAAAAATCCTAGAAATTATGTGGAAGATGGTGGTGAAAGAAATAAAAAGTCTCCATAACTGATCATACTAATGAAAGGAAATACACTGCAAAACCAGAAAACTCACCAAATATTTTCTGCAGAAAGTCTAAAAGGACATTCAATTTACCAAAACAATAAAGAATGTTGGTGGTGAGAGGGGCACCACCATTATTGTCCTTCCTATGCAGGCCAGGGCTGACAGTAGGAAATGCTATAATAAAATCGGGCTACTTGATGGGAAAGGTGATGATAGGATCTGGAAATAATAGAGGCCAGATGTCAGTGATTTATAATCAGGAGCAAAGTGGATGCAATTATTGTAATTAACAGCAAGGTCAGAGTGGCAAACCAGGGGTCCTAACCTACAGAGTACTATGGCAATGGTTAATAGAACATGGTGTACCTAAGTGCAAGATAGATGGGAATCCAACAAGCTCTTTCCTTCACTATAGAACAAAAATTCAAAAGTAGATGTACAGAAAGGGCATCCCCTGATCATTATACTTTGCTCAGTTTCCAGCCCTGAGCCTATAATCATATCCAACACCAAGGTAAACAGAAAGACCTGTAATGTTTCCTCCAATCTTGCCCTAAAGAGAGTTAAGACCATCTATTTGAGTAACTATACACTGGGGAAAAGGGAATACCATGTATTTTGCGAATTTTTAGGATCACTTTACATTGATTCCTGAAAACTATAAGTGTCATCATGGCTCCTTTGTTAGAGTGAGGGTGTATATAAAAGCAGGTAATAAATGAAGCCCTGATCCAGGTTTAGCTCACGGTTGGTCCACTCTGTTTATTCATGTATTCATCTAGTGGTCATTCCTCCAGTACACAAATTAATAATTAGAATAATTAAAATACTTGTTATATACTTGACAGAACCCAAACTTTGGGTCTTTGGCTTGTAGAGTAAGAGATATCATAGTGAAAAGGCCAAGTGTGAGCCTCCTAATAACTCCTTTTCTCCTCTGTTGCCAGTCAAGAATGTAAATAAAAAATAAAATTACAAGTGTCCATCAGTAGATGAATAGATAAAAATAGCTGTGGGATATTTACACAATGGAATACTATGCAGCAGTAATAAGAGGGATTTCTTACCCTTGGGGACAGCATGGATGGACCTGGAGACTATTATGCTAAGTGAAATAAGCCAGCCAGAGAAAGACAAATATCACATGATCTCACTTATTTGTGGAATCTAATGAACAAAATGAATTGCCCAACAAAATAAGACCTGAACCATGGAGGCATGGAACAGACTGTCATACATTGGTGTAGGGATTGAGGGGAGTGGGATGAGAAGAGATAAACCAAATAACTTACATACTTATATGCATAGCCTATGGACACAAACAATAGGGGGGGGTGAAGACCTGGGGGGTAGGTAGGGGCTGAGAGGTGGGGGGTAAAGAGGGAGCTGAAGTGAGAGACATCTGTAATACTATCAATAATAAAAATATATATTTAGAAATACAAATCTATCTATCTATCTATCTATCTATCTATCTATCTATCTATCTATCTATCTATAAAGAGCCATGGGTCATCACATCCGAAACAACCGAACGGATGACTGAACAGGCTGAGTGGGGTGACAAGGCCAGCAGGGGGTTGAGGTATGATCAAACCACTGAGCAGCAGGCGACCAGGCCAGCCGGGGGTGGGCGGGTAGTGAGGGACGACCAAACGACTGAATAGCAGTCTGCGTGGGGTGACCAGGCCAGCAGGGAGGCAGTGAGGGGCAACCAGGCTGGCCGGGGGGGGCAGTGAGGGGTGACCAGGCCAGCAGAGGGGGCAGATGGGGGTGACCAGGCCGTCAAGGTGGACAGTTAGGGGCATTCAGGCTGGCAGGCAGAGGTGGTTAGGGGTGATCAGGCTGGCAGGGGGGGCAGTGAAGGGTGATCAGGCAGGCAGGCAGGTGAGCAGTTAGGAGCCAGCAGTCCCGGATTGTGAGAGGGTGCAGGCTGCTGGCAGTTGGACATCCCCCGAGGGGTCCCGGATTAGAGAGGGTGAAGGCTGGGCCGAGGCTCCCCCCACCAATGCATGAATTTTGTGCACTGGGCCTCTAGTAAATAAATAAAATTGCATCCTGGAGGAACAGTAGACATTAGCGCCACCTTGAAAACCTGAAAAATGCAGGAATAGTAGTCTTCATCATATCATAATTAATTTACCAGCCTGGCTCCTACAAAACCAAATGGATACTGGAGGATAACAGTGGACTCTGGTAAATTCAATCAAGAAATAGCCCAAATTACCCCTGCTGGCCTAGATATCTTTACTAAAACACGTTAACATAGTTTCAGGTACATGGTATATGGCCATGGATATGATGAATGCATTATTTTTCATTCCTATCAGGAAGGAGAATAAAAAACAGTTCATATTCATATGGGACAGACAGTAATACATATTTTTAGTCTTGTTCAGGCTATATTAACCCTCTCATCTGTCATAATATACTCTGAAGAAACTGGGACCACATTGATCCATTTGTCAATGATATTAAAACAGCTATATTTGGTATTTACAACTTTTTCAACTCCAAGTCAGAGGTTAATCACTGACTAGTGATTTTAAGAGTCTAAAAATGTTGCCAAATGTACACATATAGAATATTATTTTCATTTCAGCATAAAAGTATGGCTATTTGAAAAATTTCAAAAACGTTAGCATAAAGAGAAAGATAATCTTGGATTATACTCTCTTATGAGCTACTTTTGAGCTGAGTTTTCTTAAAAGAGTGGTAAGCACAGTACCAGTATCTAAACTAGGCTTGAATCATTAGCAATTGATTTGGATCTTTGAAAATAATTATTCTGGTTAAAATACCCATCAGATACCATTATAAGTCCTAGTAAACTCCTTTTTGTGATAATGACATTTGGTTACATTGAAAAGTATGTTAAAACAGGGATGATATATTGGTGTGGTAATAAATTTTGACCTGAAATCTGAGCTACTATGATTGGAACTCCATGAAAATGATTTTTTTATATCTAAGTATGAAACAAGTATTATCTGGCATTTGTTTTTAGATAAATTTTACAATTTAATGTAATTTAAAAGAGAACATCTTGCTTTTGGCTTTGAGGAAGACATTTTTAAGTTTTTTTCTTTCTAACGAAAATATTTTTTTCTTTATAAACCGGCTTGTAACTTGCTGGATGATTTTTTATTTATTTTATTTTTTTCCATCACCATTTATTCCCCCTATACCCTCTTCTACCTCCCTGCACCCCACCCCACCCCAAAAAATAATCACACTGTTTTTCAAGAAGGAAGGAGGGGGAGAGAGAGAGAGAGAGAGAGAGAGAGAGAGAGAGAGAGAGAGAGAGAGATGAAAGAGTGGAACATCTATCGGCTGTCTCCTGCATATCCCCTCGTCCCCTACTGGGCAATTGAGCCTGCAACCCGAGCATGTGCCCTGATTGGGAATTGAACCAGCAGCCTTTTGGTGCATGGGACAATACCCAACCAACTGACCCACAGTGGCCAGGGCTCTTTTTTCTCAATCCCTCCATCCTCCACCCCACCAGAGCTATGTGCCTACTCTCTATCTATGATTCTGTCTCTATTTTGCTTGTTAGTTCAGTTTGTTCATTAAAGACATGATTTCACACATATGTGGAACTTAATGGATGAGTTTTTCAGGTTTCATTTTTGTTCCCTGAGTTATTTTACCCCTTTTTACAATGGAGATAATAGCAGAGTGTCAAAAGTCTTTATGAACGCTTCCAGAGAAACTTTATCTTCCAAAAGGATATGGGGATAAATACCAAGGTTATTAGAAACCTAAGATTATAGGACAGAAAGTAGATAGAAGAAAATGGATAGATCGATACATATAGATAAATAACAGCTTCCAGAACCAGATGTCAACCCTTTACATATACACAGTGTTTTACAGTTTAAAAAAAGTGTTCATATACAAGCAATTGGCAAGGTGGATGCTATCAATTCTCTTTTACAAACAAGAGAGCTGAAGCTTGGAGAGGTTAAGATTTTATTCAATGTCTCCTGGGTAATAACAGAATAGGGAACCTAGGTTTTGCGATTAGATAGTTCAGGGAACTTTTCACTACACTAAAGTGAAATGCAAGAAAAAAAAGTAGTTTAAAAATCCCAAAAGACAGTAGAGAGTAAGGAAAAGCATTCAAACAGACATTTTCAGAAACATACATATTTTTAAAGTCTTTTTCTACCTTAACAATTTCAGCTGACATTTATAAAATGACTTAATAATCCTAAATTCTTTTTATGAGAAATCTAAAGCAACACAGAAGTAATATTTACTCCTTATAATCTTCACAGTTACCCTATTATTTTACAGATGAGGAAATTGAGGCTCAGTGAGGGTAAATAACTTGCCCAAAGTTTCATAGTATTATAGGGAGAGCACTGGGATTTCAGCTCAAGTTGTGTGAGGTCAAAGCCTTTCTTAAAACAATCAGTTAATACAGAATCACTTAAGTGAACCCAATTATGAGCCCGATATTATGAGGTTCTATACGAGTAATATAAGATAGGATCTCTGGCCTCAGGGACTTGATAACCTATATGAAGAGGTAAAAGAGATTAGAATTAATTTTTAAATTGTGTGGTATAGACTTGTATTCTTAAAAACAGTCTGGATCAGCAGCATTTTCAACAACTGGGAGTCCAACAGAAATGCAGAATCATAGTCTACCAGCCCAGTCCTGCTGAATCAGAGCCTGCATTTCAGTAAGATCCTCTGGTAACTTGTATACATAGTAAAGTTAGAGACGTTCTTGTATAGATCATCAATGCTCTTTTAAAAGCCATTTCTAGTGTCCTAAGGACCTGGGAAGGCTACCCTGAGAATAGTGATGGGAGAATAGAGAGGAAGGGCTCTCTTTGCTTGAGTATATCAAAGAAGTAATATAAGCAACTGAGGAGTGACAAAAGTGTGGGGATGACCAGAGTTCTAATTCCTGGTAAGAATAGTGAACACAAAGATGTCATTTACACCCTTACTTTACATCCCTCTCTTCTTCCCTTGAATGATAACCCCTCAGGAGGTGGGCTGGGGGAAGAGGGACAAACCACTAGCTGGCAGCTTAGTGTGTGTATCACTCTATTTTTGGATGTGAATTTCCATAAATAAGCTTCTACTTCAGGACTTTTTTAATGCTATAGGTGGCCAAATTAGTGCATTTTAATAGTAAAGTCTCTTTTCAAATAAGCTCATGCCATAAAGTTGCATTTTCTTTGGTAAAGCTGAGTACAACTGGTCATCAGGAAAATTTCCATTTGCTCTAGGGACATAAGAACATTAAATGTTTTATTCTTAACTGAGCACTATTCTAATTAGAAAAAAATTGCATTAGGGAGCCATGTGAATGTCTGAGAAGGCATTCATTCTTGATTTTGATATTTTAAAATATAGCAGATTGCAGAAATGCAGATTACGATGTGGATATAGTGCTAAAATTGCTTTTGCCATTATAAAGATAAAAATAGCTCTTGGTTCCAATTTCCTGCTGCTTCTTTCTAAATGAAGGAGTTAAATACTGAAAGGCAGGTGGATGCTGACGCTCCTTTAGAATGAGATGAATAGGGTTGATGGCAGGAACTACAGGGAAGCTATTGAGGTTGCAGATGCATATGCTGCCCTTACTTCCCACAAAGTTCAAAGTGGGGTGAAGCTGCCTGGGTAATTGGCTATGAAATAGCAAACCCTCTGGATAAAAATGGCCCTTGTACTTAATTGCCCATATTTCGGGCAGCGGGTAGCCACCTGGTTGATTAGTGACCGTACCTATATTCACAACCACCCAAGTTTAAGTGCAAGTGTGATTGTTAGGACATTGCGTCAAGTTTAATCAGGGGCCTTAAAGTTTCAATCAGTTTTGACCACCCTAGGTCCAGATCCCTCACCTTCCAGATCTAAGCAGATGGTGCTATAAAGCCCCAAGGCAAACACCCATTTTAAAATTGGGCATGAGAAGGACATGCATATTTGTAAAACAGCAACTATAATAGCAACAACTGAGAAAACAAATGAGAGAAAGTACTATTTGCATAGTACTTACTCATTTGCCAAGCTTTTTTTTTTTTAAATTTCTATTATGGTCTTCAGAAAAAGCTTGTAACATCATACTTATAGTGCCCATTTTATAGTTGGATAAATTAAGACTCAATGAAGGTGAGTTTCACAAGGCTGCACAACTAGTAGGCAACAGAAAGAGCACTAAAATGTGAACCTTTTGATATTAAACTCCATCTCATTTTATAATAGAATTTTAGCTTAATTTCATCTTCTCTTGCAGGACTAGTCCATAACTGACTGCCTTAGCCAAAGAGTACCTTTGTGTCAGATATACACATATGGGAATCATACGGAGGTTTACTAGTACACAGGCTTCCAGTCTGTCAAGCAGCCAATCACACTGACTGTCTCTCCCCCATGCCCCTTTTTAAATAAAATTTATATTTATTGTTGTATGTATTACAGATGTCCCCTTTGTTTGCGTTTTTTCCCCATTGACCCCCTCCACCCCATATCCACCACCCCTCTCAGGCCTTCACCACTCTATTGTCTGTGTCCATGGGTTATGCATAGCTATACTAATAAAAGAGTAATATTCTAATTAGACCAGGAGACCTTCCGGAGACCGCCCAGACGTCCTTCTGGACAAAGCCATGGTGGTGGGAATGAGGCAGAGGCGGTTAGGGGCGATCAGGCTGGTAGGGGAAGGCAGTTGTGGGTGATCAGGATGGCGGGGGGGGGCAGTTGGTGGCGAGTAGGCTGGCAAGGGGGGGCAGTTAGGGTCGATCAGGCTGGCAGGGGTGGCAGGTGGGGGCAAACAGGCTTTAAGCGGGGCAGGAGGGGGCAATCAGGCCAGTGGGGGGCAGTTGGGGCAATCAGTCCAGCAGGGGCGGGCAGTTAGGGGTGATCAGGCCGGAAGGAGGGGCAGTTGAGGTTGATAGAGTGGTTAGGGGCTATCAGCCAGGCAGGCAGGTGAGCAGTTAGGAGCCAGCAGTCCAGGATTGTGAGAGGGATGTCCGACTGCCGGCAGTCGGACATCTCCCGAGAGGTCCCAAATTGGAGAGGGTGCAGGCCAAGCTGAGGGACACCCCCCTATGCACGAATTTCGTGCACCAAGACATTAGTATGCATATAAGTTCCACGGTTAATCACTCCCCTCCAGACCCCCCCCTTCCCCTGCCTTCCCTCTGAAATTTGTGTTTGTTCCATGCTTCTATGTCTCTGTATCTATTTTATTCATCACTTTGTTTTGTTCATTAGATTCCAATTATGAGTGAGATCATGTGATACTTATCTTTCTCTGACTAGCTTATTTCACTTAGCATAATACTCTCCAGGTCCATCCATGCTGTTGCAAATGGTAAGAGTTCTTTCTTTTTTGCAGCTGCATAGTATTCCATGGTGTAAATATGCCACAGCTTTTTTATCCATTCAACTGCTGATAGGCACTCGAGCTGTTTTCAAACCTTAGCTATTGTAAATTGTGCATACATTCTTTCTGATTGGTGTTTCAAGTTTCTTAGGATATATTCGTAGAAGTAGGATCACTGGGTCAAATGGCAGTTCCATATTTAATTTTTTGAGGAAACCCCATACTGTTTTCCATAATGGCTGCACCAGTCTGCATTCCCACCAGCAATGTACTGCAGTTCCTTTTCTCCACATCTTCACCAGCACTTGTCATGTTGATTTGTTGATAGCAGCCATTCTGACAGGTGTGAGGTGATATCTCATTGTCACTTTAATTTACATCTCTCAGATGATTAGTGATTTTGAGCATTTTGTCATATGTGTCTTGGCCTTCTGTATGTCCACTTTACAGAAGTGTCTATTTAGGCTCTTTGCCCATTTTTAAATTGGACTGCTTATCTTCCTTTGGTTAAGTTGTATGAGTTCCCTATATATTTTGGAAATTAATCCTTTATTGGATGTATCATTGGAAAATATGTGAGCTCTCTTTTCATTTTGTTGATGAAGCTTTTGTACAGAAGATTTTTATTTTGATGTAGTCCCATTTGTTTATTTTCTCCTTATTGCCCTCATCCTAGGTGATGTATTGGTAAACATATTGCTATGAGAGATGTCTGAGATTTTGCTGCCTATGGTTTCTTCTA
Organism: Myotis daubentonii; assembly: GCF_963259705.1. Classification (NCBI taxonomy): domain Eukaryota; kingdom Metazoa; phylum Chordata; class Mammalia; order Chiroptera; family Vespertilionidae; genus Myotis; species Myotis daubentonii. The sequence goes on along the minus strand of NC_081861.1, from coordinate 23,944,052 downwards.
GTATTTTTATGGTTTCATGAGTTACACTTAAGTCTTTTATCCATTTTGAGTTTATTCTTGTTTATGGTTAAGTTGGTGATCTAGTTACATTTTTTTGCATGTATTGGTCCAATTTTTCCAACACTATTTATTGAAGAGACTGTCTTTACTTCATTGTATGCTCTTGCCTCCTTTGTCAAATATTAATTGAGCATAATAGCTTGGGGTTACATACTGACTGTCTTTTATTCCTTAATAGTCAAGTACAATAGCCTACTCTAAAGTAGTAACAATGACAAGCTCTTAGTGTTTGCCAAGTGTTATACTATGCACTTTCCATGTATTAACTCATTTAAGACTTATCTTATAACAATTCTATGATGTAGGTTTTGCCAACTATTCCCTTAACTTTATTTTTTTCCAACTTAATTTTGATACTAGAGGCCCGGTGCATGGATTTTCACACCAGTGGGGTCTCTTGGCCTGGCCTGGACCCTCTTGCAATCCGGGACCCCTCAGGGGATGTTGGAGGCCCAGTGCACAGATTTGGGCCGATCCCTGCAGGCCAGGCCGAGGGACCCCTAGTATGTATATAAGATTTTTGGTTAGTCTCTTCACACCCTTCCCCTTCCCTCCTCCCCTCTTCTCTCTGAGATTCATCAGTTTGTTCCATGTTTCCACACCTGTGTGTTGAGTGACTGTCCCCTGGTGGCTATTGTATGTCATCATAGCTACCAGCCGGTTGGCCGGATATATATATATATATATATATATATATATATATATATATATATATCTACCATTTTTTGTAGTAAATACATATATGATCTATGCCCCTAATTTTCCAGTAGATACAGTAGTAGTACAGTGTTGTTTTTTGAAAATACATTTTTATTGATTTCAGAGAGGAAGGAAGAGGGAGAGAGAAATAGAAACATCCATTATGAGAGAGAATCATTGATCGGCTGCCTCCTGCAAGTCCCCCACTGGGGACTGAGCCCACAACCCAGGCATGTTCCCTTGACCGGAATCTAACCTGGGACCTTTCAGTTCACAGGCTGATGCTCTATCCACTTAGGCAAACCGGCTAGGGCAGTGTTGTTGTATATAAAAACCGTGCTGTGTATTAGATTTCCAGAGCTTATTCATCGTATGGAAATTTGTACCTTTTGCTGAACCTCTCCTCCTTTTCCCCAACCCCCAGCCCATGGTAAATAACCATCATTCTACTCTCTGTTTCTATGAGTTCAGCTTTTTTTAGATTCTACATATAAGTGATATATAGGATTTGTCTTTGTTTGATTTATTAAACAGCATAATCTCTTCAAAGACCATCCATGTTGTCACAAATGACAGGATTTTATTCTTTCTGATGGTTACTAATTATATATATATATATATATATATATATATATATATATATTCACATCCTCTTTATCTATTCCATCTGTTGATGGGCACTTAGGCTGTTTCCATATCTTGGCTATTGTGAATAATAAACATGGGAATGCAGATGTCTCTTCATTATCCTGTTTATACTTTTTTGTAAAATTATCCAGAAGTGGAATTGCTGAATTGTATGGTAGTTCTATTTTTAATATTTTAAGGAACATCCATACTGTTTTTCATAGTGGCTTTACTGATTTACATCCCTACCAACAGTGCACAAGTGTTTCCTTTTCTCCAAATCCTTGCCAACATGTGTTACCTTTGTATTTTTGATGATTGCCATTCTAACAGGTATGAGGTAATATTTCATTGTGGTTTTGATTTGCATTTCCCTGATGACTAGTGATGTTGACCACCTTTTTATCTTCCTGTTGGACATTTGTATCTCTTTTTGGAAAAATATCTATTCAGTTCCTTTACCCTTTTTAAAAAAAATCAGATTTTGTTGTTCATGTTATAGAATTGTATTAATTCTTTATATATTTTTATTTTTTTAACTTTTCCATAAAAATGTTTAAAATTTTGGAAAATTTCACATCTTATGCAAAAATTCACATATATACAAAAGTAAAAAGAATAGATAAATGAGCACTCACGAACTCATCCCCTCATCACAACAATTATCAATATTCTGCCTTTTATGTTTTACTTATTCTTCCCCAACACTATGTTTCCTGGAGTATTTTAAAGCAAATCCCAGACATTGATCACTGTATTGGTAAGTACTTCAGTTTGTGTGTGATAAGGGCTTAAAATCACACAAACATAAGTGCAATGCTATTATCACATCCAACGAAACTTAATACAATTACCATAATATCTAATGTTTAATAGGCAGTCCATTTTTCCCCCTTGGCTAAAAAAAAATAAAAATGAATTTTTCAGTTTACTTATTCCAATCAGGATCCAAGCAGTCTCTTCGAGTTCCATTTGTGTGATGGGTCTCTGAGGTCTTCACTTTGCTCCTGTGCCTTTTAACAGCCACTGTTGATTGTTCTCAAGCTCCACCATTTGGTTGTAAAAATTTGATTTTCTAACAATATAATTACTTTAGTATTAATTAGCTGGGTATTTCTTATCATGAAGGATTTTCCCTCATCAACTGCTTGGTTACTCTGAAGTACAGACTATATAGGAAAGGCAGACTAAATGTTAGATTCTTCCCCTTTATATAATGTGTAGTTGTCTTGGCACCGCCAAGAAAGCCAGTAGGTTTCAGTGTTTTGTTTGTATGTTTGATTTTGTAATATTATGGGCCCATGAGTTTTTATTTCGTATATTTGATTGTGTTCATCCTCCTTCTTTTTGATGCTGTGATCTTTGATGATTTTCTTATCTTCAGGTTCAAGATACCTTAGGCTCATCTTGTACATTTTTGCCCCAAATCTGACATCAGTCATTTATATTATTTAGAGACCAAATCTGTCAGGAGAAGCATTTAACTTTAAATAATTTAGAGCCTCGAATATTACATGGAATTGGACATTTTTGTTGTTGTTGATCCTCACATGAGGATATTTTCCCATTGATTTTCTTTTTTTTTTAGTTTTTAATTGTTTAAAGTATTACAAATAGTAGTACATATGTCTCCTTTTTTCCCCCCAATTGACCTTCCCTCAACCTCCCCTACCCTCCAGCACATGCCTTCACCCCCCTCCCAGTGTCTTGCGTCCATTGGTTATACTTATTGAATTCTTTATATATTTTGTATATTAGCTCCTCATTCGATATATGGTTTGCAAATATTTTCTCCCATTCCATGAGTTTCCTTTTCATCTTGCTGGTTATTTCCTTTGCTGTGCAGAAACTGTTCAGTTTGATGTAATTCCACTTATTTATTTTTACCTTTCCTGCTAGTATTTTTTCAGGTTACATCCAAAAAACATTGCCAAGACCTTAGTCAAGGAGCTTTATCCCTATGTTTTCTTATAGGATCTTAGAATTTCAGGTCTTACATTTAAGTCTTTAATCAATTTGAAGTTAACTTTTATGAGTGGTGTGAATTAAAAGTCCAATTTTATTTTCCCACTCTTCCCAGAACAATTTATTGAGTAGAATTATCCTTTCTGCATTGAGTATTCTTGTCTACCTTGTCAAATGTGCAGTGACTGTATATGTCAGGGATTATCTCAGGGCCTTTGATCCTGTTCCTTTTGTCTATATGTTCTTTTTTGTGTCAGTATTACACTCTTTCGATTGCTATGATTTTGTAGTATAGTTACATATCAGGAAGCGTCATACTTTGTTCTTTTTTTTTTTTTTTTCTTTTCAGAAGTGTATTAGTTATTTGGGGTATTTGTGGTTCCATACAAATTTTGGATATTTTTTCTATTTCTGTGGAAAAATATATTTTGATAGTGATTGCATACATAGATAGATGGTTTTGGGTAGTATGGACATTTTTTAACAATATTCATTCTTCTGATACATAAACATGAGATAGCTTTCCATTTGCTTTTGTCTTATTAAATTTCTTTCATAAGAGTATCATAGCTTTCAGTGTACAGATCTTTCATTTCCTTGGTTAAATTTATTCCTAAGAATTTTATTTTTTATGTTACTATTGTGAATGAGATTCTTTTCTTTATTACTTTTTCAGATATTCTGCTGTTAGTGTATAGAAATGCAAATTATATATGTTGACTTTATATCCTATAACTTTACTAAATTCATTGATTAGTTGTGACAGGTTTTTTTGTGTGGAGTCTGTAGGATTTTCTGTGTATATAATGTATCATCTGAAAATAATGACGATTTTCTGTCTTCTGATTTGGATGCCTTCTATTTTTTCCTCTTGCCTGATTGCTCTAGCTAGGACTTTTAGTACTATCTTGAATAAGGGCAGTGAAAGTGGACACCCTTGTCTTGTTCTTTTTTTTTATTGCTTAAAGTATTACAAAGGGTATTACATATGTGTCCATTTTCCCCCCCGCCCTAGACAGTCCCCTAGACTCCCCTATCCCCCAGTGTCTTATGTCCATTGGTTATGCTTATATGCATGCATACAAGTCCTTTATTGATCTCTTACCCCCCTACCTGCTGCCCCCAAACCCTCTCCGACCTTCCCGCTGCAGTTTGACAATCTGTTTGAGGCAGCTCTGCCTCTGTATCTATTATTGTTCAAAAGTTTATAATGGTCTCTATTATCCATGAATGAGTGAGATCATGTGGTATTTTTCCTTCATTGACTGGCTTATTTCACTTAGCATAATGCTCTCCAGTTCCATCCATGACGTTGCAAATGGTAAGAGTTCCTTCCTTTTTAGAGCAGCATAGTATTCCATCGTGTAGATGTACCACAGTTTTCTAATCCATTCATCTACTGATGGGCACTTAGGCTGTTTCCAGATCTTAGCTATGGTGAATTGTGCTGCTATGAACATAGGGGTGCATATATCCTTTCTGATTGGTGTTTCTGGTTTCTTGGGATATATTCCTAGAAGTGGGATCACAGGGTCAAATGGGAGTTCCATTTTCAGTTTTTTAAGGAAACTCCATACTGTCTTCCATAGTGGCTGCACCAGTCTGCATTCCCACCAGCAGTGCACAAGTGTTCCTTTTTCTCCACATCCTCTCCAGCACTTGTCATTTGTTGATGTGTTGATGATAGCCAGTCTGACAGGTGTGAGATGGTACCTCATTGTTGTTTTGATTTGCATCTCTCAGATGATTAGTGACTTTGAGCATGTTTTCATATGTCTCTTGGCTTTCCGAATGTCCTCTTTTGAAAGGTGTCTATTTAGGTCCTTGGCCCATTTTTTGATTGGATTGTTTATCTTCCTTTTGTTAAGTTGTATGAGTTCCCTATGAATTTTGGAGATTAGGCCCTTATCAGATATGACATTGGCAAATATGTTTTCCCACACAGTGGGTTTTCTCGTTGTTTTGTTGATGGTTTCTTTTGCTGTGCAGAAGATTTTTATTTTGATGTAGTCCCATTTGTTCATTTTTTCTTTAGTTTCAAGTGCCCTAGGAGCTGTATCAGTGAAGAAATTGCTTCGGCATATGTCTGAGATTTTGTTGCCTTTGGATTCTTCTAGAATTTGTATGGTTTCCTGTCGTACATCTAAGTCCTTTATCCATTTTGAGTTTATTTTTGTGTATGGTGTAAGTTGGTGGTCTAGTTTCATTTTCTTGCATATATATGTCCAATTTTCCCAACACCATTTATTGAAGAGACTATCTTGGCTCCATTGTATGTCCTTGCCTCCTTTGTCAAATATTAATGGAGCATATTGGTTCGGGCCGATTTCTGGGCTCTCTATTCTATTCCATTGATATATATGCTTATTCTTGTGCCAGTACCAGGCAGTTTTGAGAACAGTGGCTTTGTAATACAACTTGATATCTGGTATGGAGATCCCACCTACTTTGTTCTTTTTCAGGATTGCTGCAGCTATTCGGGGTCTTTTTTTATTCCGGATGAATTTTTGGAGAGTTCGTTCTAGATCTCTGAAGTATGCCGTTGATATTTTAATGGGAAGTGAGTTGAATTTATAGATTGCTTTGGGTAGTATGGACATTTTAATGATGTTGATTCTACCAATCCATGAACACGGTATGTTCTTCCATCTGTTTATGTCTTCCTCTATATCTTTTATCAACATCCTGTAGTTTTCTGAGTAGAGGTCTTTTACCTCTTTAGTTAAGTTTATTCCTAGGTAGCTTAATTTTTTTGGTGCGATGGTAAACGGGATTGTTTTTATAATGTCTCTTTCTGAAAGTTCACTATTGGTATATAGAAATGCCTCAGATTACTTGGGGTTAATTTTGTATCCTGCTACATTTCCAAATTCATGTATTAAGTCTAGTAGCTTTTTGATGGATTCTCTAGGGTTTTGTATGTAGAATATTATGTCGTCTGCAAATAAGGACAGTTTTACTTCCTCTTTTCCAATTTGGATGCCTTTTATTTCTTCTTCTTGCCGAATTGCAATGGCTAACACTTCCAGTACTATGTTGAACAGGAGTGGTGAGAGGGGGCATCCCTGTCTTATTCCTGTTCTTAGCGGAAATGGTGTTAGTTTTTGTCCATTGAGTATGATGTTGGCTGTGGGCCTGTCATATATGGCTTTTATTATGTTGAGGTATGATCCTTCTACTCCTGCCTTACTGAGAGTTTTTATCAAAAATGGGTGTTGAATTTTGTCAAATGCTTTTTCTGCATCAATTGATATGACCAGGTGGTTTTTTTCTTTCATTTTGTTTATGTGATGTATCATGTTTATTGATTTGTGGATATTGTACCATCCTTGCATCCCTGGGATAAATCCTACTTGGTCATGGTGTATGATCTTTCTGATGTACTACTGGATCCGATTTGCTAAGATTTTGTTGAGGATTTTGGCATCTATGTTCATGAGGGATATTGGCCTGTAATTCTCTTTCATTGTGTTGTCTTTACCTGGTTTTGATATTAGGGTGATGCTGGCTTCATAGAATGAGCTTGGAAGTGTTCCTTCCTCTTGAATTTTTTGTAGTAGTCTGAGGAGGATAGGTTTTAGTTCTTCCTTGTTTGGTAAAACTCACCTGTGAAGCTGTCTGGTCCGGGGATTTTGTTTGATGGAAGCTTTTTGATGACTGCTTCAATTTCTTCCATAGTTATTGGCCTGTTGAGATTTTTAGATTCTTCCTGATTGAGTTTTGGAAAGTTGTATTTTTCTAGGAATTTGTCCATTTCCTCCATGTTGTCTATTTTGTTGGAGTAGAGCTGTCCATAGTATTTTTTAACAATAATTTGTATTTCTGTGGGATCTGTTGTTATTTCGCCTCTATCGTTTCTGATTTTGTCTATTTGGGTCCTCTCTCTTTGCTTCTTGGTGAGTCTGGCTAGAGGTTTGTCAATCTTGTTTATCCTTTCAAAGAACTAGCTCTTGGTTTCATTGTTTTTCTGTATTGTTTTTTTGGTCTCTATGTCATTTATTTCTGCTCTGGTCTCTATTATTTCCTTCCTTCTGCTCACTCTGGGGTTTTCTTGTTGTTCTCTTTCTAATTCTTTGAGTTGTAGAGTTAGATGATTTACTACCATTTTTTCTTGTTTGTTGAGATAGGCCTGTAGAGCTATAAACTTCCCTCTCAGGACTGCTTTCATTGTGTCCCAAAGGTTTTGGATTGTTGTGTTTTCATTGTCATTAGTTTCCAGGATGTTTTTAATTTCTTCTTTGATCTCATTGGTAACCCAATCAATATTTAATAGCATGCTATTCAGCTTCCAGGTGTTTGAGTATTTTGGGTTGTTTTTATTGTAGTTTATTTCTAATATTATGCCATCGTGGTCTGCGAAGACGCTTTTTATGATTTCAATCTTCTTGAATTTGGGGATACTTTGCTTGTGACCCAATATATGGTCTATTTTTGAATATGTGTTATGAGCACTTGAGTAGAATGTATATTCCGTGGCATTGGGGTGAAGTGTTCTGAAGATGTCTATTAAGTCCATCTGATCTAGTGAGTCATTTTGGATTGCTGTATCTTTGCTGATTGTTTGTCTAGAGGGCTTATCCAGTGCTGTCAGTGGTGTATTAAAGTCCCCTACTTTGATTATATTGTTGTCGATCTCTCCTTTGATATCTTCTAGGAGTTTTTTTTTTTATGAAGTTGGGTGCTCCTGCATTGGGTGCATATATGTTTACCGGGGTTATATCTTCTTGTTGTATTGATCCCTTTAGTATTATGAAGTGGCCTTCCTTATCTCTTGTTAGGGCCTTCACTTTGAGGTCTATTTTGTCCAATATAAGTATTGCTACCCCAGCTTTCTTTTCCTTTCCATTTGCCTGAAAGATATTTTTCCATCCTTTCACTTTCAGTCCGTGTGAGTCCCTTCTAATGAGGTGGGTTTCTTGTAGACAGCAGATGTATGGGTCATGTTTTTTTATCCATTCAGCCACTCAATGTCTTTTGGTTGGAGCATTTAATCCGTTTATGTTTAAAGTTATTATTGAAAGGTACTTGTTTGTAGCCATTTCTTTTTGTGTGGCTGTTTTCTTTTTGAGCTTTTTATCTCTTCTTTTTATACCAGTCCCTTCAGCATTCCTTGCATTGCTGGCTTGGTGGTGATAAACTCCCTTAGCCTTTTTTTGTCTGTGAAGCTTCCTATTTCCCCTTGAAGTCTGAATGAAAGCCTTGCTGGATAGATTATTCTTGGATTCAGTCCTTTGCTTTGCATCTCTTTGTAAATTTCCGTCCATTCTTTTCTGGCCTGATGTGTTTCTGTTGATAAATCATTTGACAATCTAATGGGAGATCCCTTGTATGTAACTTTCCGTCTCTCTCTTGCAGCCTGTAAGATTCTCTCTTTGTCCTGAACATTTGTCATGGTAAGTATGATGTGTCTTGGTGTGGGTCTTTTCGGGTTCACCTTGTTTGGGACTCTCTGGGCTAGTGTGACTTTTTTCTTCCCCACCTCAGGGAAGTTTTCTGATATTATTTCTTCTAATAGGTTTTCTAATCCTTGTTCATCTTTCTGTTGTTCTGGTACCCCTATTATTCGTATGTTGTTTCATTTCATGTTGTCCCAAAGCTCCCTTAGGCTCTCCTCCTGTCTTTTAATTTTTTTCTCCAATTGCAGTACACTATGGGTGTGTTTTGCTTCCTTGTCTTCTAATTCACTAATTTGGTCCTCCGCTTCTCCTAGTCTACTCTTGATACTTTCAATGGTGTTTTTCACTGCAGCTACATCCCTCTTCATTTCTTCTTGGGTCTTAAGTTGTTGATTTTTTCATCTGTTTCTTCTAGCTTCTTCCATATGTTATTGATTTTTTCATCTGTTTCTTCTTGCTTCTTGCATAGGTTGTCGATTTTTTCCTCCATCCGGTTTATGCACTCTAGGACCCTTATTCTGAATTCTTTTTCTGTCATGTTGCATGCCTCTGTATTATTTAGCTGCTTTTCTGGAGAGTCCTCCTTCTCTTTCCTTTGGGGGTTTCTTTGTCTACCCATGTTTGATCTCACTGACATATCTAGACGTTGAGTCGTTCAGTGGTTGCTCCCTTGGTGGAAGTGACTCCTTGGTCTGTGGTTGCTCTTCGGGTGGTTGCAGTAGCAGCTGCTCTTCAGTTGGCAGCAGCTCCTCTGGTGGGTGCTGTTCACAGCTGTGGTGGCTCTTCTGGCTGGTGGGGGGAGGTTTCACGTACGGCTGCTGTTCCTCAGCAGAGGGTGTGGTGCTCAGGAGGTTGCTGTTGCTTGGATCTGCTGCGTTTATTTAAAGGCACAAAATACAACACAACAAGGCACCACGTACCAGGCACTATACACAAATATATTCATGGTATTAATAACCCCAAATAAAGGTGACCACCCAAATTAAGAGAATTAGGGTATAAGGAAGAAGGAAGAGAAAAAGATAAAAGAGAAAAAAGAAAAGAAAAGTAGGGACCAAAAAAAAGGAGTGCAAAAATGAAACTGGGAAAAAGGAGGGGGGGAAATAAAAGCGAGAAAAGAAAATAAAAAAAAAGAGCGAAAAGAGATAATGAAGTGGAAGAGGGAAGAGACTTTTTATATGAGGAGAATACTCCTATAGAACCGCCCCTAATCCCAACAAATTCCAGCAACAGCTCCCTGGAGATGAATGCAAACTAGAAACAACCAATAATATAACGATGAAAATAAAATGAAGAACACTAATCCCAAAATAAAATAAAGATAAAATGGCACTTTAAAAAATGGTAATATGGTAGCAGTAATAATACTGGTTAAAAATAAGAAGGTAGTAATTAAAAGGGTAAAATCAGGTGATGGAAAAAGAAGAAAAATAAAGAAGGAAAAAAAAAGAAAAAAAATTGGTTTCTTAGTTAAAAGGTGAAAAAAGGGAAAAAAAAATTGCAGTAGTGAAGGTCCTTCAGTTCTTCTATTCTTCAGTGTGGCTCGCCTTAGACCTGCCAGGTATTCAGGAGAGTGTTGAGTTTCCCTGCGATACACTGTTCCTCTGTGTTGTAAACCACAGTCCTTATTTTAAAGCAGGCTGTATTTGTTTCCCAGAGTGCCTTATTTTGTGTTTAGCAAAGAGTCAGTTTGTGGGTCAGCCTCTGGGTGGCAGTGTTCTGGGGTTGGCCTCTGAGGCTATAGGGCCTCTCTGTCCAGTGGAAGTTCACTGCCCAGAGCTGGCTGCGTAATAGTTACCGGCGCTGTGTTGTTGCTGGGATTGCCCTTGTCTTGTTCTTAATCCTGGAGGAAAAGCTTTCAACCTTTCACCATTGAGAATATATGACCTTCATTGTGCTAAGATCAGAGCACTTGCCTAGGTTACAGGATTGGTCTCCAGTAAGGGGCATGCATGAGGCAGCGGATCAATAATTCTCTCTCATTGATATTTCGATCTTCCCCTCTCTCTCCTTCCTCTCTGAAATCAATAAAAATATATTTAAAAAATGTTTTATAGTTCACCAGTGAAACTATCTGTTTCTGGAATTTCCCTTGTTTCAAGATTTTAGAATACTGATTCAATCTCCATATTAATTATTGATCTTTTTATATTTTCTAATTTTTCCTGATTTAGTCTTGGTAAGTTGTCATTCCTATGAATTCATCTATTTCTTCTAGATTATCCCATTTGTTGGCATAGTGTTGTTCATAGTAGTCTCTCTCTCCCTCTCTCTCTCTCGATATTTTTTTCTCATAGTAGTTTCTTAATATCCTTATAGGCATTGTTTTTATCCCCATTTTATAGTTAAAAATACTGTGACTCAGAGAGATTAAATAACTTGTTCATGATCATACAGTGACAGAGCCAGGATGGAAACTCAAGCAGTATAGGCCTGAGTTCATGCTCTTAGCACTGTGCAAAACACTTCTCTGTGGTAGAATTTGGAAATCCATCAACAAGTCTAAGACACAGTCCCCAAACTGTTCCATGTCAATCCTACAAATGCCCCAGAAATACGTATTATTTTTTATTGAATTGGGAGTAGGAGGTATGAGGGTAGATGGCCAAAGGTAATTGCCATCCTGAGGTAAGGGGAGAGAAGAAACTAAAATTAAAAGGGGGAAAATCCTAAAATTGGCACACACATGGTGCTAGGTATTATATTATTCAATTTACGTATGTTTTCTTCTTTTATCTTCACAATAACTATTATAAAACTAAATTTCCAGGTGTGGAAACTGAGCCTCAATGAGTTTAAGTAAATTGTTTAAGTGGCAGATCTATGATTGCATCCCAGACAGTTTGATTTTAGAGCTTGGACATTTAACCACTATCAAGTTTACATAATGGCAATCATTAAACATTACCACTTATTCTCACATGCCACATACTAAGCACTGCCTTAAAGACTTCATCCATACCAGCTCCCTTAATCAACACAATAATCCTATGAGGTTAGTCTTATTATTATCCTTATTTAAAAGATAAGAAAACAGACACAGACCTAGTAAGTGTTGAAACCAAGATCTGGACCCACTCTTGTTTATATCCCAAGTTCTTTCCAATAGAGGGGAGATGGAGAAAAGCTGAGCTTAGCCTGTGGCCTGGCAATGTTCTCCCTATTTAGATTGGTCAGGGACACTGCTGGCTGTCTGTGTAACTGACTCTGAGGTTTTAAGGAGAACTTGATAAAGAACAGAAGCTTGGATTTTCTCCACAATGAATGACTTAACAAAAACTAGGCATTGCTACTTCAGTGTAACTCTCTTCTTGCTACAAATGGACCACCTTGTACCCATTATTGGATGTCCATGGTAGGCAAAAAACATTTTTCATCCATGGATATAATAGTTATAATGTCCATAAATATTAGTATATAAGTGAAAGTGGGCATAAATCATTCTTATCTGTTCCTAAAAGTATCTCTCCTAAGAACTTCTACTTATTAGCCAGTTTCATTCTTTTTGTGCAATTGAAAGAACTAAGCCTTTTTATTTTTATTTTATTTTTTAAAATCTTATTGATTAAGGTATTACATATGTGTCTTTATCCCCCTTTTCTCCCCCCTCCCCTGCTCATGCCATCACCCCCCTGGTTTCTGTGTCCATTGGTTATGCTTATATGCATGCATACAAGTCCTTTGGTTGATCTCTCCCCCTTACCTGCACCCTCCCCTGCCTTCCCTCTGAGGTTTGACGGTCTGATCATTGCTTCACTATCTCTGGATCTGTTTTTGTTCATCAGTTTATGTTGTTCATTATATTCCACAAATGAGTGATATCATGTGATCTTTATCTTTCTCTGACTGACTTATTTCACTTAGCATAATGCTCTCCAGGTCCATCCATGCTTTTGCAAATGGTAAGAGTTCCTTCTTTTTTACTGCAGCATAGTATTCCATTGTGTAGATTCACCACCTTTTTTTTTTTTTACAATGTCGTGTTTTTTTTTGTTAAATATATTTTATTGACCTTTTACAGAGAGGAAGGGAGAGAGATAGAGAGCTAGAAACATCGATGAGAGAGAAACATCGATCAGCTGCCTCCTGCACACTCCCCACTGGGGATGTGCCCGCAACCCAGGTACATGCCCTTGACCGGAATCGAACCCGGGACCTCTCAGTCCGCAGGCCGACGCTCTAGCCACTGAACCAAACCGGTTTCGGCTTCACCACCTTTTTTAATCCACTCATCTGCTGATGGGCACTTAGGCTGTTTCCAAACCTTAGCTATTGTAAATTGTGCTGCTATGAACATAGGGATGCATATATTCTTTCTGATTGGTGTTTCTGGCTTCTTGGGATATATTCCTAGAAGTGGGATCACTGGGTCAAATGGGAGTTCCATTTTTCATTTTTTGAGGAAACATCTTAAGCCTTTTTAAAATAAATCACAACAAAAAATATGCTCAAATTCAATCTTTTAATTAATTCAGTCCAATCCCCTCCACAGTTACTGAGATTTTTCTGTATTCTGTTTTATTCTTTTTTTCATGTATGCTAAAATTTAGATTTAGAATTAAAACAATATCAACAAGAAGTTGGAAATAAAACAGCAGTGTTTCCAATAGTTTGGAAGTTAAGAAATACATTCTAGAACCAGATTGCCTGGCTTCTAATCTCAACTCTGCAAATAGCTGGGTGACCTAGGGCTGGTTACTTAACCTGTCTTTGCCTTAGTTATCCATCTGTAAAATGAGAATAATAACATTTTTGCCTTGTAGCATTATTGTTTGGGCTGAATTAGTAAATACGTACAGGTGCTTTAAACAGTATGCCAATGGTAATTTCTCAGTATATATTAGCTATTATTTTATTAGTGGAGGCCACAGAAGAGAACAATTTGAGAGGTCCTGAAGGGCTGTATTAATGATGTCTTCCTTTGGTGGAAGACAAGTGAAGGTGGGTTTTATCTTGAGGATAATCCTATACTAATAAAAGAGAAAAATGGTAATTGGTGTACGACCGATACCTTTTTCATTGGCTAATCAGTGATATATGCAAATTAACTGCCAACTAAGATGGCAGTTAACCGCCAAAAAAGATGGCGGCTAATTTGCATATTGCAGGCAGGATGGTACAGCGCCATCAGAGAGCGGGTTGGGGGTGTGATTGCCAGCAGTCGCCCGAGACCTGATCCCGCCGGTAGACCCAGACGCGGGCCGGCGAGGCGGCTGCAGCGTGAGTGCCGGTGGTCGCCCGGGACCCGATCACGCGGGCCGTCAGGGTGACTTGCCCCCAACCCGCTCTCCCGCCCAGCAGGGGACCCTCATTTCCCCCCATCACTGGTTCTGCCCCCAGCCCAGGCCTTATGCCTCTGTCAGAGGCATAAGGCCTGGGCTGGGGTCAACGCCTGAGGGCTCCCAGTATGTGAGAGGGGGCAGGCTGGGCTGAGGGACACTCCCCCCACACACACACCCAGTGCACGAATTTCGTGCACCGGGCCCCTAGTAAAGAGGGATAAGTGTGTTAAACTGGGAGTGGGCTAGATTGAAATATGTAAGTTGGCCTGTGATTAGTCTCTTAGATGGGAGAATGGCCTTGAGGTGGTAGTCACTGTATATGAAGAATGCCATGTTCTAGGATAATTGCATGAAGGTTTTTGACCTTTCTGTTGACCAAAGAATTGTTAGACCTGAGGTCTAGGACAGGTTCTGACACAGATTAACTAACATTCAATGTTGAATGAGTGACTGCACAATACATTTAAATATACCAGTTAATAAATTAGAGTATATATTTTATCTTTTACTAATATCAGCTTATAAAAATTACTAAATCTCTTTACCTAAATAGCCCACCATCTATTTAAGAAAGAAATTGGCTTCCCAAGTTGAATCTTATGACAGAATCAGTGTCAGTGCCCTGCCCATGTCGACTCAGCATTCACCTCTATAAGTTGGATTTTTTTTCTCTCTTGCCAAAGGATCAGGCTCAGCCTGCTGGCAGTGCAAGCAGAAGGGCTGCAAATTTAAAGCCCTGGGAAATAACCCTAAACTAATGACAAATGGGTAGTCAGTGGATATATCCTGCAGATGCCTTGTCCCTAAGTTTGGATAACACTATTCTGCACTATCTTCTAGCGGTCCTCAGAAGGACTGAACTCCAGCTGTCCACATCTCCCTTAATAGCACAGACTTCATTGACTTCATTTCCTTTGCTGTCACACATGTCTGCTTCCCTATCAGTGCTTACTGGGATCACTTCCCAACAGACTTCTTGCACTGGAATTCCTATTTCAGGATCTGCATTGGTGAGGGGAACACAAACCAAGATAGTAAAATAAGGTGTGTGGAAAATAATCAGAAACCACTTAACTAATATGTTAAAATAAAACTCCTATTTTTCTCTTCAAAATTCTTTTTTTTTCCATTCTAAAGAAGAATAGAAGGGTAGAGCTGTCACTCTGAATGTTGTTTTCTGTTGTTCCTTTTAGTTTTTTCTTGCCCTCTCACTCCTCTATAGTAAGTAAGGCAATAATGACAAGATTTCAGGCAGCTAGGCAGAGTTCCCTGGGTGGTAGGCCTCTAGTATACAAGGTCAACCTTATTTTCCTTCCTTGAGAAAGGTATAGACAAGTACATGATGTAAGTTGGGTCAAATACTACAATACACAAACCCACCATTATATTTAAGTGAATTTGAGGTTCTCCTAGACAGACAGGAACATTGAAATCCAAATATATTTTGGGGATGGTATATTTCATCACCATTACAATTGCAGTTATCTTTTAAATGATTAGATGATTCTGGCACAAGCCTCACCTTGGGATTTGGCCTAAAGTTTGTAAGATTTGTTGTTTGCTCCTGTGAAATGAGGGTTATATTAGATGGAATGTTATTTAGGTAAAGAAACAGAGTATCTTTCATGATGTAGACATTTTTAAAAAATTAATGAATTAAGTATGTGGTAAAAGTACACGCAATCTTGTTCTTCCCAGTTCACACGACAGGAACACAGTCTCTCAGTCTGGGTCTCCCTTCACAAGTTTCTTTTTTCTGTCATAAGTCATAAACATTGAACAAAGGCTGGCTCTAGTGCAACATTGATATTTTTCACTTTTGTTCCATTTATTTCCTAAGGAATCAATTCTAAATGTATTCCAGTGCATGAAGAACAGGATATTAAAAATTATTCCATTGTGCAGCTTCACAAATCTAGTGAGGCTTTTCGTTATTAGAAGCCTTAGAAACTCATTCTATATTAATTGAGTTGGAAGATTCAGCTGTGTCAGTGTATTATGGGGTGCTATGTTTCTCCTAAGGCTGTCATAGGGAAGAAAGTACATATCTAATTTATTTTGAGCTCTGAGAAGAATATAACTTGATCAAATGTGGCTTGTATTTTATTAGGCTTGTGACTTGCTATTTCTCAATGCTGGAAAGGGCTTTGTGTGAGCAAGTGTCTTATGCCCTTCTGAGAAGAAACTATGTGGAAACTCAGATAACTCACTTAGTCATTTATGTCACCTTTATGAGTCCCTAGAACTCTTTTATCTTTAAAGATTAGATAAAAGAAGGAAAAGCATTGCTTCCTTTTGTCTGCTTTTCTCCCAAGCAAATGATGTCTAATTATTTTATTATTTTATTTTTTAATTACAGTTGTAAATCTCCAAATTTTTAGTCACTGGGAAACCTCTGCTCATTTATGATTAATCTATGGTGTACGTGTTGTGGTATGGAATGTAGGGGAAAAAAGAGAAACCAGTCACTGTTTTTTAGAAGCCTAAGAATATATTTGAAATGAAACAATTGAAAGAATGATCTTTTAAAAGTGGAAAAAAACACAATGGGAAATACAAAACAATTGCAGAATTGCAGCAACTTAGCATTGAATGTAATCCCTAGAGTCACCCAGCTCAATGTCCTCTTAATGTTCTGTTTGAGTACTTCCAGCGATAGATTCTTTACCACCTCCTCAAAGCAGCTACTCCATCTCGGGATAGCTCTAACAGTTAGAAAATTATTCCTTATACTAAACCATTTTCACTTTAATGCATATGAAGATAATAGAAGAAAAAACAAGCAAGCCATTCGCTAATGAAAGATTCCAAGGTACTTTCTTTATGATGGGCAACTCCTGTTAAACTACTTCAATTTTCTTCGGCCACAGAGTTGCAGGTCTTGAACAAAGAGGAGAGCAATCAGTGTAGGACACATCTGGATTTCACTAAAGCTTTGTGGATCTGTAAGGCATTTCTATTAAGGAGTTAGGACATCAAGCCTGAGCTGTACTATTATATGGGTCTTATTCCAAGGGCACTAAAAAATGCTGTAGGATGAACCTGGAACAACATATACCAGAGACAACATAGGCTTGTCCTAGAACTTTTAATTTTTTCCTGCAAGGCCTGAAGTGAGAGAAATCCTCCTAAATTTCTACAAGACACCATGTTAGGAAATAGGGCTGGAGGGCAGGAGAAATAAAAGTTGAAAATTCCTTGCAAGGCAAGAACAGAATCCAAGGTGACCTTGACCAATTAGAAAAATGTCCTGTCAGAAAAAGGCTGATGTTTGATGTTCAACAGGGACAGTGCTGGGCAATCCATGTACTTCCCAAATCCAAACCACATGAATACCTGCTGAGGAATGGCTGGTGAAACCATCACTCTGAATCACACTTTGAATAAATGGAAACAAGACAAGGCAATTGTTTAAAGATCTGGGGTTTATGAACAGAATTATAATGTACAAAAGCCAGGGCATGATTCTTCTTCCCTATATTCTGCATTAATAGGGGCTTTATTAGATACAATCAAGCATTCAGCATGATGGTCTTTATATAAAACATAGAAATAGAAAAGCTGGAGAGACTATTAAGGTAAAAGGGATAAAAAGCAGTCCTCCTAGCAAATATGTGAAAAAAGTTGAAATGACCACATTTATTGGAAGAAAGGCTATGCTGACTCCTCTCTTGCCTTTTTGTCAGCTGATTTCTCTATATCCACTTGACTATAATATCTCTTCTCCACATTGCTTGAAGTTCTATCTAAAGATGTTCCTGTTCAGACCTGCTCATCAGTATATTCCAAATTCAGTTTAAACTGTTTCTTATGTTTGGTCACATGCCATATATATAAGCCAGAGTGAAAGAAAACATTTGGTACTAAATGAAATGCCTCATACATGACACTATCATAGCAATCTGGGCTGGCACCTAGTAAATACTTAAAGACCATATGTTGTATGAAGGAATGGGAAGTCACATAATTGTTTTTTTTTTAAATCTGGGTTCATCTGTTAAAATCAAGTTAATATAGGAATGCTGTGATGAATAATATGATTAATTATAAGTTGTAAGTTGCCTAAGGCATTGAGAGTAGTCTCTAGAAGAGTGCTTAGTTAGAAATAAGGGAAGATGTAAATCTAGGGCAGTGTTATTGATGTCTCTAGTAACATGCTAATATGATTTAAGATAATTATTTGTTTTGCTAATAAGCCTCCTTAATTAACCTGCCTAAAGGTATATAAATCACTTTGCATGATACCCGGTATATACTAGATGTGAAATATATGCTAGTCATTGTTTTATGAATTTCAGAATATTTCATAAGTTAAACCAATTACATTGGCATTGATTCTCCTGACTCAGCATTGACATTTCATGTTGTGCTCTAAATTCTACTGAAAATATGTTGTAAGAATTTATTCAGCTACATTCCAAAGCATAGAGTCCAATGGTTATCTAGTTTAACTCCTGAGAACTGTTTAATTTGAAAATCTACTGAAGCACTTTCCCACTAAATTCAGGTACAAGGCAAGAATGTCCTTTTCAGAATCATAGTGGAAGTACTTGCTGATGCAATAAGGCAAAAAGGGGAAATAAAAGTTATCTAGATTGGGAAGAAATGTAAAAACCTGCCTTTGTTCACAGATGACATTATCATTTATGTAGAAAATGTGAAAGAATCAACAAAATTATTCTTGGAACTAATGCTAATGAGTGATTGTAGTTGTGTGTTGCTTAACAACCAGGATAAATTCTGAGAAATGTGTCATCAGAGGATTTCATCATTGTATGAACATAATAGAGTGCTCTTACACAAACAAAATGGTGTAGCCTACTATACATCTAGGCTGTATGACATAGCCTATTGCTCTTGGGCTACATGCTTGTACAATATGTTATTATACTGAATACTGTAGGCAATTCTAATGTGTTATGCTACAACATTATGCTGGCTATGATGTCACTAGGTGATAGTGTTAATGGAGGAGAGAGGGACTTGTTTTCCCCAGTTACTCGTGAGAGTGGAATTCTTGCAATATCCCAATTTAAAAAAAAATTCTGAGACTCACATGGGAGGATGTGACATCTTAGAAAGCTTTATTTCTGTGGAATTACACTCCTGGGTTCACAAAGTCCCATTTCCCTTTGTCCAGTCATAGAAAGAGTGTAGTTGGGGCTTCAGTAGAGCTAAAATCAGAGTCAGTGTATAAAGTTTCCTTTCCATTTTGAAGCAGTGTCCAGTACAGTATTAGACTAGCTTATTTTGTGTATCCAGCTGCAGTCCACCAGTCCATTATATGTGAGGTCCACATGGCCACATGGATATCAAGGAAACATGGGTAAATGCAAGAAAGCAAAGCATGAGCCAAGAGCAAAAGAGTCACAAGCCAAACATGCCAAGAGCAACAAGAGAGAAAATTCATTTATTTAGGGGATTATGTATTCCAAAATTATCATGTGATTGCAGTGGCTATGACCATTTTGGCAATGATCTCTGTTCCTAAGTGTGATTGAAAGGCAAGTAACTTCCCTATGTCAACCCAACATTATTGGGCATGTATCTATTTTCTCTTTGTTGGATCCTTCCACCAATGTGTTACAGAGAAGAAGCTGGTGGTTCCCTGGGGAGTGCAAAATTTCAGCTTTCTAGTGAAGCTGCCCAAATGACATATCTATAATGTCTGGCTTCCTCCTTTGCTCCTTTTCTATTATTAATAACTAGATAATCATAACAGTATCAATAAGGATTTTTCAGCTCCATTATAATTCTATTGGACCATGTTCATACATGTAGCCCTTTGTTGCTCAAAATATTATTATGGTTTGCATGACTATATAGAAAGGTTGCACAATTAAAGGTTAATATACAAAAATCAATTTCCTTCCTATATGTCAGCAATGAACTCATGGGATTTGAAATAAAAAACATAATATCACTTATATTATCACCCCCTAAAAGTGCAATACTTATGCATAGTCTAACAAAATATGTATACTATCTATATTAGGAATACTACAAAACTCTGATAAAGAAATTAAAGAACTAAATAAATGGATATTCCATATTTATGAATAGATTCAGTGTTGTCAAAATGTCAGTTCTTCCTAACTTGGACTATGGAATCAATGCATTTATAACAAAATTTTAGCAAGTTATATCAATATTGACAAACTGATTCTAAAATGTATGTAGAGAAGCTAAGACATAACTCTCTATTGAAGAAGAACAAAGTCAGAGAATTTGATACTGGAGTTCATGATTTACTATAAAGTAATAGTAATCAAGATAGTGGGTTACAGGTGCAAAAATAGACAAATAGTTCAATGGAATAGAATAGAGAGCCCAGAAATAGACTCACTGAAATATTTCAACTGATATTTGACAAAGGAGCAAAGGTAATATAATGAAGCAAGTATATTCCTTTCAACAAATAGTGCTGGAATAATTATACATCCACATGCAAAAGATAAAAGAAAAAACACAGACACAGACCTTAAATCATTAACAATAATTAACTCAAAATAGATCATTAACCTAAATGTAAAACATAAAATTATAAGACTCCTAGATGATAACATAGCATATCTAGATGACCTTGGTATGCCCATGACAATTTAGATACAAGACCAAAGTCATGATCTATGGAAATAATAATTGATAAGCTAGACTTCATTAAAAAACAACAACTCAGTTCTGTGAAAGACAAAGTCAGGAGAATTAGCAAACAAACCATAGACTGGGATATAATATTTGCAAAAGACACATCTGATAAAGGACAATTATCCAAAATATACAAATAACTCTTAAAACTAAACAATAAGGAAACAAACAATTTAAGGAAAAAAAAGGGAAAAGACTTTAAAAGATACCCCACCAAAGGAGATATACATATGCCAAGTAATTATATGAAAAGATGTTCCATATCATATGTCATCAGGGAAATGCAGATTAAAACCACAATAAGTATTTGTTCTAGATCTGTGAAATAGGCCATTGGAATTTTAATAGGGATTGCATTGAATCTATAGATTGCTTTGGGTAGTATGGGCATTTAAATTATGTTGATTCTACCAATCCATGTACACGGTATATTCTTCCATTGGTTTATATCTTCCTCTATCTCTTTTTTTCAACATCCTATAGCTTTTCAAGTACAGGTCTTTTACCTCCTTGGTTTATTCCTAAGTATCTCAATTTTATAAATGCAATGGTAAATGGGATTTATTTTTATTTCTCTTTCTGAGAGTTCATTATTGGTGTAGAAAAATGCCATAGATTTATAGGAGGTAATTTTGTATCCTACCACATTGCCAAATTCATTTATTAAATCTAGTAGTTTTTTGATGGAGTCTTTAGGGTTTTCTGCATACAATATCATGTCATCTGCGAATAATGACAGTTTTACCTCCTCCTTTGCAATTTGGATGCCTTTTATTTTTTCTTCTTGCCTGATCACTATGGTTAGGACTTCCAGTACTATATTGAGCAAGAGTGGTAAAAGTGGTTATCCCTATCTCATTCCCGTTCTTAGGGAAAATGGTTTTAGTTTTTGCCTATTAAGTATGATGTTGGCTATAGGTTTGTCATCTATGGCCTTTGTTATGTTGAGGTATGATCCCTCTATTCTCACTTTGCTGAGAGTTATTATCAAAATAGGGTCTTGGATTTTGTCGAATGCTTTTTCTTAATCAATTGATATGATCTTGTCATTTTTGTCTTGCAATATGTTTATGTGATGCATCACATTTATTGATTTGTTAATATTGTACCAGCCTTGCATTCCCAGAATAAATCCCACTTGGTCATGGTGTATGATCTTTTAAATGTATTGCTGGATCTGATTTGCTAACATTTTGTTGAGGATTTTAGCATCAATGTACATTAGGGATATTGGCCTATAATTCTTTCTTTGTACATTTTCATCTGGTTTGAAAATTAGCTTAATGCTGGTCTCATAGAACAAGTTTCAAAGTGTTTCTTGCTCTTGAATTTTTTTGGAATAGTTTGAGGAGAATAGGTGTTAGTTCTTCTTTAATGTTTGGTAAAACTCCTCTGTAAAGCTGTCCGGACCAGGGCTTTTGTTTGATGGAAGTTTTATTATTATTATTATTATTATTATTATTATTGCTTCAAATTCATCCATTGTTATTGACCTATTCAGATATTGTGATTCTTCCTGATTGAGTTTGGAAGATTGTATTATTTGAGAAATATGCCCACATTGTCCAGGTTGTTCAATTTGTTGGAATATAGTCATTCATGATATTTTTTATGATCCTTTGTATTTCTGTGGTGTCAACTATTACTTTACCTCTTTAATTTCTGATTTGTTTATTTGGGTCCTCTTTGTTTCTTGATGAGTCTGGCTAGAGGTTCATCAATCTTGTTTATCTTTTCAAAGAACCAGCTCTTGATTTTATTGATCTTTTGTGTGTGTTTTTTTTGTTTGTTTGTTTTGTCTCTAAGTCATTTATTTCCGCTCAGATCTTTATTGTTTCCTTCCTTCTACTTACTCTGGGGATTTCCTGTTGTTCTCTTTCTAATTCTTTAAGTTGTAGGGTTAATTAACTTATTAAACGTTTTCCTTGTTTTTTTATTGTTTTATTTTATTTTATTGCTTAAAGTATTACAAAGAGTATTACATATGTCTCCTTTTTTTCCCCCCACCCTTGACAATCCCCTGGCCTCCCCTACCCCCCAGTGTCTTATGTCCATTGGTTATGCTTATATGCATGCATACAAGTCCTTCAGTTGATCTCTTACCCCACGCCTGCCCCCACCCCCCGGCCTTCCTGCTGTAGTTTGATAGTCTGTTCGAGGCAGCTCTGCCTCTCTATCTATTTTTGTTCATAAGTTTATAATGGTCTTTATTATCCATAAATAAGTGAGATCATGTGGTATTTTTCCTTCAGTGACTGGCTTATATTTTTGCTATCATCAACAAATCAACAAACAACAAGTGCTGGAGAGGATGTGGAGAAAAAGGAACACTTGTGCACTGCTGGTGGGAATGCAGACTGGTGCAGCCACTATAGAAGACAGTATGGAGTTTCCTCAAAAAAACTGAAAATGGAACTCCCATTTGACCCTGTGATCCCACTTCTAGGAATATATCCCAAGAAACCAGAAACACCAATCAGAAAGGATATATGCACCCTTATGTTCATAGCAGCACAATTCACCATAGCTAAGATCTGGAAACAGCCTAAGTGCCCATCAGTAGATGAATGGATTATATTTTTATGAATAGATATTTTAAATCGTTTTCCAAGTTATAAAAGATTTTTATATTTCTGTAGCTTCATTTTTTCATCTCCTCTGGAAATGTATGATTCTTTGTGAATTAAAGTGTTGTATAGAAATGCAAATGTTGCAGATTATATAAATTTACCAAAGGACTGTCTGCTAAATTGATGTCAAGCCTATAGGGTACTTTGTATGTTTGGACAACAGAGAACTGAAATTTAACAAAACAAAAAATAAAGAGATTTTGGTAAAGAACTTAATGCAGAGAAGTGGGAATGAATGCATAGCTTAATAAAAATGGATTTGTATAGAAATTAGACATCAGATCGTTCCTTTTAATTATCTGCAACCCTTAGTGTTATTTTACTTTCAAATTGCACCAGCTATATAAAATTTCATTCTTTATTTCAAATATGGGACAGTGTGAGATCCTAAAACAGCTATACTATGGGAAGGATTCATGGCATATGTAACCATATTAAGAGTAAATGCCATGTCAGTCAGGGCATTAAGAGTAAATTCCCATGTTTTGAAATTTCTACATATGTAAATCAGCTTGTACTATTAAAATTAAGATTATGCTGGAAGATGATGATCAGTTAAAAATTTGTCAGAGGTCTTATTTGAAGATAGAAGGTGATAACATGGATTTAAAGAACAGTAATGTCTTTATCTGGTTTTAGAATTAGGATAATGCTGTCCTCGTAAAAAGATCTTGGAAGTGTTCCTTCCTCTTAGATTTTTGGGAATAGTTTGAAGAATAGGTGTTAGTTCTTCTTTGAATGTTTGGTGAAAATCCCCTGTGGGCTAGGGCTTTTGCTTGCTGGGAGGATTTGGGGTTTTTTTTGTTTGTTTTTTACTGCTTCAATTTCATCAGTTGTTATTGGTCTATTCAGGTTTTCTGATTCTTGCTGATTGAGTTTTGGAAGATTGTATATTTCTAGGGATGTGTCCATTTCATCCACATTGTCCAGCTTGTTGGCGTATAGTTGTACATAGTATTTTCACAATCTTTTGTATTTCTGTGGTGTCAGTTGTTACTTCACTTCTTTCACTTCTGATTTTATTTATTTGGGTCCTCTCTCTTTGTTTCTTGATGAGTCTGGCTAAAGGTTCATCAATCTTATTTATCTTTTCAAAGAACCAGATCTTGACTTCGTTGATCTTTTGTATTTTTTAAATACCTGTAAACAGCCCAAGTGCCCATCAGTAGATGAGTGGATAAAAAAAATATGGCACATCTACACCATGGAATACTATGCAACAGTAAAAAAGAAGGATCTCTGATCTTTTGAGGCAGCATAGAGGGACCTGAGTGTATTATGCTAAGCAAAATAAGCGAGTCAGATAAAGACAAATATCACATGATCTCACTCATATGTGAAATGAACAAAATAGATCCTGAGACATAGAAGCATGGAACAGACTGTTGAATCTCAGAAAGAAGGTAGGGGTGAGTGGATTGGTGGGATGAGATCAACCAAAGAACTTGTATGCATATGTGCATAACACATGGACACATACTTGCAGGTAGATTAAAAAAAAACAACAGTGATTAGTTTTAGTATATGCTGATAAAGTTTAGAAAGAGAATGAACTCCAGTTTATCCAGAGTCTGGGTATTTACTTTGAAATTGCTCTCCCTCCTCCTTCTCTGTATCATTAGCTTTATGGAGAGACATGATTTATTCATTTGCACTCTCTTTTTATTTATAAACTAGAGGCCCGGTGCACAAAAATTTGAGCACTCGAGGGTGGGTGCCTCAGCCCGGCCTGTGCCCTCTCACAGTCTGGGACCCCTCAGGGGATGTCCACCTGCTGGCTTAGCCCTGCTCCCTGGGGGATTGGGCCTAAGCTGGGAGTCAGACATCCCTCTGGCAGTGCGGGAGACCTCGGGGGATGTCCATTTGCCAGCGGGGAGCAGGCCTAAGCTGCAGTCAGACATCCTTAACACCACTGTGCTGGCAGCCATCAGCCTGGCTTGTGGCTGAGCAGAGCTCCCCCTGTGGGAGCTCACTGACCACCAGGAGACAGCTCCTGTATTGAGCGTCTGCCCCATGGTGGTCAGTGTGTGTCATAGTGACCAGTCATTCCCAGTTGTTCTGCTGTTAAGGTCAATTTGCATATTACCCTTTTATTATATAGGATAGAGACCTAGTGCACGGGTGGGGTCCAGCTGGTTTGCCCAGAAGGGTGTCTCAGATAAAGGTGGGGGTCACGCTGGGGTGCCTGGCCAGCCTGGGTGAGGGGCTGATGGCTATTTTCAGGCTGCCCACAGCCCCTTCAAGGTTGGGGGGTACCGCTGGGGTACCTGGCCAGCCTGGGTGAGGGGCTGATGGCCATTTTCATGCTGGCCACGCCTGCTGGCAACCTAAGCTCCCAGCCTATCCTTTTGGGCTGGAAGCAGGTATCTGATATTTATTTATCTTCTATAATTGAAACTTTGTAGCCTTGAGCAGAGCCCAAGGCCAGGGCAGGCGGGAAGCTTTGCTTCCTCCATCACCAGGGGCAGCCCAAGCCTCCTGCTCACTCCATCTCCATGGCCACTGCCATCTTAGTTGGGCTAATTTGCATACTCGCTCCTGATTGCCTAGTGGGCGTGGGTTGGGGGTGTGGCTTGTGGGTATTTCTTGTGGGCGTGGCTTGAGCATAGTGGAAGGATGGTTAATTTGCATGTTTCTCTTTTATTATATAGGACTAATGGCCTGGTGCACAAAATTCGTGCACAGTGAGGGGTGTTTCCCTCAGTCTGGCCTGCACCCTCACCAATCTGGGACCCTTTGGGGGATGTCCGACTGCCGGCACTGCTAGCTCCTAACCACTCACCTGCCTGCCTGCCTGATTTCCCCTAACCACTATGCCTGCTGGCCTGATCACTTGCAACTGCTCCCCTTCCCACATGATCATCCCCAACTGCCCCCCCCCCCGCTGGCCTGCTCACCCCCAACTGCTTTCCCCCACTGGCCTGCTGGCCTGCTCACTCCCAACTGCTTTACCCCACTGGTCTGCTGGCCTGCAACTGCCCCCCCTGCCAACCTGGTCGTCTCCAACTGCCCCCCCTGCCAGCCTGCTCGACCCCAACTGCCCACGGGTACCCTAGCAGGTAGCAGGTGCTGATTAGGGGAGGAGGGCATGATTGTTTCCTGGGACTGTAGTTATGGAAGCTTTGCAGAGGGTTCCGCAGGCCTCAGAGGGGTGGGCTCTGGCCAGCAGCCCTGTAGCGCTGGTCATCTCTGGAGGCGCTGGTGGGCGGCAGGGAGTTAGAGGGGCAGCAAGGCTGAAGGGGGAGTAACTGTCAAACCTTCCCACTTGGTGCCATTCTTTAAATTGTATGTGACTGTTTTGCAGGTGTACCTACTCAGGGCGGGGCTCCAATCTCCTGGACCGGGTGGGGGCCGGGCCAGGCCAGAGCCAGGTGGGCTAGGAGGGCGGGCTTAGCCCGGCCCCCAGCAGGTTCAGCACACTTCAGCTGCGGAGATGGTGCTGCTGCTGGTGGAGGGGGAAGTTCTGACCCTGGGAGGGGTGCTCAGGCCTGCCTTTACCCAGGTGTGGAGTTGTATGGAGGTGAGGCATGCCCAGCCCCAGTGAACTTGGTTCCAGCTGCCCACCCCCTGCTGCGTGCTCATCAATATGCAAATAGGTTGTTATGGGGACACCGTCATGGACAAATTAGCATATTCCCTCTTTATTATATAGGATGGGAACCCAAAGTTGGTTCTAGAGTTAAAGCATTTGTAATATGAGAGTAGTATTTTGCATTGAAGACCAAAGACAAGCTATTTCTCCTGGCTACAGATTTTATAACTAACTTGAACCTGTTAGTTTGCTGTTTTCCAAATGGATAGTTATTCATAAAAGAACTCATGTGTCTCAGGAGAGACCAATGACCAACATTCGAAAATATGACCCAAAGTTCATGTCCTGATGGGAATCAGTAGCAACATTTTGAGCAATAACCATTATGCAACATCATGATCTACACAGATGTTCAAACCCAATAAACTAATTTATCTTAAAATCATAACATCTCATCAGTCCTTTAGAATTCACTAAAACCTCTATTACTGTATTGTTTCTAACTTCTTAAGGGTTTTCCCCTCCCATTTTACTTCTATTATAAATTCATTTGAGCATTATTCCCTCCTTCACAGTCCCTAGGGTCTTGGTTCATGCCTTTATTATCCCATATAGTTCATTCTGCCTTTCATTAATTTTAAAACAAACAAATAAACCAATTTACTGAACAGTTATTATGTCCAAAGCACTGTGCCAGATGTTACTACATAGGGAGAGAGCACTGGGATGAATAAGACATCTGCTTTCAAAAGAGTTTATAGCTATATAGTAGAGGAAGACATGTTTTAAACTATAATGATAGAATGAGCTGAGTTTGAGAAGAGGGAGAGAACAGAGGGGTGGGTTATAAATAATCATTTTATTGTGGAACTCTAACTCTCTAACACCAAAAACAAAATAATGGTTGTGTGATGTGCTCTAAGCACTGATTCCATTATTGTTATAATCCTGCCCACACTACTATTAAGTGGTCACACACTAAAAAATTACACACTCAGATGCTTCTCAACAATTTTGATAAGAAAATCCCTTGACAAACTATACAAATACAATTGGTGGTTAGTTGGGAGTAAGTCATAAAAAGAACTTCTCTGATCAATGGAAATATATTAGGAATTCCTGGGCCTATATTTTCCTTTCTCCATTCAAAGTGCCTGGTTAATAGCCAATAGCCAGAGTTTGTCCCCAAATACTAACTTCTACAACCACAGATTTCTCTTGTGGTTTTATATTCAATTAGCCTTGCCATCTTCATGTTCTAGCCAGAAAAAAAATAAGTCACAAAGAGGTTCAGATGGTATTTATTAGCTAGTTAAACCCATATGAATCCAGGGACATAATTTCTAGGAACCCAGAAACTCCTGCAAGCTTTGAAAACCTACAGAATGCAATTCAGGATTTCAACCTGTCAGCTAATGGCTTTGTATTAAATAGCTCAGTTAACCAACACACCAAAAAGATAAGCGATAGAATGGGTCACTAGCTACATTATCAATTCTTTGCATAACTGCTCAGAAATCACCTCTTCCAATGAATGAGGCATCAGGCCCTAATAGCTGGTTGGTTTGGACATGTTGATCAGAAGTGCAGTAATTAAAAGGATTGTTAATTTAAAAAACTCTGGTTAGGAGTTAGGATGAGACTTTGAAGAGATCTGTAATGACAGTGTGTTTAGGGGCAATGTGCTTGCCTAACACAATGGACTAACCATTAGCTGCAATTGTTGTGTTTCATTTGGTGTCAGGAGTGTAGTGACTTGGATCTCTAAAAATTATAATGATGCCATTTATCAATGGAAGCACAGGTCATCTTTTTTGGAAGTTAATTTCATGGGTATTTCAAGGAGAAGGGCATGGGTGGCACTACACACTAGTGTGGTTGTGTTGAAGGAAGCCCCCTTTTTTAAATGAAACTGATCTTGTCCTGTATATGCTTGCTTATTAATTTCCTATCCTGTTTGACCCATTTGGCAGAAATATCACACATATTGGCAGAAATACCACACGAAAGCCAATACAGAAGAGGGGATGACTGGGAGAGACATTTTGCTTCTTATCAAGATAATAGAGGCCCGGTGCATGAAATTCATGCACTGGGGTGGGGGGGTGTCCCTCAGCCCAGCCTTCACCCTCTCCAATCTGGGATCCCTCAGGGATGTCTAACTGCCGATTTAGACCCAATCCCTATGGGACATCCCTCTCACAATCCGGGACTGCTGGTTCACAACCACTTGCCTGCCTGACTGACTGATTGCCCCTAACTGCTTCTGCCTGCCAGCCTGATCACCCCCTAACCACACCCCTGCCAGCCTGATTGATGCCTAACTGCTCTCCTGCTGGCCCAGTCGCCCCCAACTGTCCTCCCCTGCAGGTCTGGTCGCCCCTAACTGCCCTCCCCTGCCAGCCATCTTGTGGCTGTGGGCCATCTTTAAGTGTGGGGCAGTAAATTAGCATATTTCCTCCTTATTGGTTGTGGGCACCACCATCTTTGAGGGTAGGGCAGTCAATTAGCATATTCCCTACTTATTGGCTGTGGGCACCACCATCTTTGAGGGCAGGGCAGTCAATTAGCATATTCCCTCCTTAGTCTATAGGATAAGGATTGATTCTTTATTTTAGAGAGGAGGTGAAAAGAAGCATTGTCTCTGTTGCTATTGACTCATAATAGTTTAATGGGAGTAACTTCCATTGTTTTCCTAGTCAATCTCTGGAGGGGATTTATTTAAGGCTATGTCTAATGCAGTGCATGCCACAGAGTA
This sequence comes from Myotis daubentonii, assembly GCF_963259705.1. NCBI lineage: Eukaryota > Metazoa > Chordata > Mammalia > Chiroptera > Vespertilionidae > Myotis > Myotis daubentonii. The sequence continues at coordinate 23,914,455 of NC_081861.1, read as the reverse complement.
GGAACAATTTGATGTGAAAATGAAGGAAGTATGACATGTACAGTAAGATAAATAGTGCATAGATTTATCATCTGAAGGAAATAAAATTATTGGGAAGTACATGTCATCCTGCATTAATGTATTTTTAAGATTTGTGATTCTCATGACAAGGAGAATATTTATTTTATTTTTATTGCATATATATTAGCTGATGGTTGTTAACTAAACCTACTGTGGTAATCATTTCACAATATGCATAAATCAAACCATCATGCTGTACACCTTAAACTTCTACAGTAAGGCATGTCAGTTATTTCTCAATAAAACTAGAGAAAATATATGTATGCAAACAGTGCTACTTGTTTAGCAAAACTGTAGACTAGCTGTAATATACTGTGATAACTTGCTAGAGTGAATGAAACTATGAATGATACATTTCAGCTCATATAGGACAATGTAGCTATTCATTAAAATGGTAATTACCAGAACCTTCAAAACAATCCATCTTGGGCTCATTTGATTTGGGCCAATTGATCCATCTAAGAAAAAACATATCTTCTTAGTTTCAAATCATAGTCTTTCAGTGATATGCAAAAACACACACTATATATCATATATATATATATATATATATATATATATATATATATAGAGAGAGAGAGAGAGAGAGAGAGAGAGAGAGAGAGAGAGAGAGAGAACGAGACACACACACACACACACACACAGAGAGAGAGAGAGAGAGAGAGAGAGAGAGAGAGAAACTCAAGATTCAAAACATTCACCCCAATTATCAATTCATTTATTTGTTCAACATTGCACTTCTGCATTAAATGAATTATTGTCCTAAGAGCAGTGGGATAGTTTCCTAAGGGCAGCAAAATTGCCTATGTTTTCTACATTATAGTCCATTATCTAGCATAATGTATATAATATATAACATAACTGAATAGATACTTGTTTACAAGTGAATGAATTAATAAGTGAGGTGACAGACATACAGAAGTAATTATAATGCCAATCAAAGTGAAACAGGTGGTATAAACTTAGTGCTGTGGGAACAAATTAAATTATGCAGTTAACTCCAGCTTGGGTATAGTTGGTCAAGAAAGGCTTCAGGTCCATAACTATTTAATTAATCATTTTGGAATTAATAAGGTAGGACATGCAACACAAAGGAGGAAGTTCATACTAGGCTACAGTAACATCACAGTAAATGGTTGTAGCAGTGTAAAAATGCATGCTATGTTTTAGGAATGGTGAGATAACAGTGTGTTTAGAAATGTGTAGTAACGGTTGAGGCTGGAAAAGAAGGGCAATGCCAAGTCACCTAAGTCTCTAAATGTCCTACTAAAATAGTTGTGCACCATTAAGGTTTTAGAAGAGAGTGATAGGATTTAACCTAGTAACCAAGTTTTTATTAAGCACTCATTAAGTGCCTATATATATCTATCTCTATCTCTATCTCTATCTCTATCTCTATCTCTATCTCTATCTCTATCTATATCTATCTATCTACACTAATAAAAGAGAAAAATGGTAATTGGCGTACCATGCTACCCTTTTCATTGGCTAATCAGGGATATATGCAAATTAACTGCCAAAAAGATGGCGGTTAATTTGCATATGTAGGCACAATGCAGGGAGGCAAAAGGGAAAGCAGGAAGAAGCCCCCTGCCACTGACAGTGATCGGAAACCCAGGGGGGAGCTAGGAGCTGGTGGGCAGGGCAAAGGCGGCCCTGGGGCTGCCTTTGCCCTGCCCCCCAGCCATGATCGGACAATCAGGTGCCTTTTCCGCCCTGGCCAGTGATAGCAGGAAGTAGGGGTGGAGCCAGCGATGGGAGCTGGGCACGGTCGAAGTTGGCAGTCCCAGGAGCTAGGGGTCCCTTGCCTGGGCCTAAAGTGGAGCCCATGATTGCGGGGCCGCTGCAGCTGCACATCCCCACTGCCCGGGGCGGATGCCTCAGCCAGAGGCATCCTGCAGGGGCAGGGGTGGAGCCCACGCGATCGTGGTGCCCCCCGCTGCCACTGCAGGTCCCCGCTGCCCAGGCTGGACGCCTAGGCCAGAGGTGTTAGGCCTGGGCAGGGGCAGAGCCTGCAACTGCGGGGAGCTGGGGGCCCCCTGCCCAGGCCTGAAGCCTGGGCCAGAGGCATCAGGCCTGGGTGGGGGGTGGAGCCGGGGATTGTGGGGATATGATGGTCCCCTTGCCCAGGCCTGAAGCCTGGGTCAGAGGCATCAGGCTTGGGCAGGGGGTGGAGCAAGAGATCAGAGGGAGATGGGGGTCCCCTACCCAGGCATGATTCCTGGGCCAGAGGCCTCAGGCCTGGGCGGGGGTCAGAGCCAGTGATCTGGGGGAGATGGGGGTCCCCTGTCCATGCCTGACACCTCTGGCGGAGGCGTCAGGCCTGGGCAAGGGGCCGATCAGGCGATCGGAGGGTGATGGGAGTCTATGCCTCTGGCCGAGGCATCAGGCCTGGGCAAGGGGCAGAGCCAGCAATCGGAGGGATCTGGGGGTCCCCTGCCCAGGCCTAATGCCTGGGCCAGAGACATCAGGCCTGGGCTGGGGGCAGAACCAGTGATGGGGGGAAATGAGGGTCCCCTGCCCAGGCCTGACGCCTCTGTCAGAGGTGTCAGGCCTGGGCAAGGGGCCGATCCTGCGATTGGAGGGTGATGGTGGTCAACACCTAAGGGCTCCCAGTATGTGAGAGGGGGCAGGCTGGGCTGAGGGACACTCCCCCCACACACACACACACAGTGCACGAATTTCGTGAACCGGGCCCCTAGTATATATATAAAGTGGGAATATGCTAATTTGTTCTAATGGTGTCCCAGTCACAACTGGAGCTGGTGGGCGGGAATGGGGGCGAGGACTTCTGCCCCCAGCACAGGCACCAGGCCTGCCAGCATTAACATTACACTGCCTGCATGTGTCCCCATCCAGCGCTGAGGTGAAACTGCCTGCCAATGTCCCTGACCTGGGACAAGGCGCTGTCTGCATGCATCCTCGCCCAGTGTTGAGGTGAAGCTGCCTTTCAGACTATAACTTCAGACATCAAAGATCAAACTGTACACCCCAACTGCTTTTTCTTAGATGGTCCAGGTGGTAGTGGAAAAACATATCTTTATAACGTTTTAATACATTATATTAGAGGTCGCGGTGGTACTGTTTTACCCACAGCATCTACAGGAATTGCTGCAAATTTACTTCTCGGTGGAAGAACCTTTCATTCCCAATATAAATTACCAATTCCATTAAATGAAACTTTAATTTCTAGACTTGATATAAAGAGTGAAGTTGCTAAAACCATTAAAAAGGCCAAATTCTCATATTAATGAATGCACCATGGCATCCAGTCATGCTATAAATGCCATAGACAGATTACTAAGAGAAATTATGAATTTGAATGTTGCATTTGGTGGGAAAGTTCTCCTTCTCGGAGGGGATTTTCGACAATGTCTCAGTATTGTGCTGCATGCTTTGCTATCAGCCATAGTACAAATGAGTTTAAAGTACTGTAATGTTTGGGGATGTTTCAGAAAGTTGTTTTTTAAAACAAATATGAGATCAGTGGATTCTGCTTATAGTAAGTAGTTAGTAAAACTTGGAGATAGCAAACTTGATAGTGGTTTTCATTTAGGAATCGGTATTATTGAAATCCCCTGTGAAATGATTTGTAACAGATCTATTATTGAAGCTACCTTTGGAAATAGTATACCTATAAATAATATTAAAAATATATACAATGTGCAATTCTTTATCCAAAAAATGAGCATGTTCAAAAATTAAATGAAGAAATTTTGGATATACTCAATGGAGATTTTCACACATACTTGAGTAATGATTCCATTGATTCAACAAATGATGCTGAAAAGGAAAACTTTTCCATCGAATTTCTTAATAGTATTACTCCTTCGGGAAAGCCGTGTCATAAATTAAAATTGAAAGTGGGTGCAATCATCATGCTATTGAGAAATCTTAATAGTAAATGGGGTCTTTGTAATGGTACTAGATTTATTATCAAAAGATTATGACCTAACATTATCAGAGCTGAAGTATTAACGGGATCTGCAAAGGGAGCGGTTGTTCTGATTCCAAGAATTGATTTGTCCCCATCTGACACTGGCCTCCAATTTAAATTAGTTTGACAACAGTTTCCCGTGATGCCAGCATTTGCGATGACTATTAATAAATCACAAGGACAAACTCTAGACAGAGTAGGAATATTCCTACCTGAACCCGTTTTTGGACATGGTCAGTTATATGTTACTTTCTCTCAAGTTCAAAGAGCATATGATGTTAAAGTTAAAGTTGTAAATACTTCATCACAAGGGAAATTAGTCAAGCACTCTGAAAGTGTTTTCACTCTTAATGTGGTATATAGAGAGATAATAGAATAAGTTTAATCACTTTATTGGTCATTATTTACATCACTGTTTTTATATCATGTTTTTGTTGTTTTTATATGTTTGTATTGTTTTCATATCATTTTGTTATTATTTATTAATAAATTTATATATTATTTTCATATACATTTTACTACTTTCTTTTCATCTCTGACACTTCTATTATAGAGAAAGGGCAAATAGCAATGTTAAAATATTTCCTCTAATTAATTCCCTTTTAATGTGCATGAATTTTGTGCACCAGGCCCTAGTATTATATAATGTAGGGAGTATTTGCCTTTATAGAACCTAGAATTTACATTTTCAGGTAATCATCATTTCCTTCAGGAAGTTTTTTTCTGACCCAAGTCCAAGGCATTCTATATTTCCCTCATCATATCATTTATCACAGTGTATGTTTAGTTTTCAGTTTCCTCCACTGGAGTGAAAGCAGGAACAATGTCTACCTTGTTCATCATTGTAGTCCTCGTGCACAGAACAGTACCTGGCCTGTAGTACACATTCAATAAACACGTGTTAAATAAGGAAATAAGAAAAGAATCATATAATCATTGGTTTGCTATAACTACAAAACACAGAGGAATCATTTATGGAGCATTTATACTGTAAGATAAAGATAATTTATTTGTGAGATTGTAGAATCTGTGTCTGTTAAAGGTAAAAAGGCCCTGATAAAGGGCAGATTTCTGTGAGATACTGAGGTTTCAGTTATAAGTCATAAGTTTCTGTTTAGTTTTGGGATTTATCTAGGATGCTTTTAGTCTTGGTTTTACAGCTCAATAAATATTTGTTGAAGTTACCTATGCAAAAGGTAGGAGCCAAGTAAATATTTATTGAAGGCCTTCATTCATATGTTGGTGCAAACTGTGTTTTCCAGAATGGTCCCACACACATTTTTATCCCATGTCCTTTGCCAATAAGAGGTGATGCCTGCATTTTCTTATCTTGGAACTGAGTGACTCTTTTTAACTGCTTACACCAATAGAATACATTAGAGATGAAGCTATGGAAATTCTTGCTAGGTTAGGAAAACATGATACAGCTTCAGCTGTTTCTCTCTGTCTCTCTCAATCTCTCTCTGGCTTATTCCTGAAATGATCACTTTTGGAACTCAGGCACCATGCTGTAAGGAAGTCCAGACTTGCTCCTAAAGAGTCCATACAGAAAAACACATGTGGAGAATAAGCAAGGTCCCTAACCGATAACAAGCATGAACCACTGGAGTGAATGAACCTTCAGAAGAATCCAGCTTCTAGTCATTGAGTTTTCTAGCTAAGGACTCAGACATGGTGGATCAAGCGTAAACCATTTACACTGCTTTGTCTAAATTCCTGACCCACAAACATGAGAGATAATAAGTGATTATTTTTGTCTCAAGACACTAGATTTTGTGGTGATCTGTGACTTGGAAATCAGTAATGAATAATACACTTATATTCTGTAGACAAGACCAGTGGTTTTTGAACCTTTTTAAAAATCTTAGATACATTTGAGAGAGAACCAAGATGGCGGCATAGGTTAACGCCGGAGTTTGCTGCTTTGAACAACTACTTCAAAAGTTAAACTAAAAGACGGAAGGGACATCACCCAGAACCACAGGAATGCTGGCTGAGTGGAAGTCCTACAACTAGGAGGAAAGAGAAACGCATACGGACACTCAGAGGAGGCGCAGTGCTGAAGTCAAATTCTGAGGTGCGGAGTGTGCGGAGCGGGCTGGCGGTGGAGGGCGCGGTTGTTGTTTTCAATCGGGAGGGAGTCGCAGACTCTGAGCTCCAGATACAGGTGAGTCTTTAGGGACCCAGACTCAAACGGGAGAAGCAGGACTGTCTGGCTTCGGTCAGAGCGAGTGCAGCTTTCTCTCCGAGCTTTGCAGCGGGTGCTGGGACTCAGAGAGGCAGAGCCTCTGGGGACAGGACTGAGAGCTGCCATAACTGCTCTCTCCAGCCCACCCTGTTGATCCTGTGCGACCCGCCCTGCCCAAGCCCTGCACAGAGGCATTTGCTGGATAGCCTCAGGCAAAGGCTAGATTAGTACCTCCCTAGAGGTCAGAAGTTCTCTCACTGTTGACACAGCTGATTCTCATAGCCACTTGGCCTGGAGGTCAAACCCTCCCTGGGATTAGCTACAACAATCAAGGTTTAACTATAAGACTGCGAACAAAGACCACTAGGGGGTGCACCAAGGAAGCATAACAAAATGCGGAGACAAAGAAACAGGACAAAATTGTCAATGGAAGATATAGAGTTCAGAACCACACTTTTAAGGTCTCTCAAGAACTGTTTAGAAGCCGCCGATAAACTTAATGAGATCTACAAGAAAACTAATGAGACCCTCGATGTTATGTTGGGGAACCAACTAGAAATTAAGCATACACGGACTGAAATAACGAATATTATACAGACTCCCGACAGCAGACCAGAGGAGCACAAGAACCAAGTCAATGATTTGAAATGCGAGGAAGCAAAAAACACCCAACCGGAAAATCAAAATGAAAAAAGAATCCAAAAATGCGAGGATAGTGTAAGGAGCCTCTGGGACAGCTTCAAGCGTACCAACATCAGAATTATAGGGGTGCCAGAAGATGAGAGAGACCAAGATATTGAAAACCTATTTGAAGAAATAATGACAGAAAACTTCCCCCACCTGGTGAAAGAAATGGACTTACAGATCCAAGAAGCGCGGAGAACCCCAAACAAAAGGAATCCAAAGAGGACCACACCAAGACATATCATAATTAAAATGCCAAGAGCAAAAGATAAAGAGAGAATCTTAAAAACAGCAAGATAAAGTAACTCAGTTACCTACAAGGGAATACCCATACGACTGTCAGCTGATTTCTCAACAGAAACTTTGCAGGCCAGAAGGGAGTGGCAAGAAATATTCAAAGTGATGAATACCAAGAACCTACAACCAAGATTACTTTATCCAGCAAAGCTATCATTCAGAATTGAAGGTCAGATAAAGAGCTTCACAGATAAGGAAAAGCTAAAGGAGTTCATCACCACCAAACCAGGATTATATGAAATGCTGAAAGGTATCCTTTAAGAAGAGGAAGAGGAAGAAAAAGGTAAAGATACAAATTATGAACAACAAATATGCATCTATCAACAAGTGAATCTAAGAATGAAGTGAATAAATAATCTGATGAACAGAATGAACTGGTGATTATAATAGAATCAGGGACATAGAAAGGGAATGGACTGACTATCCTTGGGGGGGAAAGGGGTGTGGGAGATTCGGGAAGAGACTGGACAAAAATCGTGCACCTATGGATGAGGACAGTGGGTGGGGAGTGAGGGCGGAGGGTGGGGCGGGAACTGGGAGGAGGGGAGTTATGGGGGGGGGAAGAGGAACAAATGTAATAATATGAACAATAAAGATTTAATAAAAATAAATAAAAAATAAATAAATAAAAATCTTAGATACATTTGAAATCTGAAAAGCTAAGGTGGCCTCCATTTTCCTTGCCTCCTGGTATTCATAGCCTCATATACTCCCTTCCTCTTGAGTGTGTGCAAAATATGTGGCTTGCTTATCACCCATATGGCAAAATTGATGAGCTGTCACTCCAGTAACTATATTACCTTATATAAGGCTCCCTCTTACTTTCAGACTGAATCTAGGGTCTCACTCTCTTGTTCATTTTGATAAATCAAGCTTCCATGACTGCTAAAACCACAAGAAAATGAATTCTTTCAACTACCACATTTAACTTGGAAGCAGACCCTTCCCCAGTAAAACCTAGAAATAAGAACAGAATCCTGGCTCACACCTTGATAGCATTCTTACAGAGGATCCTGGTAAGCCATGTGCAAACTACAGACCAGCAGAAACTATAAGATAAATGTGGGTGTTGTTTAAAACCATTCAATATGTGGTAATTGTTATACAGCATGAAAACTAATATAAAAGCTATGAATCCTCTCTGAGGAAAAAATATACAGTGACTATCATACAGATACAATTCTAATGTAATATTTTATGTTGTATATGGACCCCTGATTACCATGAATGGATCCCAGTTTAAGAATCACTGTTCTAGATAATTTGCCCTGCAATCATATGCAGAAGAATTCAAATCCTAGATAATTTTCTTTGTGATGTTTTATATTGAATATATTATTTACTTGCTTAACAGTTCATTATCTTATAATTGAGCACTGTCTACTTCAGGATTGAATTTACTCTACCTCTGCATCTTTGGAAGTGGGTTATTGGTTCAGTTTCATATTATTGTTCCAATCATAGAAGGAATCCACCCCTGATCACTTTCTCCATCCCTCAACCAGGGGGAAATCAGCAGACTTGAATACAGTAAACAAACAGGAACAGAGAATAGAGTGAGGCTAATGAATTAATCATTGAGTAAATTGTAATGAACACAATTCAGTAAATGGTTTACATTTTTCCTATATTTTTTGGAAGTTAAATTTAAGATTCAACATTATTTCTTTTGATCATAATTAAAATGCAATACAAATAAAAATCTCTATTCTTACTTCATTGTTAAACCAAGTGTTTTCTTTTCCATCTTTCTTCATTAATAATTGCTATACTGTAATAAAATTAAATGATGTAGAAAATAATCCTTGTTATGTATTCTCTAATACTGGCATGCAAACATCCTCATTAAAGCCAGTGATCTATGTTTTGTTGTGTAGATAAATGTCTGTAATTTTTGCCTTTTCTTTGATTATCCACTTCTTCACTGAATAAGCTAAATTGAGCTCTGACTGTCAATTCCCCCCCCTTTTTTTATTGTACTAAAAGGAAGGGTCAATTCTGTAAGGGACAAATGGAATTGTACAGAAAGCTCCAAAGCAGTGAGAAGCATAGGACACAATTGCTTTCAGCCTTCTCTTCCCTCTCAGTTATACTGTGAAGAGTTAACTCAGGGAAGGCAGCAAGAAAATGTCCACACAACTCCCTGGAACCAGTTTCTGCACTAGGAATAGCTGGCTTGTAGAGATGTCCCCATCTGCATCACACATGGGGAAGGCAGCCTACATATGGGCCAAGTGGGAATGGCATGGGAGAGTTTGCTTGCTTGATTGATAAATGACAGCGATGAAAGTCACATGCAGGTATGCCAACAGATTTAATCTTTCTCTACCTTCCCAATCACAAACAATTTCTTTGCCTATTAATTTTTGTAGATACCATTAAAAGGAATACCACAGCTAATGTTATATCAGACCCAATTACTTTAGTGAACTGCTTCTATTTTTTTTTCATGCTGTGGCATTTCCTTTCCCCTGAAAACACTCTTTCACTCAGTCTAGCAATTAACTGCTTGAACAGTATAATAAGGAAGCAATTAAGAGGTGACAGAGAAAAATTAACACTCCATTTCACATTAAAGGCTAAGTGAGTATCCTTGCCATTGTGAGTTAAATGTGTCTTTGAAAACCTGTAGTTTGGATGTATTTTCCTTTTGAATAAGGAGCCCAGCTCCATGTTTTTTGTCTAGCATCCCAATCTGAAAATGGATGATAACTAATTGGGTGCTGTCTGCTTAAACAGGCTATATTAATTGCAGTTTATTCTCCTGTAAGTGTCAAGGAAAACAAAATCTTTGTAATATGTAGGCATAATGTACGGCTGCATTCATTTGAATATGCAGGCCATGTCCTAGTGCAAATAAAGCAAACTCCTGGATGCAATGTTGCCATGGCAGGCAGAATTTGCATAATAAATAACAGCTATCATGAGACTTTCTTTATGAAGTTCTCTGTTGTGTTGTCAGCTCTAAGAGCCTCCACTAAAGCAGCCAATATTGAGGAAGTGGAGTGTATTTTGCTTGCAAATGCAACAACCAACCCGAGTCACTGTCAAGAATTCATTTTAGTGTTGCTGACTAAATAGGATGAATTATACATGTATATACAAGGAATACATGGTGAACTGTATCAGCACACATCCACAAGATGACCAGAATGGTTGGATTAACTCAGGGACATCATTATCTTACTCTTTTGTGCCAAGGTCTCTCAGCACAATAGTGCTATATGCAACCTCATCCCCTGTATCACTTAAGCTTGGATCAAATAAGTTAGAAAAATTTATGTTATTCCTGGTGATAGGGATTGGAATGATATTTGAAGGGGAAGTGGGGTCCTCTATAGCATTATTCTGTGAGTTTTTTTTCACATACTAGAGACCTGGTGCAAGAAACTTGTGCACTCGGTGGGGAGAGGGTTCCTTCAGCCTAGCCTGTGCCTTCTCACAGTCCAGGAGCCCTCAGGGGATGTCTGACTGCTGCGGAGGCAGGAGAGGCTCCCACCACTGCTGCTGCACTAGCCAACCATGATCTTGGCTTCTGGCTGAGTTCTCCCCATTTGGGAGTGCACTGACCACCAGGGGCAGCTCCTACATTGAGCGTCTGCCTCCTGGTGGTCAATGTGCATCACAGTGACTGGTTATTCCACTGTTTGGTCAATTTGCATATTAGCCTTTTATTGTGTAGGACTATTGTAAGGCCACTAGACATCTCTTGATACTTATTTAGGAGCTTTCCTTTAGGCACTTGCCATTGTAAGTTATATCAGACCCAATTACTTTGAGTTGGTATTAGCACAGGAGTCTGGCCAATAGGGAAAGTTATTTTTACATTGATTATTATATCTTCCTTCCCTTTTACCACTTTCTGAAAACCTAGACTCAGAAAGATCAAAGGTTAATTGTGAGTCTGTCTCTGTTTCCCAACCATTAATGGAATGAGATTAATAAGAAATTTGCCTTACATGGATTTATACATTCTGCCAATCTATTTGGCACTGATGAGTTCTATATTTTTGTTCTCAAAGAAATCTTAGCCACCATCATCATCACTTTGGCTACTATTTATTGTGTGCTTACTAGGTACCTGACACTGTGTTAAGTAATACCCTGTGCCTTATCTCCTGTTACCTGTACAATGCATGTAGTCCCTATTGTAGGCCCAAGAAAAATGAGGCTCTGAGTCTGAAGCAAGGAGTTGAATTTTGTGCTTTCTTTCAAGAGCTTATGCTCTTTTCACCACTTAATGCCCCAAGGGCAGAATTTTAAAAAGTGAACATTAATGAGACCTTCCTTAAACAATGGCTATCTTAATGACTACAAACAGCACTGTATTTTCTTCTAAAGCCAATGACTCTAGGAGAGAAAAGTGCAACAAATCTGGAGCTGATTCTCACCTCTTAATAGCCTGATTTATAAGGGCAAAGAAGTTAGAAAGAGGTCTGCTCTAGATGGAGGCCCAATAGGTTGTCTTTTATTTCTACAAAACAGAGAGAAAAAAAAAAGGGAGGAAAATAGCACAACCTCAACAACTCATTTTTAATTTTTAAGAGCTGAGAAAAGTAGTTAAAGTTAGTAAGAATATTCATTATCTTTTTAGAAACATTTCATCATCTTAAGCTTTTTAGAAACATTTCATCATCTTAAGATTTCCTTGCTCATATAAGAACTTGCTGTTTAGGTGTCTTTATAGAGCAATTTCCTATAGACAAGTTACACAGCTACATTAATAATAGACAAACATGGTAATTGACCGTACCTTTGCTATGCCCGCCATTGGCTGATCAGAGTGATATGCAAATTAACCGCCAACAAAGGTCAGTGGGAGCCGCCATCCAGGCCCCCATGTGCGACCTGGGGGCAGGGGCATGGGGCCCTCTGAGAGAGAGAGAGAGAGAGAGAGAGAGAGAGAGAGAGAGGCAGAATTTGGCATCCCGCATCCCTCCCTGACTGACCACTGCAATTCCAAGCCAGGGAGGGCTGCCTTCAGGCTGCAGCTCCAGGTCCCTCACCCCCACTCCAGGCCCAAGAGCACAGTGCTGGGCAGGGGCACCCAGGGGTTTGGGAACACAGCGTGAGTGGACGGCACGACGTAGGGGGGGTGTTTACACCGCCAAGTTCCCCACTTCTGCCCTGGCCCATGCATCACATCCCTCCTCCTTCCCCTCAGAGGCCCAGCTCCTGCCTACATGCTTGCTGGGCAGGCTCAACTGCACCAGGGAGTGAGCCATGGCGATTGGGATGGCCACTTCCTGGGATGGGACGGACGGACCACGGAGATTCATGAGGGTGATGAGGCCCGTGGGACATATGCAGCCCTCTGGGGGTGGGGGTTCGGCAAGCCGAGTCTGGCTTCAGTGGGGCCAGTGGGAGCCCGAGGCCACCCCAACCCCCACAGGTCCCGGGCAGACGATGGCTCAGTGGAGAACGGTGTCTCCATGCATGGTGCCGAGGGGTGGCTGTGAGCTGCTGCAACCCCACCCCATGCTTCAGGAAGGGGGAGAAGGCTCACAGCCACCAGCACCCTAGGCTGTACCGCCTGTGCCTCAGCCTGCCAGGTTGGCAGGGTCCAGAGCAGGTGAGCTTCTCCCTTATTCCAGAGGTAGAACATGGAGGAGAGCACTGGGTGCAGGGAGGGGACCTCAGCTGGGATCCTCCTGGTGTGGAGAAGGGGCCTAGCCTGGGCCCGATGGGGAGCTTAGGAAGTCTGGCTAAGCAGGCACTGGCTCATACCAACTCTTACTCTGCCATCTTCCTCCAGCTCTTCAAGCTAGCCCCCCTGCCCCACCTGGGGGAACGGGCTCTGGGTGACCTCCCTGAGCTCAGACTGTGGACTCAGAGACCTCAAGGAAGAGTGCCTGGCCTGGCCTGGGCAGGGGCTGGTGCAGAACTACCAGGGAAGAATTGCTTTGGTGTCTCGGTAAAGTTTGCAACTGACCCAAGGAGGAAATCGGAGAGGAAAAAGGCCGGGAGGCATGAATTTCCAGCACTTTAGCCACTTGAAAACAGCTCCACTTGGAATGTGAGGCAGTTGTGTGTTCAGCTGAGAAGTGAGGGGGCTGAACTCCACTGTTGCTGGGCTCCTGTCAGTCCGAGGCCCAAGCGTCCACCACAACAAGGAAAGAACAGAGCAAGGGCCCCAGAGCAAGGGAGGACAATTGAAGAAAACCATGTCTAGACTTTCCGGAGCCTTCTCATTCTTTCTGCTGCTTACAAGAGCCCCAGGCCCGGCCACAGTTCTGTCTCCACCTTTTAGTCCCCTATTCTCCAACCACAGAGGAAAGAAATAAGGAAGGAGTCTGTGCTGCCTTCAGAATGTATCTATATACCTGATTGTCCAGTTGCCTTCCACAGAGGGAGGCCAGACTGTGGCTTAGGCCCGCTCCCCACAGAGACATCTGTAGGTCATCCTGTGAGGGCTCCCAGACTGTTAGAGGGGGCAGGCTGGGCTGAGGGATGCCCCCTGAGTGCACAAATTTTTGTGCACCTGGCCTCTAGTCTTAAAACAATAATAGTGGAAATTAAGTTTGAGGTGGCTTCAGCATTGGCTAAAGAGCACCATTAAAATATGCTATATACTAGAAAAATAAACACTTGGGCACATCAGCTTTGAGAGTGAAATCCTTAAAAGCAAAGCATTTGTGGCAAATACAGAAATAATCTACACTAATAAAAGACAAAGATGCAAATTGACCATACCTTTGCTATGCCTTAAGCCACTCCCACCAGCCAATCAGAGTGACTATATGTAAATTAACCCAAGCAAGCTGGCAGCTGGCTGCCACGGAGCTGGAGCGAGCAGGAGGCCTGGTTGCTGCAGTGATGGAGGAAGCCAAGCTTCCTGCCTGCCATGGCCGGCTCTGAGGTCCACTCAAGACAACAAATTTTCAATTGTAGAACATAAATAAACCCCAGATACCTGCTTTCAGCCGGCCACGGCCACAGAGCTGGAGCGAGCAAGGAGGCTTGGGTTGCCCCAGCAATGGAGGAAGCCAAACTTCTCGCCCACCCTGGCTGGCTCTGAGCTCCACTCAAGGCTACAAAGTTTCAATTATAGAAGGTAAATAAATCCCAGAATAATAAAAAAAAAGCCCTGGTCGGTTTGGCTCAGTGAGTAGAGTGTTGGCCTATGGACTGAGGGGTCCCGAGTTCGATTCTGACCAAGGGCACATGTCTGGGTTGTGGGCTTGATCCCCAGTGGGGGGCATGCGTGAGGCAGCCAATCAATGATTCTCTCTCATCATTGATGTTTCTATTTTTCTCTCCCTCTACCTTCCTCTCTGAAATCAATAAAAATATATTTTAAAAAAAGGAAAAAAGGAGGGGCTGGGAGCTTCCATTGCCAGGGTCTTGGCCAGCCTAAAAACGGCCCTCAGCTCCTCACCCAGACTGGCCAGGCACCCCAGTGGGGACCCCCCACCCTAAAGGGGATGTGCCCAGCCTGAAAACAGCCATCAGCCCCTCACCCAGGCTGGCCAAACCTCCATCAGGTGAAGGTCCCCCTGGGGGGCGGGGGCTTGACCAGCCTGCAAACAGCCATCAGCCCCTCACCCAGGCTGGCCAGGCACCCCAGTGGGACCCCAACCCTGATCCGGGACACTCTTCAGGGCAAACCAGCCGCCCCTCCCCCCTGTGCACCAGACCTCTATCCTATATAATAAAAGGGAATATGCAAATTGACCCTAACAGCACAACGACTGGGAATGACTGGTCACTATGACACACACTGACCACCAGGAGGCAGATGCTCAATGCATGAGCTGTCCCCTGGTGGTCTGTGCGCTCCCACAGGGGGAGCTCTGTTCAGCCACAAGCCAGGCTGATGGCTGCCAGCACAGCGGTGGTGGCAGGAACCTCTCCCATCTCTTCAGCAGCACTAAGGATGTCTGACTGCAGCTTAGGTCTGCTCCCTGCTGGTAAGTGGACATCCCCCGAGGGCTGCCGGGCTGCCAGAGGGATGTCTGACTGCCAGCTTGGGCCTGATCCCCCTGGGAGCGGGCCTAAGCCAGCAGGTGGGCATCCTCCGAGGGGTCCCAGACTGTAAGAGTGCATAGGCTAGGCTGAGGGTCCACCCCCCAAGTGCACAAAATTTTGTGCACCGGGCCTCTAGTATTTAATAATTGTTAAGAGTGGTGAAAATGGCAAAAAGTGACAACACAGTTGGAGAACCTGGGCATGTTGTATAGTTAAAACCTGTCCATGAAAAAGAATTTCTTGCATCCTAGTTTTCTTTTTCTTCTTTGTGGTTTCTGTAATGTCTGATCTGCTCTGGGTTGGGAGGCAAGGTTTTTCTTCTTTCATTGTTTCTTTTAAATGAATGAGTTCTCCATGTTATATCATCGCCTTATGTGTCAAGTTATTCTTGGATTATTGAAGTTTCTCTCCTCTAAACATTGATGGAGTTGTATAGCCAAAGAGGCTAGCTTTCCTTTTACTCTTGAAAATAAAACTTTGCAAAAATAAAATCACTGTTCTTTTTTATTATTCTGATAACATGCCAGTCCTTTGATGTGAAGCAGTAACAAATTCATTTTTTATTATTAGGAAGTAGTTGGGCTTTTTACCATGAGTGGAATGGGTAGCATTTTCCCCAGTATACATAGAGTTTACATTTCTGGCTCACTCGCAACTGCATTTCAATGAATATTTCAAAATTTAACTATACCAGTACTCCTTTGATTCACTACTACTCAGTCAGAAACTTGAACAAAGAAACTCTTCTGCTCACAAAGAGGCTGAGTGAAGGTTAAAGAGGATGGAATTAAGGAAAGCATTTATAGAACATATTTCAAGTGACCTCACTCAAGCCTGAAACCCCAAGTACCATATGTGTGTGTGCATATGTGTGTATGAGTAATTAAAAATATGTGCATAATGACTTTCCTCCAGAAAGCATGGGAACTTTGCAAAAACTTCAGAGAAGAGAAAGGCCAGGATTTAGTGAGATCACTGTTATGAACTGCTGTTTTCACTGTTTGTGTTGCTCCAAAATTCATATGTTGAGATCTAATCCCCAATGTGATAGTATGAACCAGGAAGCAGGCTCTCACTAGAACCCAACTGTGCTGGAACCTTGATCTTGGACTTCCAACTGCGAGAACTGTGAGAAATATATTTTTGTTGTTTATAAGCCACCCAGTCTATAGTATTGTAATATAGCAGCCAAAGCTGAATGATAGTCACCCCTCAAGAATGCCAAATGGTAGAGCTGATGGGACCTAATGATTTTGTGCAAATAATGCCCTCTAAACAGAAACAACTTTCAAAAGAGGACATATGTAATACTTTCAACAATAAAGAATTATTTAAAAAATAAAAAAGAGACAACTTTCTTTTTTTAGTTTAAGTCTTATTTGCTTGCTGTACATTTTAAAAAATATTTAAATATTGTTGAGAATATTACAGATGCCCCCCCCCTTTTCCCCCATAACTGCCCTCCACTTGGTTCCTGCCCTGCCCCAGGCCTTCACCACCCTATTGTTTGTGTCCATAGGTAATGCATATATGCATATAAGTTCTTTGGTTAATATCTTCCTGCCTCCCCCCATTCACTCTGAAATTTGTCAGTTTTCTTGTTTCCATGCTTGTGGTTTGATTTTATTCATCAGTTTAATTTGTTCATTAGATTCCTTGTTCATTATTTTTAGATTCAATTATTGGTAACTATGTATTTATTGTCATTATATTGTTTCTTCTTCTTCTTCTTCTTCTTCTTCTTCTTCTTCTTCTTCTTCTTCTTCTTCTTCTTCTTCTTCTTCTTCTTCTGAATATCCTTCAATATTTCATGTAATACTGGTTTGGTGGTGATGAACTCCTTTAGCTTTTTCTTGTCTGGGAAGCTCTTTATCTAACCTTCAATTCTAAATGATAGCTTTTCTGGGTAGAATAATCTTGGTTGTAGGTCTCTGCTATTCATCACTGTTAAAATTTCTTGCCACTCCCTTCAGGCCTATAGTTTCTGTTAATAAATCAGCTCACAGTCATATGGGAATTTTCTTGTAGGTAGCTAAATACTTTTGCTGCTTTTATGATTCTCTTTTTCTTTAAATTTTGACATTTAAAAAATATTTTTGTTGATTTCAGAGAGGAAGGGATAGTGATAGAGAGATAGAAACACCAATGATGAGAGAGAATCATTGATCAGCTATGTCCTGCACGTCCCACACTGGGGATAAAGTCCATAACCTGGGCATTTTCCCTGACCAGGAATTGAACCATTACCTTCATCTTCATAGGTTGAAGCTCAACCACTGAGCCATGCTGACTGGGATGGCATTTCAATTATGATGTGTCTTAGTGTGGGCCTTTTGGGGTTCATCTTGTTTGGGATTCCCTGTGTTATTTGGACTTGTAAGTCTAGTTCTTTCACCAGGTAGGGGATGTTTTCTGTCATTATTTCTTCAAATAGGTTTTCAATACCTGGCTCTCACTCTTCTCCTTCTGGAACCCCCATGATGTGAATGTTGATACACTTGATGTTGTCCCAGAAGCTCCTTATATTCTCTTCATATATTTGGATTCTTTTTCTTTTTTTGTTCTTCTGATGGGGTGTTTTTACTTCCTCATATTCCAAATTGTTGATTTGATTCTTGGAATTCTCTACTCTATTGTTGATGCCAGTAAATTAGTATTCATTTCAGTTAGTGTATCATTCATTTCTGACTGCTCATTTTTTATGTCTGATCTTCTCACATATTTTCTTGAAATTCTCACTATGTACCTTGAAGCTCTCATTAAGACCCTTGTTCATCCTTCTAACCATTGCTTTGAACTCTGTATCTAGTTGTTTGCTTGCTTCCATTTCATTTAGTTCTTTTTCTGGATATTTATTCTTCTGTTTTATTTGTGCCATGTTTATTTATCTCCACATTTTGGCTGCTTCTGTGAGTTTGTTTATATGTATTAGGTAGAGCTTCTATGTCTCCTGAAATTGGTAGAGTGTTCTTGTATAGTAGGTGTCCTATAGGACCCAATGGCTCAGCCTCCCCAGTTACCTGAGCTGGGCACTCTGGGTGTGCCTTTGTGGGCTGTATGCACTGCCTTGTTATTGTTTAGCCTTGATTGCTATTGGCATCACTGGGAAGAATTGACCTCCAGGCCAATTGGCTATGAGGACCAGCTGTGACTACAGTGGATGAGCTCCTGTGCAGAAGATACCTCTCCGGAACAGGACTTGCTTCAGTGGGGCTTTGATGCTCACTGAGTCTTCCCTTTGTCTGTTTCACTTATAGATGTGTCAAGTTGTAAGCTGGTGTGATCTGAAGCTGTCCACTGGGTGTACTGGCTCTGGGCCCCCCTGAGGGTGAAAAATCAGCCATTTTCTGTGCTCTACCTGGGGCCACCTGTCATGAACTACAGAACAATCTGCAGATGGCTGCTATTTCTTTTGGACTTGGAAGTACCCAGAAGTGGCCAAGCTGTGAAACCTGGTGCTCCTAGTACCAGGTATGGGGCCACTTATCAAGAGGTATGGGGCATGCTGATGCCAACTGATGCTTGTTTGAGATATTTTAAGAAATCCATATGGGAAAGCCATTGCAAACAGTTTGGGTGTAGCTGAAAATTGGGTGGACTGGGATCTCAGAGAATCACAAAGGCAGAATGAGCAATGTGAGCTGGGCTGATAGAAACTCAGATATGGTACCTGCCAGTAAGCTCTGTGATGGGGGAGATCTTAGCATAGGAACAATGACCTATGGCAGCACTTTTGTCTGGGGGAAAGCTGCCCCCGAGTTCTTGCCCCAGTACCAGACAGTCCAGTTCTTCCTGGTATGTTTCTGGATCTCCCCAAGACACTGCCCCAGTGCCGGAGCTCAGAGGGAGTGAGTTGGATAAGTACATGTGCCAGCCCTTTAAGAGGAAATTCTAGGGACTCCAGCAGCCTCTGTGTCCCTCAGCCCCACCCCAACTTGTTTTTATAGCTTGAAGTTATGGGACTTCTCCTCCCAGGACTGGAACCCTGTGTTGACAGGTCTGGTGTGGGGCTGGGACCCCTTGATCCTCACAGGAGACCTCCACAACCTAGATATCTCTCCTGATTTAAAAAAAAATGCCATATGCTGTTGTCAGACCAGCCCATTTTGTGCCTCTACCCCTCCTACCAGTCTCAATGCGCTTTCTTCTTTACTTCTCTAGTTGTAGGAGTTCCATTCAGCCAGATTTCAGGTAGTTCTGAATGATGATTGTTCTGTATTTTAGTTGTAATTTTGATGTGTTTGTGAGAGGCAGTGAATACCATGTTTACCTACCCCACCATCTTAGTTCTTTCTCGAGAGAGTACTTCTTGATACTTATTGTTCTCTCCTTCCAGTGCTGCCCATGCAATGCAGCAGACTCCTGACTCTCACTCTTTCTCATGTTCTTTGCCTTGCTCTGGAGATATCAGACACTCTAAGGCCCACCGTATCCATAACCCCAGAAAAAGAAACAACAAGGTCTCTAAGAAATTCTCTCCAACACTATCCCTAAGTTTCTGAATTTGTCATAGACATTGTAGCCAATGCACTAAGGCAAGCTTTTACTAGAATATTTTGTTAGACTTGTCCATTGCCAACTTCTAAGACTTTAAAGGAGAGGTCCCAAACACTTTCAGGATGAAGATCCCTTTTTAAAAATGTCTGTAATTCCACATAATCTGGTGATTGATAAAATACAAAACACCTAAAAGAACCACATATCATGGGTATATTTATCTTAACATGGAGTCTTATTTTATGAATCACAAAGGAATAAACAATTATCTGAAAAAAATAGTGGAAAATGGTGGCATACACGTATGTGAGAAACATTATGTGTGTTGTATATATACATCACATGATGAGTTTTTCTTCCAAGGTCCCTGGTACTTAGGGTGGGAATCTTGAGATTAAAGGGGTTTCCCACTTTAGTAAGAAAAACAACAACACACACAAAAAACACACAAAACAAAACAAAACAAACAACAGAGGCTCTCCAGCACTTTGGCTTTCCTGAATGGCACTACAGCTAGTGCCCCTCCGGCCATTTACAGAACAAATTATACTTCAGTTTTCAGCCCCAAATATGACATGAATGGGTACATTTGCAAATCACTACTCTGTGATACCAGAGTAAAATTTTCTATGGCTGGATTAAAAATACTAGCTTTTTAGTCCTCATCCTCAGCTACTAGTAGAAAGAAAAAGTTCATTTCTAATGACTTTCTCCATAGACATCTACTTGCCATATTTCCTCCTGTACAACCCCACCCAACCACACACACACACACACACACACACACACACACACACACACACACACCAGTCACTTTCTCTCCTTAATCCCACAGTCTTTGTCATGCCCAGCCTAGGACAGCTTTTATTACTTTTTTCTCCCGATTTTCTAGTCTGAATTTAATCCTTCTTCCTAATCAAATACCTTAAAAATTGGATCCAAAATGGTGGCAGAGTAAGTGGAAGCTACACCGACACACTTCAATGACCAATCTGGAGTTATAACTAAAATACAGAAAAACCATCCTGAATAATCAATTTAAGTCTAGCTGGAGAGAACCCTAATAACCAAGGATCGAAAGTGGAGATCACATAGAGACTGGTAGAAAATGTGGAATTGTGAAAGGGCTGGCCAGGCTACCACAGAAAGCAGCTGAAATTTCAGAGGGATATATCAGCTGTGGGAGGTTCCCACTGAGAACTTTGGGGTCTGAATTGGGATCCCCAGCCCAGAGCACAAGAATTGAGAAATGTGCCCACATAGCATCTGGCTGTGAAAAGCAGCAGGGTTGCTCTCTGCCAGGGAGAGATGGCTGGAAATGCAGGCACCCTCTTAAAAGGCCAATGCACAAAATTTCTACTGCAGTCACTCACCTTGGGCTCCAGCAGAGAAAAGGCAGAGTGGACTAGAACTATGTGAAGAGAATCCAGGGTTGGAGCTTCCTTCAGGGGTTAGAGCTCAGAAGTCAGCCACCCTGGTTCCCTATGCTGAGTCATTCCCTCATACTGCAAATGACATATTTCTCTGGCAGACCTTTACCATCCAGGCAGTTTTTGCCTGGGGGTTGAGGAGAAACAATTGCTCCACCCTGTGGAGTCAACACATTGCTGAGGTCAATAACCTGAGGCTAATTAAGACTGAGGCCCTAACGGTTTAGCTCAGTGGATAGAGTGTCAGCCTGTGGACTGAAGGGTCCCGGGTTCGATTCCGGTCAAGGGCATGTACCTTGGTTGCGGGCACATCCCCAGGAGGGGGTGTGCAAGAGGCAGCTGATCGATGTTTCTCTCTCATTGATGTTTCTAGCTCTCCATCCCTCTCCCTTCCTCTCTGTGAAAAATCAATAAAATATATTTTAAAAAAAGACTGAGAATAACAATAAAACTGAAGGCAGAGGCAGATCTCTGGAAGCTTTGAGTCTTTGCCCTATCTCCTTCTGCACCCAGGGCTAAATAAAGCAGACCTTGGTACACATCTTGGACCTTTCCAAAGGCACCCAGGCCCAAAAAAGAGAGCCATAATCTGTGGATTGTTGATAGCTCCAAATAGTACTCAGGGCCAGTCACAAACAGCATCTTACATTGTCCTAAACCATAAACTGGAAGTCACAGCAGATCTACCTAATACATATACACAAACCCAAACAGGCAGCCAAAATAAGGAGACAAAACAAGCCTGCCTGACCCAACGTCTCCACGCCCACTCGTGCTGCTGCCATGACCGATGTGGAAGACAGTGAGGAGCCCTGCTCCCTATCCTCTCACTACGGGAGAGCAGGCTCCAAGTCAGGAGGTAACAAAATGTTCTCTCTCAAGAAGTGGGATGAGGTGGCCACGTGGAGCTGGGATGTGGAATGTGGTACGTGCGCCATCTGCAGGGTCCAGGTGATGGATGCCTGTCTTAGATGTCAAGCTGAAAACAAACAAGAGGATTGTGCTGGAAGACAGCTTATGGAGCTGTAGAGGAACTGGGGCCACCACATAATTCACAGATTCTAGAGCTGTGGTTGGACATCTCCTAAGCACAAACCTTACACATTGGTCTGGGGAGAATGTAATTATTCTTTCCACAACTGCTGCATGTCCCTGTGAGTGAAACAGAACAATCGTTGCCCTCTCTGCCATCAAGACTGGGTGGTCCAAAGAATCAGCAAATGAGAGTGGTGAAAGGGCTTCTTAGTGCATTTGTCCAGAGCCCTGGTGAATCGCCTTATCAAGTGTTCTACAATGGCCAGGACACTCCAGAGGACTAAGTCCTCATATAGGAGGAGATGGATTTTTGGTCCTTGAGGACTCATCAAAGGCATTGGGTTAGCATTTTGTCAGTTTTATTTTCATAAAATCTCTATAATTAAGAAGATAATTTATTAAAGATGGTCTTTCCTATCTCTGTGGTATGTGTCACACTGCTCAGAAGTGCTATAAAGGAGGAGAGAACTACAAATTGAATGACCTTTATCATTTACTTATTAATATCTAAGGGGCTGTAGAAGCAGTTCTATTCTGAAGAGAACTTTTTGCATGTTTAAGGTTGATCAGTTAAAAAAAAGACAATGTTATAGTAACAAATAAAATGCAGTTTAAAACCCAACTCTTATCCTTAATTTGTTCCTGGTATTTATTTTAGACAGGAAAGGGGGTGATTCATTAAATACTTATTTGATATGACAATTTTAAGTTTGGGCCAGAGAGTAGGGTAAATAAGATTTCATCTTTGGGCATATGGGATTTTGCTTGTCTTTTAGGTTTTTGTCCTCTATCGTTGACTCATCCAAAAAAACCTAGATCTGCACACCTCACTGTTCAGTCATTCAGTGGGAATGAACAGAGGTATTTTCAAGTTTTAATCAGATTGTGGTATAATTTAATTATGTTTCAGGTAGACTGTTAATAATGTTTACCACTATAAACATTATTAACAGTCCACCTGCTTGGATCAAAAAAAAGTTTATTTTATTACACAATGTTTTAATAAACAGTTTATTCTGTTTACTTAAAAAAAAGCAAAACACAAAACAAAAACAAAACAAGCCCCAAATAAAAGAACAAGAAAATTATCCAGAAGAAGAGCTAAATGAAACGGAGATAAGAAAGTTATCAGATATTGAATACAGAATAATGATCACAAGGATACTCAACAACAGGAGGAAAGATATAGAAACTATTAAAAAGGGCCAATTGGAAATGAAGAATGATATAGCACTAATAAAGAATAGATTGGAAGAAATACACAACAGATTAGGGGAAACTGAGGATCGGATCTGTGATTTAGAAAACAGGGTAGAAAAAAATCACTCAATCAGAGAACAAAAAAAGAAAATAAAAATTATAAAACAGGAGGACAACTTAAGGGAACTGTGAAACAACATGAAACCTAACAATATTTGCATCATAGAAGTACCAGAATGTGAATAAAGTGAGCAAAGGATAGAGAACTTTTTTGAAGAAATAATGGCAGAAAACTCCCCTAACTGGTAAAGAAAAATGTCATGCAATTTCAGGAGGCACACAGAGTCCCAAGAAAGAAGAAACCAAACAGGCTCACACGCAGACACATAATTAAAATGCCAAAATTAAAGACAAAGAGAGAATCATAAAAGCAGCAAGAGAAAAGCAATTGGTTACATACAAAGGAGCTCCCATAAGGCTGTAAGTTGAGTTTTGATCAGAAACTCTGCAGGCCAGGAATAAAAGGCATGGAGAATTCAAGGAAATGAAAAGCAAGAATCTGAAACCAAAGTACTATATTCAGCAAGGCTATCATTCAAAAATAGATAGTTAAATAGAGCTCCCCAGACAGAAAAGGGCTAAAGGAGTTTAAAACCACCAAACCAGCACTTCAAGAAATGCTAAAGGGACTGCTATAATTAGAAGAATTCGAGATATAGAGAAACATAGGTATAAAAAATTAAAATGGCAATAAATAAGTACCTATCAATAATAACATTAAATGTAAATTGGTTAAATGCTCCAATCAAGAGACATAGAATAGCTGAATGGATACAAAAACATGACCCAAATGTATACTGTCTACAAGAGACCCACTTTAGGACAAATGACTCACACAGGGTGAGAGTAAATGGATGGAAAAAAATTTCTATGAAAATAGAAAAGAAAAATTGCTGGGGTATTAATAGTCACACCTTACAAAACATACTTCAAAATGAAGGCCATCACAAGAGACAGTAAAGGTCACTACATAATACTAAAGAGATTGATCTAACAAGATAACAAGAGGATATAACCCTGGTAAATATATATACATACAATATAGGAGCACCTAAATATAAAACAAAGCAAAATAAACAAAGAAACAAACAAACAAAAACTTCTGGAGGACTTTAAGGGTGAGATCCACAACAATACAATCATAGTAGGGGACTTTAACATCCTACTGACTTCACTGGATAGATCTTCCAGACCAAAAAATCAACAAGGAAAAAGTCACTGTAAATGACAAACTGGGTTAGATAGATTTAATTGACATTTACATAATATTTCACCCCCAAAAGCTGCAGAATATATATTCTTCTCAAAGTGCACATGGGTCACTCTCAAAGATTGACCACATGTTAGGGCACAAAACAAGTCTCTACAAGTTCAAGAAGATTAAAATAATAACAAGTATTTTCTCAGATCACAATGGTGTGAAATTAGAAATAAACTACAGTAAAATACTCAAAAACATTCAAACACATGGAGGCTAAATAGCATGTTATTAAGCAATGAATGGGATACCAATGATATCAAAAAAGAAATAAAATAAAAACTTCCTGGAAACAAATTAAAAGGAACACACAATAAACCAAAAAGTATGGAACACAGCAAAATAATCCTGAGAAGGAAGCACATAGCACTACAAGACTACCTCAAAAAATAAGAAAAAAATTTAATAAACTATATAACCATACAACTTAAAAAATTGGAAAAAGAACAAGAAAAGCTCAAAGTACATAGGAGAAAATAAATAATAAAGGTCAGATCACTTCAGAGGGAAGATGGTGACCGGAGGGAAGGTACGGAGGGAGAGACTGTGAGAGAGCGAGGGAGCGATAGAGGAGTGTATGGATGTGTGTGGTGTGTGTGTGTGTGTGTGTGTGTGTGTGTATGAGCTAGGGACAGTTAGATTCTGCAGGTCTTCCAAGGGGCTGCCAAACCTGGCATTCTTAGACAGCGGAGCTCCGCTCCCAGTGAGACACTCCTGGGCGGCCAGCGCAGGCACAGAGACCACGCCATCTTGAGAAACAGAGCTGCTTGAGACTAGGATCCTGGCCTCAGCACCACCCAATCTGGTCTCAGACACAAACTAGGACCCTGCAGCCACTGGGGACAGAGACCTGCGACCACAGCTACAGACCCACAGACATCAAAAATCCAGACATCCCAGTGGCAGATTTATGTGAGTAACAGAGCCCATCCCCCTCCCTGCAGGCTCCATAGTAACTGATAGACCTGCCCCTCACATGATTTGTGCCTCTGCAGGAATTTGAGCCTCAGAGCTCACAGACACTGAGAGTCAGTTCCCCGCAGCACCTCTGCAGGAACTTGAGCCTAGGAGTGCTCAGACACTGGGAATTTGTTCCCTGCAAGGCAATTGGGCGACCAGACCCGAAGACCATGCAGGACGGTAGTGCCACCTGACTTTGATTCCCGGCAAGCACTCACTGAAGTCCCCCAAGCTGACCGGGACACCGATTCTGCAGTCAGGAGGCAGCACTAAGCACCAGTAACTTGACTCTGTTTCTTATCACGTGCGCCTGGGATCCCTGATTTCCAGCATGCACACACAGGGACCCTGAATCTCAGCGTGAGGCTGAGATACTGGATTCTTGGGGAACTCTGACTCCTGGCACTTGCTAGGGGGTTTTGATTTACAACAAACGCCAGGGGGTCTCTGTTTCAGCACGGTGCAGGGGGGGTCGCTGGTTCTAGGTGTGCACTAGTAACACTACCTCTGGGCGAGCCTGGTTCCCACCAACCCACGACAATCACAAATCTTAGTGTCAGAGCTCTTCAGTGACACTAAGGTGGTGCGAAGCTCCCACTGCACATGGCCCAGGCTCATGCAACTCAACATTTGAACCTTCTGGTGATAGTCAAAATGGGGAGATGACACAATCCCCAGAGGAAAGAAAATGAGGAGTCACCAAAAAAGGAAATTAGTGAAATTGAAGCATGCAACATGACAGAAAAATAATTCAGAGTAATGGTTGTACAATTCATTCACCACATAAATGAGAAAATCAACAACCTATGCAAGAATCAGGAAGAAATGAAAAGTGACATAGCTACAATCAAAAACACCATGGAAAGTTTCAACAGTAGACTAGAAGAAGCAGAGGACCGAATTAGTGAGATAGAAGATAAGGTAGAGAAACAAGCTCAATCTGAACAGCAACTGGAGAACAAAATTAAAAACCAGGAGGAGAGCCTAAGTGAACTTTGGGACAACATGAAACAAAGTAACATACGCATAATAGGGCTGCCGGAAGGACAAGAAGAGCAGCAAGGATTAGAAAATAAATTTGAAGAAATAATGACAGAAAAATTCCAAGATATGGGGAAGAAAAAATTTACACAAGTACAGAGAGTCCCAAACAAGATGAATCCCAAAAGACCCACAGCAAGACATGTCATAATAACAATGGCAAATCTTCATGACAAAGAAAATCTTAAAGGCTGTAAGAGAGAGACAGAGAGTTACCTACAGAGGATACCCCATCAGATTATCAAATGATTTCCCAACAAAAACACATCAAGCTAGAAGGGAATGGAAGGATATGTACAAAGTGGTGCAAAGCAAAGGACTGAATCCAAGAATACTCTATCTAGCAAGACTATCAATCAAAATTGAAGGGGAAATCAGGAGCTTTGCAGACAAAAAAAGGCTAAGGGAGTTTATCACTACCAAGCCAGCAATGCTAGAAATGCTAAAGGGAATTCTGTAAAAAAGAAGGACTAAAAAGGTAAGAAAGAGCACAGGCTCAAAAATATAAATTAATACAAACAAGAACCTTTCAATAATATCTTTAAACGTAAATGGACTAAATGCTCCAATCAAAAGACATCGAGTGGCTGCATGGATAAAAAGCCATGACCCATATGTATGCTGTCTATAAGAGACCCACCTCAGAACAAGGGACTCACACAGACTGAAAGTGAAGGTATGGAAAAATATTTTTTCAGGAAAATGGAAATGAAAAAAAACGCTCGGGTAGCAATACTTATATCTGACAAAATAGACCTCAAATTGAAGGCCATAACAAGATATAAGGAAGGCCACTTCATAATGCTAAAGGGATCATTACAACAAGAGGATATAACCCTGATACACATATATGCATCCAATGCAGGAACACCCAAATACATAAAAAAAATCCTGGAAGATATCAAGGGAGAGATTGACAACAGTACAATCATAGTAGGGGACTTAAACACAACACTGACATCGCTGGATAAACCCTCTAGACAAAAAATCAGCAAAGAAACAGCTATCCTAAATGACTCACTAGATCAAATGGACTTAATTGACATCTTCAGAACATTTCACTCTAAAGCCACGTAATATAGGTTCTTCTCAAGTGCACATGGAGAATTTTCAAAAATAGACCACATATTGGGCCACAAGCAAAATCTTCCCAAATTCAAGAAGATTGAAATCATACCAAGCATCTTCTCAGACCACAATGGCATAGTATTAGAAATAAACTACAATAAAAATAATCCAAAAAACTCAAAATCTGTAGGACACTATGAAAGCAGTCCTGAGAGGGAAGTTTATAGCTCTACAGTCCTACCTCAAAAAACAAGAAAAAATGATAGTAAATCATCTAACTCTACAAGTCAAAGAATTAGAAAGAGAGCAACAAGAAAAGCAGAGAGTGAGTAGACGGAAGCAGATAATAAAGACCAGAGCAGAAATAAATGACATAGACACCAAAAAAAAAAATACAAAAAGATCAATGAAACCAAGAGTTGGTTCTTTGAAAGGATAAACAAGATTGATGAACCTCCCGCCAGGCTCACCAAGAAGCAAAGAGAGAGAACCCAAATAAACAAAATTGGAAATGAAGAGGCAAAATAACAACAGACCCCATAGATATTCAAAGGATTGTTAAAAATACTATGAACAACTCTAATCCAACAAATTAGACAACAGGAAGAAATGGACATATTCCTAGAAAAATAAAACCTTCTGAAACTCAATCAGGAAGATTCTAAAAATCTCAATTGGTCAATAACTATGGAAGAAATTGAAGCAGTCATCAAAAAGCTCCTAGCAAACAAAAGCCCAGGGCCAGAGGGTTTCACAGGGGAGCTTTACCAAACATTCAAGGAAGAACTAAAACCTATCTTCCTCAGAATATTCAAAAAAATTCAAGAGGAAGGAACACTTCTAAGCTCATTCTATGAAGCCAGCATGACCCTAATACCAAAACCAGATAAAGACAACACAATGAAAGAGAATTATAGGCCAATATCCTTCATGAACATAGATGCCAAAATCCTCAACAAAAATTCTAGCAAATCATATCCAGCAACACATCAGAAAGATCATACACCATGACAAAGTAAGATTTATCCCAGGGATGCAAGGATGGTACAAAATCCACAAATCAATAAACGTGATACATCATATAAACAAACTGAGAGATAAAAATCACATAATCATATCAATTGATACAGAAAAGGCATTTGACAAAATCCAACAGCCTTTCTTGATAAAACCTCTCAGCAAGGTGTGAATAGAAGGATCATACCTCAACATAATAAAAGCCATATATGACAAACCCACAGCCAACATCATCCTCAATGGCCAAAAATTAAAACCAATTCCCCTAAGAACAAGGACAAGGCAGGGATATACAATCTCACCACTCTTGTTCAACATGGTACTGTAAGTACCAGCCATTGTGATCAGACAAGAAGAAGAAATAAAAGGCATTCAAATTGGAAAAGAAGAAGTAAAACTCTCCTTATTTGCAGATGACATGATACTGTACATAGAAAACCCTAAAGACTCCATGAAAAATTATTAGACTTAATAAATGAATTCAGCAATGTATCGGGATACAAAATTAATGCCAAAAATATCTATGGCATTTCTTTACACCAATAGTGAAGTTACACAAAGAGAAACTAAAAAAGCAATCCCATTTACCATCGCACCAAAAAAAATTAAGATACGTAGGAATAAACTTAAGTAAAAAGATAAAAGACCTATAAGCGAAAAACTACAGGATACTGAAAAAAGAGATAGACAAAGACATAAACAGATGGAAGAACATACCGTGTTCATGGATTGGTAGAATCAACATCATCAAAATGTCCATACTACCCAAAGCAATCTATAAATTCAATGCACTCCCCATTAAAATACCAACGGCATATTTCACAGATCTAGAACTAACGTTCCAAAAATTCATCTGGAATGAAAAAAGACCTCCAATAACTGCAGCAATCCTGAGAAAGAAGAACAAAGTAGGTGGGATCTCAATGCCAATTATCAAGCTGTATTACAAAGCCACCGTTCTTAAAACAGCTTGGTACTGGCACAAGAACAGACATACAGATCAATGGAATAGAATAGAGACCCCAGAAATCGACCCAAAACACTATGCCCAATTAATATTCGACAAAGGAGACAAGAGCATACAATGGAGTCAAGACAGTCTCTTCAATAAATGGTGCTGGGAAAATTGGACAGTTAGATGCAAAAAGATGAAACTAGACCACCAATTTACACCATACACAAAAATAAACTCAAAATAGATAATAGACTTAAACATAAGATGGGAAACCATAAAAATACTAAAGTAATCCAAAGTCAGTGAAATCCCGGACATATGCCGAAAGAATTTCTTCACTGATACTGATCCTAGGACGTTGGAAACTAAAGAGAAAATAAATAAATGGGACTACATCAAAATAAAAAGCTTCTGCACAGCCAAGGAGACCATCAACAAAACAACAGAAAGCCCACTGCATGGGAGAACATATTTGCTAATGTTATCACCGATAAGGGTTTAAACTCCAACATTTACAGGCAACTCATACAACTTAACAAAAGGAAGATAAACAATCCAATCAAAAAAAATGGGCAATGGACTGAAATAGACACTTTTCAAAAGAGTACATACAGAAGACCAAAGGCATATGAAAACACGCTCAAAGTCACTAATTATACAAGAGATGCAAATCAAAACAACAATGCAGTATTATCTCCCATCTGTCAAAATGATTATCATCAACAAATCAACAAACAAAAAGTGTTGGAGAGGATGTGGAGAAAAAGGAACCCTTTTGCACTGATGGTGGGAATGAAGACTGGTGCAGCCACTATGGAGAACAGTATGGAGTTTCCTCAAAAAACTAAAAATGGAACTTCCATTTGACCCAGTGATCCCACTTCTAGGAATATATCCCAAGAAGCTAGAAACACCAATCAGAAAGGATATATGCACCCCTATGTTCATAGCAGCACAATTCACCATAGCTAAGATTTGGAAACAGCCTATTGCCCATCAGCAGATGAGTGGATTAAAGAACAGTGGTACATCTACACAATGGAATACTACGCTGCTGTAAAAAAGAAGGAATTCTTGCCATTTGCAACAGCATGGATGGAACTGGAGAGCATTATGCTAAGTGAAATAAGCCAGTCAGAGAAAGATAAATATCACATGATCTCACTCATTTGTGGAATATAGTGAACAACATAGACTGATGAGACAGGGAGAGATCCAGAGACAGTGAAGCAGTGATCAGACTTTCAACCTCACAAGGAAGGTATGGGAGGGAGGTGGTAGGGGGGAGAGATCAACCAAAGGACTTGTATGCATGCATGTGGGCCTGAGCGATGGACACAGACAACAAAGGGATGAGAGCTTGGAAGGGGGGTTTATGGGGGGATGAGGTCACATATGTAATACCTTAATGAATAAAGAAATTAAAGATTGAACAAAAAAATAATAAAGGTCAGAGCAGAAATAAATGACACAACCCTAAAGACTCCACCAAAAACCTACTAGATTTAATTAATGAATTTGCCAATGTAGCCGGATACAAAATTAACACCCAGAAATTGATGGAA
This sequence comes from Myotis daubentonii, assembly GCF_963259705.1. Classification (NCBI taxonomy): domain Eukaryota; kingdom Metazoa; phylum Chordata; class Mammalia; order Chiroptera; family Vespertilionidae; genus Myotis; species Myotis daubentonii. Next base: position 23,883,235 of record NC_081861.1, on the reverse strand, counting down.
TTTTTTATTGATTTTAGAGAGGAAAGGAGAGGGAGAGAGTGATAGAAACATCAATAATGAGAGAGAATTATCGATCAGCTGCCTCCTGCATGCTCCTTACTGGGGCTTGAGCCCAAAACCCAGGCATGTGCCCTTGACCAGAATCGAACCTGGGACCCTTCAGACCGCAGGCCAATGCTCTATCCACTGAGCCAAACCGGGGAGGGCTGGAATTTTTATATACCAAAAATAAACTCTCAGAAAGAGAAACTTAAAAAAAAAAATCCATTTACCATTGCAACAAAATAATTAAGATAGGAATAAAGTTAACCAATGGGGTAAAAGCTTTTACTCAGAAAACTACAGGATATTGTAAAGGGAGTTAGAGGAAGATATATACAAGTGGAAGAATATACTGTGTTCATGGACTGGTAGAATTAACATCATTAAAATGTCTATACTACCCAAAGCAACCTATAGATTCATTGCAATCCTTATTAAAATACCAATGGCATATTTCTCAGACCTAAAACAAATACTCTAAAATTTTATGTTGAAACAAAAAAGACCCCAAATAGCCAAAGCAATCTTGAGAAAGTAGAACAAATTTGGAGGGATCGCCATACTGGATATCAAGCTATACTATAAAGCCACTGTAATCAAAGCAGCCAGGTGCTGGCACAAGAACAGGCATATAGATCAATGGAACAGAACAGAGAACCCAGAAATTGGCTCAAGCCATTATGCTCAATTAATACTTAACAATGAAGGCAAGTGCATACAATGAAGTAAAAAAATGAAACTAGACCACCAACTTACCCCATGCACAAAAGTAAACTCAAGATTATAAAAGACAAAGTTTTGAAACCATAAAAATCCATGAAGAAAACCTAGGTAGCAAAATATCATACATTTCATGTAGCAAACTTTTCACTGATACAATACTTAGGGCAAGATAAACAAAGGAAAAAAATAAACAAATGGGACTATAACAAAATAAAAAGCTCCTTCCCAGCAGAGGAAACCAGCATCAAAATGAAAAGGGAACCCACTGTATGGGAGAACATATTTGCCAATGATACAACTGATAAGGGGTTAATTTCCAAAATGCATAAAGTTCTCATACAGCTCAACAAACAAAGATAAACGATCTAATAAAAAATGGGCAGAGGACCTAAATAGACACTTCTCCAAAGAGGACATAAATGGCCAAGAAACATATACGTATATGCATAACCCATGGACATAGACAATAGGGTGGTGAAGGCCTGGGGTGGGAGGCAGGGGAAGCCTGGGAGAGGTCAATGGGGGGAAAAGGGGACATATATAATACTTTCAAAAATAAATATTTAAAAAAAGAGAAAAAAAGTTCAATGTCACTAATCATCAGAGAGATGCAAATAAAAACAACAATGAGGTATCAGCTCATACTTGTCAGAATGGCTACCATCAACAAATCAACAAGTGACAAATGCTGGTGAGGTTGTGGAGAAAATGGAACCCTAGTTCACTACTGGTGGTAATGTAGGCTGGTATAGCCACTATGGAAAACAGTGTGGATTTTCCTCAAAAAATTAAAAATGGAACTTCCATTTGACCCATTGCTCACACTTCTAGGAATATATCCTATGAATCCTGAAACACCATTCAGAAGGAATATATGCACCCCTCTGTTCATAGCAGCCTTATTTACAATAGCTAAGATCTGGAAAAGCCCAAGTGCTCATAAGTAGATAAAACCATTGTGGCACATTTAAACAATGGAATACTATGCAGGTATATATATATCTCAACTTTTGAGACAGCTTGGAAAAATCTGGAGAGTATTATGCTATGTGAAATGAGCCACACAGAGCCAGAGAAGTATCACATGATCTCATTTACATGTGGAATCTAAAAAACAAACAAAATGGATCCAGAGACATGGAAGTATGAAACAAAATTAGAATTCTCAGAGGGAAAGAGTGGGCGGAGTTCAACCAAAGAACTTATATGCATATGTACATAACCCATGGACACAGACAATAGTGAGATGAAGGCCTGTGGAGGGGACAGGAGTGGGGAAGAGGGGTTCAATGGGTAAACAGGGGGACATTTGTTATACTTTGAACAATAAAGATAAGTTTTAAAAATGTTTCTTATTGTACTTGTAACATCTTTGCCACCATATCTTCTCAGTCCCCTTAGGATGAGTATGTGAGGAGCATATCCCAGAGCCATATTTCTGACCCCTAGTTCTCTTGATCCACTTTGTTCTCTTCTCTGCTAGTCAAATTCTGTCTCATTACAGATAAATATTTTCAAGTACCCACATTTATATATAACATACATAAGATAACTTTAGTATACTGCAAAAGAAGGAGGATGATTAAATTTCACATATAATTGAAATTGGAGTTGTTAATCCCACACATGAAAACCTTATCAATTATTTGTAACTAGAGGCCTGGTGCACGAATTTGTGCACCAGTGAGGTCCCTCAGTCTGGCCTGTGGGATAGGGCCAAAACCAGTTCTCCAACATCCTCCGAGGGGTCCCGGATTGCAAGAGGGCACAGGCCAGGCTGAGGAACCCCACTGGTGCATGATTGGGGCTGGGGAGGGATGTGGGAGGTTGGCCAGCTGGGAAGGGACCATGGGAGGGCTCCAAGGCATGTCCAGCCCATCTAGCTCATTCCCTATCGATCTGCCAGACCCCAGCAGCAAGCTAACCTACCAGCCGGAACATCTGCCCCCTGGAGGTCAGTGCACCTCATAGCGAGCTGTTGAGTTGCCTTAGCATATCATTAGCATATTATGCTTTGATTGGTTGAATGGATGACTGGACGACCAGACACTTAGCATATTAGGCTTTTATTATATAGGATTGATCTTTAATCCTAACATCAGTGCCTCGCTGAAACCTCTCATTTGAAAGCGAATGTTTCTTACCTTGTGAAATAACTTCCTGGTTACAAATTTGTATTCATTGTATAATCATTGGAACCCCTAAGATATTCAGGTCTCTATTTCTGACACTGTCAGTAATGGGTTGTGGAAAGCTAAAGCGAAATTTAAAATGCAATAGACTTCAGATAGAAAGTTAAAATTCCACTGGGAAATCCAGAGTTAGCTGGCCTTTATGCCCTTACAGGATCCTACATCATATTACCACAGAAATTAAGAATATTATAGCATTTTAGAGCTGGGTGAAATTTTGAGATAATCTAGTCCAGCACTCTAATTTTTCAAATGGATAAACTGACACACAAAAGAAAGAAGCTAACTCAGGTCATACGCTTGTCAATAGGCAAAGACAGGATTAGACTCCCAGACATTAGTCTCTCACTCAAGGGGTCTTTCCCCCTCTGTCATGCAAAGATAGGAACTAAGTTACTCAAAACAGCGAAAAATTAACATCAGAGATGTGGTTAAATTACATAATTAATTTCAACACCCTTATTGCCCTGATAAAGTAAAAAAAAAAAAAAAAAAAAAAAAAAAAAAAAAAAAAAAAGCACACAGGAAAAAAAATGAATAATAGGTTTGTTATAGCCACTAGTACTTGTTTCTGTATAAAAGTGTTTCTTTAAATTTGTGACCCAAGATCTAATCCAGAAGCACAGCATGTTTCATTTCACACTGTCATGTGACATAAAACTACTTAATATAACCTGACTCAGAGTGACATTTCTATTGCATTGAATCTCAGTAGAAAGAAATAACACTTTCTTTCACTGGTAGGTAATTATCTCTACCAGTTGATATTGTTTCACTATTTGAAGGTAGAAATGGAAAGCAGGTGTGTTCTTGAGAGTGTATCCTGTAAAGAGATACTAGGATAAGGAATTTGTGGGAAGTCTGTTTGATAGGGTCATAGGAGTTCGGGCACCATGAGTGAAAGAAAATATTTTACTTAACAAAAGACTTATGTTTTGCATCGAGAAGAAGTTTCATTGGAAGGCAAAGTACAAAATGTATTTTAGAAGCAAAGTTAAAGTGGGACTATGATTACAGGCTAAGAGGTGCTCCTTTGAAGTAAAGGGCAAATATCTAAGCATTATTTATATTAACAAGAAAGTAACCTGGACATAGAAAGATGAATGGTTTGATGGAGAAAAAAACCCATAACATTAATATCACACACTTATATTTTGAGCATGAATCTCAGAACTTTGTGTTTTTATGTTTTATTTTTTATAACTACCCTATAAAGCAGTTATGATTATACTCACTGGGGAAGCTGAAGCCTGAGAGGTAATAGTTTGCTAGGACTCCTATAACAAAGTACCACAAACTGAGAGGTTTTAACAGCAGAAATTAATGGACTCATAGTTCTGTAACTTAGAAATCTGAGATCATAGTTTTAGCAAGGGTTTTTTTTTTTGTTGTTGTTTGTTTGTTTGTTTGTTTTGTTTTGTTTTGTTTTTAGGGCTGAGGTAAGAATCTGTTCCAGGCCTTTCTCCTTGGCTTATAGGTATATGTATTTTTGCTACATCTGTTCATATCATCTTTATGTGATTATTTGCCTCTGTCCAAATTCTCACTTTTTATAAAGACACCAGTTATATTGAATTAGAGCCCACTGTAACTTTAACTTGACTATTTCTGTAAAGATCCTCTCTTCAAATAAGGTCACACTTCAAGATACTGGAAGTTAGGACCCAGACCCGGCGCACCACGGGACCCATCAATGTACCTCCTGGTGACCAGTCTTTGGTCATTATGGTATTACTACTACTGAGTTTTTATTATATAGATTCCCCAATTTTATTGAGGTACTAGGAGCCCAGTGCACGAATTCGTGCACCTTGAAAGGAACTGTGGGCCGTGAGGCTGCAGTAGGCACAGGGGCAGGTCTCAGCCCATCCTCTGTGCCCGCACCGGGCCCCTCCCACCACAGCCCCCAGACCCCTGTCTGCCGGCAACCCCACTCCTGCTGCTGCTCCCATGTGCTGATGGCGCCAGCCCCACTAATACCCACTGATGGTGTGGAGTGATCGGGGCCAGCAACAGCAGTGGTTGTGTGCGGGGCTGGCACTGTCAGTAGATGCAAGCAGTGGCTGCTGCCCCAATTGCCCCTCAGGAGCAGGGGGAGGTGGAGAAACCCTGAGGGTTGATCAGGGCTGGCAGCCACCTCTCGCACCCGCTGATAATGCCAAGTGATCGGGACCAGTGCTGGGTACTGGCAGCAGGTGTGAGTGGTGGTTCCGGCACCTGCTGCAGGTGCAAGTGGGGCCAGCAGGTGGCACCAGACAGGACCGCTGCGCACAGGAGTAAAGAATTTTCAGTAACCGCCAGAGGCTCGCCCTGATGACAGTGACCAGTGCCCCGCCTTGGTCTGGCACCCCTCTCACCTGCTCCACCATCCTGCCATGGTCAATGCACACAATGTTCCACACACGCCCCCTGGTTGTCAGCGCATGTCATAGCGACTAATTGTTCGGTTGTTCGGTTGTTCTGGTCGTTCCACCATTCGGTCTATTTGCATATTAGCCTTTTATTATATAGGATAATTGACAAATGAAAAGTACATATACTTAAGGTATACAATATGATGTGTCGACATAGCTATACATTGTGAAATGGTTACCACAATCAAATTAATTAACATATCCATTACCTCACCTTTGTGTGTGTGTGGAAGGAGAATGGGAATAGATCTTAAATTAAAACTTCTCACCAACACACACACACACACACACACACACACACACACAATGGTAACTATGTAGAGGTGATGGATAAGTTATTTAGTTTGAGTGTGGTGATCTTTTCACTATATATTTTCATATTCAAGTTGTATACTTGAATATATACCACTTTTGTATGTCATCTGGCTGTTGGCTACTGAATACCCTTTTCTGGAAATTTTTCCTTATTCTGGATATGTGAGTCTGGATCTGCAAAAATTCAGGACCATTGCCCACAAAATGACCCTGTACAAAAAGTTGTATCACTTCACAAAAATTATTGGAAAGAGGAAAAATAGCAGGAAATGCTAAAGCAGTCAATCAGATTATCCAGTTGTTCCAGTACATTTATTGAAAATACTATAACTTGAAATATTTTTACCAATATATTTCCTAGGGAAAGGGAAACAAAAGAAAAAATAAACAATTGGGACTACATCAAACTAAAAAGCTTCTGCACAGCAAAATAAATCATCAACAAAATGCAAAAGGAACTCACTATATGGGAGAACATATTCACCAATGATATATCTGAAAAGGGGTTGATATCCAAAATATATTAAATACTCAGGCAACTCAACACCAGGAAGGCAAACAATCCAATTTAAAAATGGGCAAAGGACCTAAAGGGACACTTCTCTGAAGAGACCAAGAGATATGTGAAAAAATACTTAAAGTCACTAATCAGCAGAGAGACGTAAATTAAAGCCACAATGAGATGTCACCTCACACTTGCCAGAATGGCTGCCATCAGTAAATCAACAAACAAGTGCTGGTCAGGATGTGGAGAAAAGAGAACCCTGATGCACTGTTGCAAACTGGTGCAGCCATTGTGGAAATCAATACAGAGTTTCCTCAAAACATTACAAATAGAATTGTCATTTGACCCAGTGATCCTACTTCAGGGAATATATCCTAAAATTTTTGAAACTCCAGTTCAAAAGAATATATGTACCCCTATGTTCATAGCAATGTAATTTACAATAGCCAAGATTTGGAAACAGCCAAGATGCCCATCAGTAGATAAGTGGATATAAAAGCTGTGGTACAGTTACACAATAGAATGCTATATGATCATAAAAAGGGAAGGAAATATTGTCCTTTGTGACAGCATGGATGGACCTGGAGATATTATGTTAAGCAAAATAAGCTGGTCAGAGAAAGGCAAATGCCATGTAATATCACTCATATGTGGAATCTAATGAACAAAATAAACTGAGAACAAAATAGAACCAGAGGCATGGATACATGGAACAAACTGACAGCTGTCAAAGGCAAGGGGGGAGAGGGTCTGCATAAAAAAAGGTGAAGGGATTAGTCAAAGAATATATATGTATAACCTATAAACACAGGCAATGCTATGGTGATGGCCAGAGGGAAGGGGGCTGGAGCTGGATGGAGGTGGGCAAAAGGGGGGGTTGAATGGGGACTTCTATAATTGTGTCAACAATAAAAATAAAGTTAAAAAAGAATAACAATAAAGGCATGTATGAAAAAAGTGTGTCTATGGAGGGACAGGGATTCTTGGGTGTTGATTATTATAGCTAGGGTTGGAGAGGTAGTGAGGGTGAAAAGGTGATGGGAAACTACTGCCAAATTCTAAGCAGTGGAAAAACTCTGCTACTCTTGTGCTGTAGGGGATGGATTAGAAAAGGAACACATTTAAAGGGAAGAAGATGGGTAGAGTGTTGTAAGAGTACTTATACTCTGGGTTAGAGTTGATGGTGGCTTCTTCTAAGATTTTTATGGTTTCCTACCTTATGTTTATGTCCTTTATCCATTTGGAGTTTATTTATGTGTATGTTGTAAGTTGGTGATCTAGTTTCATTTTTTTGCATGTATCTGTCCAATTTTTCCAACATCATTATTGAAGAGACAGTCTTGACTCCATTGTATGCTTTTGACTCCTTTGTCAAATATTAATTGAGCATAATGGTTTGGGTTGATTTCTGGGTTCTCTGTTCCGTTCCATTGGTCTATATGTCTGTTCTTGTGCCAGTACCAGACAGTTTTGAGAACAGTGGCTTTGTAGTATAGCTTGATATCTGGTATTGTGATCTCTCCAACCCTTATCTCCTTACTCAAGATTCCTGCGGCTATTTGGAGTCTTTTTTGTTCCACATGAATTTTTGGAGAGTTTTTTCTAGGTCTGTGAAATACACTGTTGGTATTTTAATGGGGATTTCATTGAATCTATAGATTGTTTTGGCTAGTATGAACATTTTAATGATGTTGATTCTACCAATCCATGAACACGGTATTTTCTTCCATTTGTTTATGTCTTCTTCTCTCTTTTTTCTTTTCTTTTTTTTTCCTTTTTTTTAAATAAGAAAATATTTCTGAAGCCTGTATTTACAAAAGTTTTAAAAACAAATACCTTCTGTTTTGCAAATAATATTTCATTTAAAAAGAACCTCCCAGTTACAGCACTGTAATATCAGGAATAAAGAAATGTACAAGGAAAACAAACTAATGAGGCTAACATTTGGAGATTTGCTAATATTACTGATTGAAGTGTAGATAACATACACATTACATTGTAGTTCATCATTCTGAGTAGAGTTAATGATTACCAAAATGTCTTCCTACACATGCTCTTGTATAGTCACATATTCTGCATGGCTAAGTATTTCACAGTCTCTTTTGTCAATATATAAAAAATAGATTGCAAAGATATACAAGCAAAAAGTAAACAAACATTATACGCCTAAGGTAATTTTATTAGCTATATATTAACTATATGTATGTATGTGTGTATATATATATGTAATTTTGTTGTGTACCAAATGTTGTACCAAATGTCTCCATTCTTCTTTGTAACAACTATGAAAGCATGATTTTTTTTGTCTAATTTAATCTGATACAAAATATACTGAAAGGTTTATTATCTTTGGGCTTTAATTAATTTTATTTTTGGAATCAACAAATCAAGAGCTCCTAAGTATGGGTATAAAATTTAAAAAAATTAAAATAAGGTGAATAGTGATGGAAAAGCAGATCAAGGGAATTGTACCATCCTAAAACAACTGCAGCATCAACATCTTAGAGACCAGTTTCCTAGCAGACAATAAACGTCCAATAACAAACAAGTGATTTTTCCAGAAGGGTGTAAATCTGGTTTGAAAGGTTCTTCAGGCAGAGTGACCTACACACACACCATTCAGAAACTGACAGACACTAGATGTGCTTGGAAGATTAAACACTTTCACTTAAACAGTAATTACTAAGATCTCGCCCAGCAAGGGTGAAGGGGAGCCTGAGCTGCGGTGCTCCTAGCTGCGCCATCGCATTGCCCTGTAACTCTTTTCTCAATGTCCTGTAGTTTTCTGAGTACAGGTCTTTTGCCTCCTTAGTTAAGTTTATTCATAGGTAACATAATTATTTTTTGCAATTGTAAATTGGATTGTTTTTTAAATTTCTCTTTCTGTATGTTCACTATTGGTGTATAAAAAAGCCATAGATTTCTTGGTGTTAATTTTTGTCCTGCTACATTGCTGAATTCATTTATTAAGTCTAATAATTTTTTGATGGAGTCTTTAGAGTTTTCAATGTATACTATCATGTCATCTGCGAATAATGACAGTTTTACGTCTTCTTTTCCAATTTTTTTTTTTAAGTTTGTAACTTGGGATAATTTTTTTTTAATTTTGTATTATTGCTTAAAGTATTACAAAGAGTATTACATATGTCTCCTTTTTTTTCTCCCCTTGACCTTCCCCTGGCCTCCCCTACCCTCCAGTGTCTTGTGTCCATTGGTTATGCTTATATGCATACATACAAGTCTTTCGGTTGATCTCTTACCCCTGCCCCCAACCCTCCCCAGCCTTCCTGTTATAGTTTGACAGTCTGTTCGATGCTGCTCTGCCTTTGTATCTATTTTTGTTCGTCAGTTTATGACGGTCTTAATTATCCATAAATGAGTGAGAGCATGTGGTATTTTTCTTTCATTGACTGGCTTATTTCACTTAGCATAATGCTCTTCAGTTCCACCCATGCTGTTGCAAATGGTAAGAATTCCTTCTTTTTTACAGCAGCATAGTATTCCATTGTATAAATGTACCACAGTTTTCTAATCCATTCATCTGCTGATGGGCACTTAGGCTGTTTCCAGATCTTAGCTATGGTGAATTGTGCTAATTGTGCTACTATGAACATAGGGGTGCATATATCCTTTCTGATTGGTGATTCAGCTTTCTTGGGATATATTCCTAAAAGTGGGATCACTGGGTCAAATGGGAGTTCCATTTTTAACTTTTTGATGAAACTCCATACTGTCTTCCATAGTGGCTGCACCAGTCTGCATTCCTACCAGCAGTGCACTAGAGTTCCTTTTTCTCCGCATCCTCTCCAGCAATTGTTGTTTGTTGATTTGTTGATGATAGCCATTCTGACAGGTGTGAGATGGTACCTCATTGTTGTTTTGATTTGCACCTCTCGGATGATTAGTGACTTTGAGCATGTTTTCATATGTCTCTTGGCTTTCTGAAAGTCCTCTTTTGAAAAGTGTCTATTTAGGTCCTTTGCCCATTTTTTTTATTGGATTGTTTATATTCCTTTTAAGTTGTATGAGTTCCCTATAAATGTTGGAGATTAAACCGTTATCGATGATAACATTGGTAAATATGTTCTCCCATGCAGTGGGCTTTCTTGTTGTTTTGTTGATGTTTTTTTTTTTTTTGTTTTGCTTTGTTTTGGGTTTTTCTTTTTGCTGTACAGAAGCTTTTTATTTTGATGTAGTCCCATTTGTTTATTTTCTCTTTAGTTTCCAATGCCCTAGGAGCTGTATCAATGAAGAAATTGCTTCGGCATATGTCTGTGATTTTGTTGCCTTTGGATTCCTCTATTATTTTTATGGTTTCCAATCTTATGTTTAAGTCCTTTATCCATTTTGAGTTTATTTTTGTGTATGGTGTAAGTTGGTGGTCTAGTTTCATGTTTTTGCATGTATCTGTCCAATTTTCCCAACATCATTTATTGAAGAGACTGTCTTAGCTCCATTGTATGTTCTTGCTTCCTTTGTCAAATATTAATTGAGCATATTGTTTCAGGATGATTTCTTGATTTTCTATTCTATTCCATTGATCTATATGTCTGTTCTTGTGCCAGTCACAGGCAGTTTTGAGAACAGTGGCTTTGTAATACAGCTTGATATCAGGTATTGAGATCCCACCTACTTTGTTCTTCTTTCTCAGGATCACTGCAGCTATTAGGGGCCTTTTTTATTCCAGATGAATTTTTCGAGAGTTTGTTCTAGGTCTCTGAAATGTGCCATTGGTATTTTAATGGGGAGTGCGTTGAATTTATATATTGCTTTGGGAAGTATGGACATTTTAATGATATTGATTCTACCAATCCATGAACATGGTATGTTCTTCCATCTTTTTATATCTTCCTCTATCTCTTTTTTCAATGTCCTATAGTTTTCTGAGTAGAGGTCTTTTACCTCTTTAGTTAAGTTTATTCCTAGTTATCTTATTTTTTTGGTGTGATGGTAAATGGGATTGCTTTTTTAGTCTCTCTTTCTGTAAGTTCACTATTGGTGTATAGAAATGCCATAGATTTCTTGGCGTTAATTTTGTATCCTGCTACATTGCCGCTTCATTTATTAAGTCTAATGTTTTTTTTATGGAGTCCTTAGGGGTTTTTTTTTTTTATGTACAATATCATGTTATTTGCGAATAAGGACAGTTTTACTTCTTCTTTTCCAATTTGGATGCCTTTTATTTCTTCTTCTTGTCTAATCACAATGGCTAATACTTCCAGTACTGTGTTGAACAGGAGTGGTGAGAGTGGGAATCCCTGTCTTCTTTCTGTTAGGTGAAATGGTTTTAATTTTTGCTCATTGAATATGATGTTGGCTGTAGGTTTGCCATATAAGGCTTTTATTATGTTGAGGTATGATCCCTTTATTCCCATTTTTCAGTGGGTTTTTAACAAGAAAGGGTGTTGGATTTTGTCAACTGCTTTTTCTGCATCAATTGATATGACTGTGTGATTTTTATCTCTCCGTTTGTTTATGTGATGTATCACGTTTATTGATTTGTGGCTATTGTACCGTCCTTGCATCCAAAGGATAAAATCCTACTTGGTCGTGGTGTATGATCTTTCTGATGTACTGCTGGATCCGATTTGCTAAGATTTTGTTGAGGATTTTGGCATCTATGTTCATGAGGGATATTTACCTGTAATTCTCTTTCATTGTGTTGTCTTTATCTGGTTTTGGGTTTATGGTTATGCTGGCTTTATAGAAATAGCTTGGAAGTATTCCTTCCTCTTGAATTTTTTGGAATAGTCTGAGGAGGATAAGTTTTAGTTCTTCTATGAAAGTTTAGTACAACTCCCCTGTGAAGCCATCTGGCACAGGGCTTTTGTTTGCTGGAAGTTTTTTTGATTACTGCTTCAATTTCCTCCATTGTTATTGGCCTACTCAGAGTTTTTTATTCTTCCTCATTGCGTTTTGGAAGGTTCTATTTTTCTAAGAAGATGTCCATTTCTTCTAGGTTGATCAGTTTGTTGGAATAGAGTTGTTCATTTTTTTTTTTTTTTACCAACTTTTGTATTTCTGTGGGGTCTGTTGTTATTTTGCCTCTTTCATTTCTGATTTTGTTTATTTGGTTCCTCTCTATTTGCTTCTTGGTGATCCTGGCTCATCAATTTTGTTTATCCTTTCAAAAAACATGCTCTTGTTTTCATTGATCTTTTGTATTTCTTTCTCTTTTTTTGTCTCTATGTCATTTATTTCTGCTCTGACCTTTATTATCTCCTTCCTACTGCTCACTCTGGTCTTTTCTTGTTGCTGTCTCTCTAATTATTTAAGTTGTAGTGTTTGATAATTTATTACCAGTTTTTATTTATTTATTTATTTTTTTGAGGTAGACCTGTAATGCTATGAACTTCCCTCTTGGGACTGCTTTCACTGTGTCCCATAGATTTTGGGTTGTTGTGTTTTCATTGTCATTTGTTTCCATTATGTTTTTTATTTCTTCTTTGATCTCTTTGGTAACCCAATCATTATTTAATAACATGCTTTTTAGCCTCCAAATGTGTGAATTTTTTGGTCATTTCTATTGTAGTTAATTTATAATATTATGCCATTGTGATCTGAGATGATGCTTGATATGATTTTAATCTTCTTGAATTTGAAGAGACTTTGCCTATTTCCCAATAAGTGGTCTATCTTTGAAACATCCCATGTGCCCTTGAGAAGAATCTATATTCGGTATCTTTAGGGTGAAATGTTCTGAAGATGTCAATTAAGTCCATCTGATCTACTAAGTCAGTGTTCGGTAAACCTCGGCTCGTGAGCCACATGTGGCTCTTTGGCCCCTTGAGTGTGGCTCTTCCACAAAATACTACGTGCAGGTGCACATGTGCAGTACGATTGAAACTTTGTGGCCCATGTTCCAAGCCTGTTGAAACATCGCCAAGAAAATAATTCTGATATTGACATTTGCTATTTCAAAACAACACTTTTAAATATGAGGGAAGCTATTCTCAACAGGTTTTAGGAATTCAGAAACAGCAAAGCGATGTTAGCCTTTGTTAAAAAACCTCTCAATGCTACTGTAACAGAATTAAATTTTTCTCCCTTTAATATTGACATTGGCAACTTTGAAATGCAATTGCTGAATTTAAAAAACAAAGAACTGTGGAGCTCGAAATTTGAACATCTTTGTGCTGATATAAAAATATTGGAGAAAAACACATGTGAACTTAGTTCACAGCACAAGTGGTCTGCTTTGAAAGACCTGGAGAAGGAAGATATGGTGACTTTTAACACCTGGAATAGTATTCTTGACGCATATAATCAACTGAAAAACTAGCATTTGCTGTTCTTTCCTTATTCTGGTCTACATATTTATGTGAACAATCATTTTCAAGCATGAACCTTATCAAGAGTAAATTGAGAAGTAGTCTTATTGATGAGAACCTGGAATCGTGCCTAAAATTAAAAACAGCAACATACAAACCTGACTTACCCAAACTTTCCAAGGAGATACAAGGCCATTGTTCACATTAGTGTTTGTCAGTCATTGTCATGATTTAATTTTATGGATATTGTAAGGTAAATTGTAAGGAATTTAATTTTATCAATAAGTAATATCGTTATTAAGTATGATGTCAAGTTTTATTCAACGTACCTATAGTTTAACTAAGACTTAAAACTTTAAGTAAAGTTTATTAAGTTAATTTTATGGAACATTGTGGAGTAAAAGAAGATGTAGTGTCGAGGATTGAGAAAGGTATGTTGAGATGGTTTGGACATATGGAGAGGATGAACGAAAGGAGATAGACAAAACAAGTATACAAGATGAGTGTGGATGGGAGAGTTGGAAGGGGTCGACCTCAGCGAACGTACCTCAATCAGACTGAGGACGTTTTTAGCAAAGGCCAGCTTAGAAGTACCCTAATTAAGATAATAACAATGTACATAACTATATAGTTTAAGTTTAAAAAATTTGGCTCTCAAAAGAAATTTCAATCATTGTACTGTTGATATTTGGCTCTGTTGACTAATGAGTTTGCCGAGCACTGTACTGTCATTTAGGACTGCTGTTTCTTTGCTGATTTTTTTGTCTAGAGAATCTATCCAGTGATGTCAATAGGGTATTAAATTCCCCTACTATGTTTGTATTGCTGTTAATCTCTCCCTTGTTATCTTCCAGAAGTTTTATTATATATTTGGGTGCTCCCACATTGGGTGCATATATGTTTACCACAGTTATATCCTCTTGTTGTATTGATCCCTTTAGTATTATGATGAGTCTTTCCTTATATCTTTTTATGGCCTTCACTTTGAGGTCTATTTTGTCAGATATAAGTGTTTCAGTCCCAGATTTTTTTTTTTTCATTTCCATTTGCCTGAAAAATAGTTTTCCTTCTCTTCACTTTCAGTCTGTGTGAGTCTCTTGTTCTGAGGTAGGTTTCTTGTAGACAGCATATATATGGGTCATGTTTTCTTATCCACTCAGCCACTATATGTCTTTTGATTGGAGCATTTAGTCCATTTATGTTTAAGGTTATTATTGATAGGTACTTGTTTGTAGCCATTTCTATTCTTTATGCCTGTGTTCCTTCTTCCCTTTCTATTTCTTCTTTTTACAACAATGCCTTTCTGGCTTGGTAGTGATAAACTCCCTTAGATTTTTGTTTGTTTGTTTGTTTGTTTGTTTGTTTTTTGTTTTTTTTTTTGTGTGTGTGTTTTTTTTGTTTGTTTGTTTTTTTTTTGCCTGTGAAGTTGCTGATTTCCCCTTCAATTTTGAATGATAGTCTTGCTTTAATATTCTTGGATTCAGTCTCTTGCTTTCCATCACTCTGTATACTTCATTCCATTCCCTTCTGGCCTGATGTGTTTCTGTTGAGAAATCATTTGATAACCTAATGGGAGATCCTTTGTCTCTCAGTCTCTCTCTTACAGCCTTTAAGATTTTCTCTTTGTTGTTAAAGTTTGCCATTGTAATTGCAACATTTCTTTGTGTGGGTCTTTTTGTGTTCATCTTGTTTGGGACTCTCTGTGCTTGTGTGACTTTTTTCTTCCCCAAGTCAGGGAAGTTTTCTCTCATCATTTCTTCAAATAGGTTTTATAATCCTTGCTCCTCTTCTTTTCCTTATGGCACCCCTATGATATGTATGTTACTTCATTTCATGTTGTCCTAAAGCTCCCTTAGGCTCTCCTCCTGCTTTCTAATTTTTTTTTTCTCCAATAGCTGTTCAGATTGGGTATGTTTCTCTGCCCCATCTTCTAACTCGCTAATTCCATCCTCTGCTTCTTCTAGTCTACAGTTGAAGCCTTCCATAGTGTTTTTATTGTAGCTATATCATTTTTAATTTCCTCTTGATTCTTACATAAGTTGTTGATTTTCTCATCCATCCAGTTTATGAACTGTATGACCCTTACTCTGAATTCTTTTTCTGACATATTGCATGGCTGTATTTCATTTATTTCATTTTCTGGTGATTCCTCCTTTTCTTTCCTTGGGTTTTTTTCTTCATCTCCCCACTTTTTATGTTCTCTTTCTGGCCCTTGGCACCCTAGGTGGGGTTTGAGATGTTGAAGCCCCTATCAGGGCACTGCTCCAGAAATTGTTAGACCAGAGGCTAGGTCTGCCTTGAGTCTCACGCCTTTGTTGTCTCTGCTCTGAGTTGTATCCCCTTCTCCCACTGATCTGGTCCCTCAGTTGTTTGCATCAGATGCTTGGGGTGCTGGGAGCACATGCACAGTTCCTCTGATGTGTAATTCCCTATGAGGACCAAGAGCCCACTGTCATGCAGTTTGCTGTTTGTCCCTTCACCTATGGCAGGGTGGCACTCTAGGTCCTTCTGGTAGCATACTTGTGGCATAAGTCCTGTGGCCCCTGGCTGGGCACACAAGTTTGCTTCTGGTTGTCCTGGCAGTGCTTTCCTATGGCCCAGAGTGAGGCATGTGCTGGGTTGCTCTGGGTAGCCCCTGCAGTACTGTCCCGGGGCCAGGCAGAAGCAGGTATAGGTTGCTCTGCGTCACATAGTCCCCACTTTCTTGCAGACTGAAGTGAGACACACACTGAGTTGCTCCAGTTCACCCATTCTCAGTGTAGAGTGTGAGTAGGTTTCCCTGGGTTGCTCAGTCTGAGCTTCCCTGTGGCCTGAGTTGGGTGTGCATGCTGGGTTACTCCAGGTTGCCCTGGCAGCAAGACCCTAGGTTCAGGGTCGAGTGGGAGCCAGTTGATCTGGATTGCACAGTCCCTGCTTTCTTGTAGCCCAGAGTGAGATGCATGCTGAGTTGCTCCAGTTCACCCCTCCTCAGTGTGAAGCTGGGGCGGGTTGCCCGGGGTCACTCAGTCCACACTCCCCCGTAGCCCGGAGTGAGGTGCATTTTGGGTTACTCTAGATGGCCCTGGAAGGACTGTCCTGGGAGCCAGAGTGGAGTAGGTGCAGGTTGCTCTGGGTCTCACAGTCAGAGCTCCCCTGTGGCATGCTCTGAGTAGTTCTGGGTTGCCCCGCCAGCAGTTCCTAGTGCTGGGGTTTGAGCAGGTGCCAGGTAGCTTTGGGTCAGGCTAGTAGCATGGTTATGAGGTCCTGGACGGGGGTGGCACAGGGTTCCCCCTGGCTTATACTCACTGGGACGTCTTAGAGCCAGATCCTAGGATGCTGGATCCCATTGGGCTGGTGAGGAGGTCTAGTGCAGGAGCTCAATCTGGCAGCACTTACTCCCTGCAGACATTGGTGATCCTGCCGACAGTTACTGCACCACTCACTGCTGGGGCATGGTGGTGGCTCCATGTAGGTTATGACTGGCAAGTGACATTCTCTAGGCATCATCTGCCCTTTCTTATTGAAAATTGTCTCCTCAGCTGTGTCTAATTTGTTAATTCAGTTTGGATGCTCTCCGATTTAGTTGCTTTTCTGGCCTGGCCCTAGGAGGAGGTACACAACACTGCTGCCTATTTGGCCACCCATTTTTTCCCAACCAGGACCTTTGTGATTGGCTTTTTCAAGATGACACATAGATGTTCCTATGGATAGTCCACATGAGTTTGTCTTTCAGAAATTCTAGCCCACTAGACATGTGAGTGATGAACTGACCTTGGAAGTGGATCCTCCAGTCCCTGCTATTGTAGCCCCCAGCTGTGCATATTACTCCACCCATCATTTGCATCACAGAACTGAACATCAAGCCATCATGAAATAGATGAATAAGATATGGGCTTTGCCTGCCAGGAACTTACAGTACAAGGCCAGACATGAGAAAGATGCACAAATAAAAAAAGAAAAGAATTCTATATGCATATTAATAGTTATATAAGGCATGTTCAGTGAAAATACTGGGCAAAAACAATGAATAATACCAATGGTTAACTTTTTGCCAGTGCACTATAAGTAGTTTACATATTAAATGAATAAAGTCTCATGTATTTACTCTTTACAACAGACCTATGAGGCATAGCCAGTTATTGTCTATTTCTCACATGAAAAAGATTAAGGCACAGAGAGGATAAATAATTTGTCGAAGGTTTCAACAGCTTAGATTTAAACCCATATACTTGGCCTCCAGAATTCTCATCTAGTACAGTATACAACTTCTTTTAATCATGAGATGTTAGTCATAGAATAATAGTAGAAGCTCCAAAGATGTGCTTATATTCTATGCTATCTTCCACAGGAAATTTTAGATTAATTTTTTATCCAAATGTGGAATGTGGAAAAAATTCAGTCTTCAGTATGATTTAAAAAATTATACCAATTTCCTTAAATTCCCCTTCTTTTTCTTTGCCTCTTCATATTTTTGGCCTCTTCATATTTTTGTCTGTTGTTAGGTAAAACTCCATGTTTTCTTTCAAAACAAACTTTGACAGTTCTCTCAGTTTCTATGTGTATGCAAAGATGAATTGTTTTTTTTTCCTGAGACCAGTATCTTACAGCTACAATGCTGCAGCATTATCTTGGGATCCTAAAGAGAAAGTCACTTTGGGATTATTCCATGTACCTTCTCTTTCACTAGATCAAGCACCACTCACTTGCCTTTCTAGAACATTTCTCCATGATTCTGGACTTGATTCTATTTTTGGCCTAAAAATATTGCTCAACTTGGGCAGATTTAGTAAAATAGAAATGTGATGATGTCACTCTACCAGGACTCCCATTGTTGCTCAACAGTCTTTTTATTTGGTTAATTTGGATTTCCTAGGACACTTCTGCTACTAATCATTCCAAACCCCTTTCACAATTGCAATCCCACTCCTCACCTCCTACTGTGTGATGATTCCAGCTCTTACTTCTACTTCCACAACATTTCTCTCCACATACTTGTTCTCTCCTCACTTCCCAACTAGTCTCAGAGGAGAATATAATTCTTCTGTCTGAGACTCTATATGACTGGTGCTCCTAATGCCACCGTGTCTCACTACCTTTAAAACCATGCTTCTCCAGTTATCTCCTTTGTAAGCTATCTTCAGTCTCTCTTACAAAATAAATTTTAAAAGGCACAGGTCACTTTTCTCTTGCAACAGACAAGCACTCACATTTTTACATGTTCCCACTTACCAGGTTAGCTGCAGCTTTACTGTGGTTCATTTTTCTCATTCTCTTTCAACCCCTTTCCATCTAGTCTGCATCTTTTTCCCCGCCTCCCTTTTGTGCCCCCTTGCAACCTGATTCCTGAACATTCTACTCTACTCTTATAGTTATAATAATCTCCAAAATCTAGTCTACTGGTCTTATAGCAGCCCATCCCCCTTGAATATCTTATCCAGCTTTTCATAACAATGGTGGTGCTCTTCTTCAAAATTGTCCTTTCTGTTCAAATCTGGGGCTTAGAAAAAGGCTGATTATCCTCCTGTCTCAAAGATTGCACCTTCTATGATTCCTTTGCTATTTTCCCCCTGCTCCCAGCTATACCCCATGATGGCCATTCCCTGCGAGTCCATTATACACCCTCTGTGGAAGATATAGACTCCAGTCCTCAAGACTAGACATTTTCACTGAGTTGGTCTTCCAGTTTCAACTCCAAATCAACATATCTAAAACATTGTCCTTTCTTAAAGCTACTTCTTATGGCCTTTGACTTCTCCCTCTTTCTGCCACCAATTATGTGCTTGAGGCATACAATATTAGCATAAGAAAAAGTAATTAGGAAGCCACACCTGCCACACATACACACAAATCACATAGTGCATTCTTAGGACCAAGTCTAAGTGATTTTTTTTATTATTATTATTTACCACTTCAGCATAATATGTGCTCAGATTTGGATCTTTGAGAGTGTACATTAACAGGCCCTTCCGGAGTTACTGTCTGGCATCTTAATAGGGTTACATTGTGGAACAGCCATTTTATTTAATGGTTTAAAATTTGGGATCCTCCTTTCTTCCACCCCAGAAGAAAGCAATGTTCAAACCATGCTAATTGATGTGTTTTGATCAAGAAGAAGCCAAGGTTAGTATGAGGCTTATTTCCACAGTGACTAAGTGGAAGAGTCAACACATCAGCCTTTTGAGCCCACCACAGAACTGTCATTTCTATTCTTCTATCCAACAACTGACACTCTAAGTAGCTCAGATTCAAATGCAAATGAAAGCAGACACACTTTGAAATCAATAACATCATTTTGTCAGGCAATTCATTTAGTATTTCTAAAAGCCAGTGAAGTTTAAAAAACAAGGGAGATTTGAAAGCGTGCATTCCTGTTCCAAGTTTTAATGAGCCTATTCCTCACTCTGGGACAGAGAAGCCCTCATTATAACTTGTCAATAAAACATTAGTACCTATGATCCCAGTTAATTTTCTCCCCCTCCCCATTTGGATATAGCTGAAAAAATCTTCTAATGGAAAACTAGCCATTTATTTGAATTGCCTCTTTCTAAATCATAGATTCATATATTTAAAAATAGCATGTTACTCTTGCCATGTTGGTAAAAACATTTTTGATTGAGACTTTCTATGCTGAGACATTATGTGCTCATAAATAACATATAGCTCTCTTTTCTCTTAAATGAGATGAGGCTGCATGGAGAGATTCCAGGCAGCACACTGAACATTCAGAGCTATCTGAACACTTTTGTACCTCCCTCTCTCTCATATAGTACCTTAGCTTTCAAAACAGAGAAAATCTGATTTAGAATTCTACTTACGAGGGGCATTAGGAACTAGAGATGAACACAGGAAAAGAGTGAGTATTGGGGAAAGCAACTTGCTTACACCTTGATGTTTCACTTGAAATTGCAGCCCTTGAAACCATCAAATATAAAACAAAGTGCAAGTAGACCTAGTTTCTTTTTGTTTGTTTGTTTGTTTTTTTTCCTGCTATTCTATCTGAGCTAGGTTTTGTTGTTTTAAATTATTGGGTCTCATTGATCATTGTGTATCTCCATGATATAAAGTTTTAGAAAAAATCTGTTGTATAGTCTCCGATTCAGGCCAATCTAGTGCATGTCATAGATCCTTTAATTATGTAATGTTCTTTCACACTTCAGATACTGCATTGCTTTCCCAATAGCCAAGCCTAATACCCAAAACTGAATGAATCAGGATCACATTCAGTCTCTTCAGATGAAGTAGTCTTGGAGACTTCTAGAACTTTCATGGTCTTTCATATTCTACCAAAACCTCATTTGCTTTTGTTTCAGGAAGACCTACAGTGCATTCATTCAGCAAAAATGTATTATGTTCCATAAACCTTTTAATGAACATCCACCATGTGTCAGATACTACTTGACACCAGGAATGCAAGGATAAAATATAAGGTTCTTACTCTTAGGGAGACAATTCTATCAAAAAAGAAAGATTTGTGAACAAAAATTTACACTGAGATGTGCTAAGCATTCAAATAGGAGAAACTGAAAAAGTTAGTACTATGAAAAGCAACTAACGAACAAGCTAAGGCTGTCTTGGACCAAATTATTTTATTTATCTTTTGTTTAATTTGTCTTCACCAATGTTAGATAACTGCAAGTTAAAGCCATTTATAACATGTGTCTTTGCAACAAAAATCCAAAAACCTCTGAGTGACAAAGTGACCAAGTCCATGCCACTAACCTGCTTAGTGATGCAATGTTCTCCAACAAAAATTTATGTTTACTACATTTGGAGAGGTATTTTAGTCCTAATTAGACTACAGGTTTAGCAAGACACTCTTTGTTAGTCAAAGTTTTAAATACCTTGTCAAACATACTTAAGAGCATAGTTCTAACTCAGTATTTTCTTATTCACCATTATTCCAGAAGCACAATGGCAATGGCTATTCACTCACATAGGTATGAGTTAGAATTCTGGCTCTGATTCCTGCTAGTTGTGTACCCTGAGCAAGTTACTTAGTCAATAAAATAGGAATGATAATAGTCTCTAATTACCAAGGCTATTGTGAGTCTTAAATGGACTAATGTATATTAAGAGTTTATCACTGTTCTTTGGGCATAGTCAAATGTTTAGCAAATATCAACTCTTACCTGTTGTTATTCAGACTTAAACTTACTTTTACTGCTTAAAAAACATTCAAATAAAATGTAGAAATAACTGGGTTTAGTCCTAGCTTTGGGACTAGTTCCATGGTTTTGAGTAAGCTGCTTGGGCCTATGTTTCCACTTGCACAGTAATGTCAGTTGCACCAGATAACTTCATTTGTTCATTTCAGTCCTGACAATCTAAGGTTGTCTCATTTTTTTGGAGTGACATTGTCTGCTCCTATATATGACAGTCACCCTGGATGTCTTGCAGGGTCTAGCAGCACCCCACTTCCTGTGTAGTACCAGGATAATACTCCGCTTCCAGAAAGAGGTTCCAAAGGCAGTAAAAATTACATCTTAAAAGACCTGGTAATGATTTTTTTTTATCCAGAGTTTTAAATGGAATATGTAACTGGTGAGGAGGCAAAGTCTTCTATTAACCCCATAGGGGTTCTTTTAACTGTGTAGAACTAAAGAGATTGTCACTCAAAAGAGATCTTAATTCTAGGGTTTATTCAGTTATGCTCTTTTCCCCCTGGCAAAGACACTGAAAACAGAAAAAAAAAAAAAAAGAAAAACAAAGAAAGAAAGATCAAGCATTTTGCCAAAACTGTTCAAAATTTCTTTGAACTTGTTAACCCTGTGGTATTCTTAGAAGCAGTTGAGTGTTTGTTATAAAACCACCTTGCATTTTTTTTACACCTTGAATATAAGCAACTCAAAGCACTATGACATCACAAAATCTCATCCTATCTGTGATGTTTTTCTTTTCAAGGAAGCAAGCACCATACCAGCCATGAGTCAAATTAGTCACTTCACTTTGTTAGCCAGAGAGGATCTCTCTATTGCCAACACTCCTTGGTGTTATTCAAATTTTCATGAGGTTTGAGGCAGAGTCTTGTACATTAAGAATCTATTTCATAACACTCCCTGCCTCCTTCTGTCTTCCAGCGTCAGGGTAAGCTGACCCTCATTTGTATTTTCCTAGACCAAAAAAGAAACTAAAGTGAGTTAAGGTTTGAAACTGCCCCCGAGGTAAATACTCTATTCTATTTTCATAGTTCAGCTCACTTCCACACAGTATTATTCAGACATGTTCACATAGTGAAATTAAGCAACTAAGTGACTGTGCTAGAGCATCTCTCAAGATACTCTTTCCAAACCAGTTAATTCACAGGCTGTGTCCTGTGTATACATTGTCTGAATAAATTAATTTTTTCTTAAGGCTTATTCCACTCAATAATAAGGATGTCATGATGAAGTGCTTATAACAGGACTCAGTCTGGCTTCCTTTATCCGTTTAGCTTCCACTGTTGTCACACTACACAATCACACTTCATACCCTAACTGGATGAAATTTTGATTTCCAGAATGAGTGATGTTCTCTAAACTTAAGGCACATACAACACTTATATTTTAGGTCTTATAACACCTATATTTTAGGTCTCAAATGTCACTACAGGAAGCTTTTCTTTCCCATGATTCTGGTTAATTGACTCTGCTCTTTGCTCCACTGTACCCTGTTCTTTACTGAAACTTAGCATTTATCATACTGTTATCATTTGCTGTCTCTTCCATTAGACTTGCACTCTGAAAGTAAAGATGTTTTTTACCCAACTGTTGTGCCACAACTGCCTTGTGCAATGTGCCACGACTGTTGAATAAATGAATAGATTAATTAGATATTTTACTTTTAAATATTTATTCTGTCATTTTACTTTAAATCTCATCAAATAATCACTCAAATGTCTTTAACTGAGTCTTTTATAAACCATACTTATAGAATCCTGGTCTTTTGGGGTCTGTATATCCTAACTGCATCATATTTTATTCCCTTCTACTTCAGAACTGAAACATATCCTCAGGTTACCCTGCAATGATACAAAATGGTTGTATATCCAGTTCAGATTTCAATTAACTTGCCAGGGGAAATAATAGAACCTGACTACTAAAATATCATGTGTAAACATATGTCTATAAAACAATAGATATGAACATTAATAAATAAATGTCTTACTTTACTGCTACTACCACTACCCTCTGATAAATATAGAAATTCCAATAATTATTTGAAGATAAAGATTTATTTGCTATTGTTTTTGTTGCCTTGGAGTTGACTCTTCATGGCTTCCTAGACTAAAAATGCACCAAACTTGTTTCCAAATCTAGAGGAATATCTGCTTTTACAATTATTACCTGAAATATCTATGCTGATTCATACTGGGAACAGTCATAATATTTTTTAGACAAAATGTAATTACAACTGGATAAAAATAGAGACTCTGAATCACATTATTATCATCCATCTAAACCAAACCATATAAGAGCATAAAGAAGAATATTTGTATTCCCATGCCATTACCTGCTCAGCTGGTCCATGAGACCTGACTTTCTATGCTTCTTATTCCTCTTTTCTACTTATTAAAATTCTAACTTTTTAAAAATCCTCACTGGATGATATGTTTTTATTGAGTTTAGTAAGAGAGAAAGGAGAGGGGGGTGGAGAGAGAGAGAGAGAGAGAGAGAGAGAGAGAGAGAGAGAGACATTGATGTGAGCAACATTGATTGGCTATCTCCCTTACATGCCCTGACCTGGGATGGAACTCACCCAAATGTAGGTATGTGTACTTACTAGGAATCAAACCTGCAACCTTTTGGTGTATGGGTCAATGCTCCAACTGACTGAGCCACCCAGCCAGGGTAAAATTCTAACTTTTACAGTTATACTTATACTAGAGGCCCAGTGCATGAATTCATGCACCATTGGGGTCCCTCAGCCTGGCCTGCAGGATCAGGCCAAAATCAGCTCTCCAACATCCCCTGAGGGGTCCCAGATTACGAGAGGGCTCAGGCCAGGCTGAGCGACCCCACTGGTACACAATCAGGGCCGGGGAGGTATGCAGGAGCTTGGCCAGCCAGGGAGGGACCGTAGGAGGGATCCAGGGCATGTCCAGCCTGTCTCTCTTAGTCCCAATTGGCTGGACCCCAGCAGCAAGCTAACCTACTGGTTGGAGCGTCTGCCCCCTGGTGGTCAGTGCACGTCATAGCTACTGGTCGACCAGTTGACTGTCTGCTCCCTGGTGGTCAGTGCACATCATAGTGAGCAGTTGAGCGGCCTTAGCATATCATTAGCATATTACACTTTGATTGGTTGAATGAATGACCACAAGACCGGACACTTAGCATATTAGGCTTTTATTATATAGGTTTAATCCTATTAACAAACTCTGCTCTACATCCACACCATGGAAAAGGATCTCAGGTTCACAAAGCTGGAAGATTACCTAACTCAGAGGTTCTCAACCTTGGTAAATGTAGAAACACTCAAGGGAGTTTATAGAAAATACCAAATTCTGGGCCTTAAAATGAGATCTGTTAAATCAGAATCTCTTTATCTGAGGTACAGACTGGACAGCAGAATGTTTCAAAGTATGCCAGCTAATTACAATGTGTTACAAAAGTTGATACCTATTGCCTTAAAGTTCAATGTGGCTGGTGAATGGAAGGTGAGGGTTAAGGGTGGTGGCAAGAAGGAGAGACTAGAAATGTTGGCAAGGCTCAGTTATGCAGGCCTTATAATCAATGCCAAGGAGTTTGGCCTCTGTCCTGGAGGACATGGGAGCCAAAAAGGGGTTTTAACTGGGAAGCAACATGATCAGTTTGGTATTCAAGGAATTCAAGTTCTTTCATTTCTCTGAGCTTTTTTTTTTTTTTTTTAAATCATCTATGAGTGTAGTAGATGACTCCCAATGACCTTCCTCATCTAACAGCAAATTATTTGCAGGGTCATCATTCTTAACCTAGAAGTGCTAGAACTAATACCTCTCATAAACAGAGGCTCTGAATATTTCTATAAATACAAGACTATGCAGAACATAGTAATTCTTTGGGAGGGCAGATCCTTCTAAAACAGAGGTGGGGTACCTTTTTTTTTTTTTTTTCAAAGGGCCATTTGGATATTTATAACATCATTCCCTGGCTATACAAAATCATCAACTTAAAATTAGCCTGATATATTTGTTCAGACATTTAATTAACTCACCCCTAATGCCTTGGCAGGGCCAGACAAAATGATTTCTCGGGCCTTATATAGCCCATAGGCTGGACATTCCCCACCCCTGTTCTAAGGGATTTTAAGAGGGGTGACTGCTAACAACCAGCTTCTGCATCACTAAGAAACTTACCTAGATGGAATGGAATGCCTGTTAATTAGCAAACAAACCTCTTGCGGGCCAAAGCATACAGAAAAATCTTTCTTTGCTCTGGAAACAGAGACTGGCAACAGTAGGAAGCTAAACCCATACTCTTCCCTGCTTTTATAATTATGGATCAAGAATACAACACCTATATTTATTGAATTATATTGAACACAAGTTGTTAAAATTTACTTTAAATAATTCTAAGTAGACAGGCCTTTATTTTCTGACTAGTTCTTGGCTATATCATGGGTAAGTGAGGCTCCTAGAGAGGTGACTTCTGGATATGGCATTCTGTATGCATGCACATAGAAACATTTGCAAATACAGTTATCAATTCATTATTGTGATATTTTGGAGGGCTAGTGAAACATCACTAGCTGAAATAGTGAAACTTGAATCTGGCTATGTTGTTTTCAGTGGCATTTCAGTCACTTTTCTTAATAGCAATAATGTCCATCATTTGCATTGAGTTGGGGAAATAGTCTGCTTAGTAGGTATTGGTGGTGCTTGTATGTGGCTGTTTGTGCATGGGCAGACTTCCCTGTGATGCACGGGGTGGGCGGTGGTGGTGGTGCATGTTAATCCAAGTTCAAAATATGCTCCAGAGATCCATGCTGTGTGCATTTAAGTACTGGAGTCTCATGTCCTCTGTTTCCAGCCAATGCCAGGTTTTGTTTTTTTTTTTTCCTTTCTGGTTCATAGAAAAACAGCACATCTGTTTGAAATTATGTTTAGTTTTCATTGTCATCTGGAAGAAAAGGCTTTTGCTAATGAAAGTGGTGAATTAATATGGAGTGCTTGGTACTAAATATGATGGATACTCTCAATAAACACCTGCACCATTAAAGGCAATTTTCTGAGACCAAATGCTGTTTTAGGGAAGATAGAAGCTACTGTAATTGAAGTCTTAGGCAAACATGACCCTTTATGCCTTTCCTTGCACAGAAATCATCACATGTTGTTATGTTGAGGTAAGCATAAAATTTCAATTACATTTTGGGATCTGAAAATGACAATGCCCTAGTTTGCACCCATTTAGTTCTCTGGCTATATCAGCTGTTTATTCGTTCCTTTCCTGGGCAAGAAAGAATTAGGGATTAAATGGGGAAAAAAGAAGCCACCAAAAACAAGAAATCTTAATCCATGTAATTACTTTAATTGGCTAATGAAAGTCTTTTCTCAAGAGCAGACAATTCTTTGTAGTTTACGGACACGTGTTTACATTTTGAAAGGATTGAATAAGAGGGGTTCACTTTTCTTTCTCTTGATACATGGATGAGTAGAAAACATATAGGCTGAAAATTCTTTGCAAACAGATGCAGCCCTTGAATTTTCCTCCAAACGACTTATTTTTCTTAAGTTTCCTTTGTTGAAATTATGCCTACCTAAGTATTCATTGATGGCACCGTCACTAAAAAAAACATAAATCAAATTCAGCTCTACATAACATTCATATGCTAGGAGGCAGCAGTGTGAGCTAGCACTTGTTTCCAGCTGTTTTCTTGTCATTAGCTTTTAATTTCAACAACTACCTCCTTGGTCCGCCCCTCTCTTTTCTCAGCTCAGGTATTTGTGCTGTTAGTATGATTGTCAGTTCTATTCTGCTTGAAAGGTTTCAGTGTATGTTGCTATGGTTACAGGTGCCAGAATTGGAAAGAAATGAAGGGGGTATCAAGATTTTGACGTAGCTGTGATGAAGGCTTAGTGCTGAAATGTTAGCTATTACTTTGGCAGATTCTATGTTATTTGACAATGAATTCATTTTAATAGAATATTTAAATGCATTCTTGAATATATGGTACATCAAAATGTAAATATGTATAACCAGATTTAAAGTAAATGAATATTTTACACAGTTATGAGTGAATATCCCAGGGGGCACTGGGGAGCTAAATGAACACTGTTAGTGTAATATGTAGTACCACCTAAGTAATATGTGCAATTTTATTAGCTCTCTGTCTCCTTAGAATGCCTGTGAATTTTATTTATTTTTTTCTCATCTGTTTTCTTCAGCAATAGAGTGGAGTTCTATAAATTTGGTAATAAGGATATGAGTGCTTTAGTTGTTAAGGTGAATGAAGAAACAGGACTGGTTCTGAGTTTTTGCAAAAGCCCCCTTCTTGTTTGCTGGAGGGGACAGGCTTGGGGAATTGACTGTCTCCTTCTTTCCAATGGGTGACACTCAAAACTGTTGATTATAAGATGCCACCCTCAACCTTGCTGTGATACTCTGTCTACCTTGCTGCTCAAGATGATCATCCTTTCTTAAAGCAATTAAGGAGGCTGCTGCTCCCTGTTGCCAATATTTCACCCCTCCCCCATTCTTTGTGTCTCTATGGCCCTGCTTCTCTTCTCTTTGCTTTTGTTATCTCCAAGGCGGGCTTCCCAGGTTCCCACAGAATTCACTCCATGCTTCTGCTTGCCCATTGTGTTTAGTATCTTCCTCCTTTCACTGAGTGTCTTGAGTGAATGAGGACATTTGTCTCTTTGTTTAAAGTAAACCTGATATAGACACACCTTGGCATGATCTTTCAGCCTTATTGCTCTCCACATTACAAAAATCCTTGCATTTCCAGTCTGATTTCTACACTATCCTTAGCATAGAGCATAGTGGTTAAGAACATGGACAGGACATGGGAGCCCAACTGCCTGGATTCAAATCTCAGCTCTGCCACTAACTGGCTCTGTGACCTTGGGAATATTGTTACTTAACGTTAATGGGTTTCACTTTACTCATCTGTAAACTGGAATTAATAATTGAAACTAGTCCAAAGTTTTTATTACATATACATTATATATATTATGTATTATATAGAGAATATGTAAGTGTGTGTGTGTGTGTGTGAGAGAGAGAGGGAGAGAGAGAGAGAGAGAGGAGAGAGAGAGAGAGAGAGAGAGAGAGAGAGAGAGAGAGAGAGAGAGAGATCTCACTTAGAACTTTAGGCCATCACATATTAAGTGATATATAAATGTTTGTTTTTATTAAAAAATATTTATTTTCTACTGTGTGCCAAGCTCTATGCTTGGCCCTGAGAATAGAGCAGGGGACAAAATAGATGTGGTATTTGCTCTCATAGATTTTATGTCTAGTAAAGTAGGCAAGCAGTACAGAAGTAATTATAAGAAAGGGTGATGAGAGCTAACAATTCTTGCAACCCACACTTTCAAGAACTGTCTAAACATGTCATCTCATGAAAAATACCTGTATAGCCATGACAAGGAATTCTCTGCTCTCTGAAGTGTTTTGGGTCTACCCAGACAGATCTGTGAAGAGAATGGTAGTTGGCTTTTCAAGAACTCTCACACAGGATTCAGACTAGAGGGGCCATGTGACTAACAGCAATAAAAGTTTCACTTAAGCCAGAGTCTGGTCGGGACTTTCTCGCTTTTACAAACAACACAAAGGATTTAATTCTCTCTAATAAGCAAAGCTACCAGCAGCATTCTGTACAATAACTTTTAAAAACCTGACCTTGTGACCTGGAGGCCATCCTGAAACCACTGCACCACCCCCCTTCCTCCACCACTCAATAAACATACATCCTGATCTATTGTCCTCTGGAAGACAGGGCCCACGAAATAATTAACAATCCCCTCTCTGTTCTGCAATACTTACTCCAAACGTTGACCATTCAGAGGGTCTGGAAAGACTAAGCAAAGATGATGTTCTTACCAGGTGATTAGATGACAAAGAGTCCACTGCCAGTCTTCCGGAGCACTGTTGAATGCAGACCATGCCTCAGCATTCCTGGAAGCAGAGTAATTAAGAGCGGGCCCTTGTTAAAGGACTAACTTCTTCCCACCCTAGAGGCTTGTCTGGTTACAACAGGACTACTAAAAAGGGATTGCGACTTTGACTTGTTTTGAGTTTCTCTCTATTGAAACATTTAAAGTTGTGGGTTGTGCTAATGCTCCTAGTTGCAAAGGAATAGTTTAGCAGTAAGTGTTCCATTATGGTAACTTTTTATTTAAAAAACAACAACAACCTATTATGTAGGCTGGTGGAACTCTTTGCCTTTAACTTCTCCTTGCACAATTTTCTGAGCAGTAACTTTGATTGGTGGGAAACAGGAAGAGCTAGTATTTAGAGATCTAAAAGGGAAAGCTTGGGTTTTGTTTGGTCCCTAGCACAAGACTGAGAAAAACTACACAGGCTGTGGCCAGAGTATAATGGAGAGACTGGATTGAGTTGGACTTGGGATTTGCCTAGGAATAGCAGAGTGTATCTTAACAGGCTAAGAAAACTGCAGGTCATGACAACCAGGACAACATCCACTTTTAGAGCCATAGTCAAGTGAGAGGCTACAGTGAAGAGTTGAAGCAAAAGATCAGAAGCTGAGGATGTAAAGACAAGAAGGCAGTAAAAACAATGATTAAGAGCATGGTCTCAGAGACAGCCTATCTGGGTGGGTATAAATCCTGATTTTGCCACTTCCTTGCTGTCTGACCTCAAATAGTTACTTAACTGCTCTGTGTTTATGCTTTCTCATCTTTAATAGAGGGGAGAATAATGCTACCTGCATGTGCCATTCATTTACCTGTTTAGTTTTAGATTTATTTCTCTTCCTTCTCCTGCCTCATAGGATTGTTGGGAGGTCCAATAAAACTTGTGCATGTAAAACATTTGGAATAGTGCAGGCACATAGTAAGTGTTCAAGACACCATATTTAAAAAGTAAATGTCTGGGAAAATAAATATAAGACAGTTGTCCAACATAAGAAAATGTGATTAAGAGATTAAAAACAAAAGCATAGTGACAATGCTACCTACCCCTAGGATTTTCTCTAAATGTCTCATGGAGCCGATATCTCCACATTCTATTTGGGTACTTTTCTGCTGCCATCACACAGAGGAGAATCTGGGAGAGAGGAAGAGATAGTTGTCCAAAATATCCAGCTTCTATGAGTGACGACTTTTGCCTTTGACTTTTTTGAGGATTCCACACCCATCCTGTCATTAGGAGAACATATAGGTGGTGTAAGCACCTATATAGTAAAAATATATATTGGTAAAAACAGTTTTACCACAGCCAGGTATATACTATGAACAAGTTATGTGATGCAGAACTGAGCAAAATATATTTTTTTCAAATCTAATAGAATAGGATTTAAATTTCTGCACTGCCACTTTCTGTCCATATTACCATGGAAAAGCCACAAATGCTGTCTGCACCACAATGTCCTCATCTGTAAAATGAGTGATGGTAATACTTATTGGGTTGTTGTTGAGGTAAAATAAAACATATGTGTAAAGCAACTGGCATGTTGCCCATCTTAGAATCACTGCTTAATAAATGCAAGTTTCTATCCCCTCCTTTATCCCAAATAAATTGCAGATGAAATTATGACCTCATGCTACTCAGTTTATTTAAGTTGGGCTAAAATATCACTCATTCTCTTCAAATCTGCCATTCTTTTATTTCCTCATGGCCACTTGTTCTATCTTGCTGGTTTATCTCCTAATTCAGGGCCAAGCTGTTTAGCACATCTATTTGGAACATTGGCAAAGAGAAGTCCTTTTCTGTCCAGGCACTGACTGAGTGCAACCTAAAGTATTACGTACAGAAAGTGGGCTTGGGCTCCTTCCAGGCCAGTGCCACTGTCTAAAACATCCCAGTAGAGTATGACAACAGAAATCTCAGACAGTCCTGATCCTCAAAAGCAAGAAGAGGGGTAGCAATGTAGTGTAAGATAGACTGGTTTTGCTGGAGCAGGGCTCCAGACTGTGCCCGGATAAACTGAAGAAGGATCATCCCTCTACGTAGGAGGGTTAAAAGGAGCAAGGTCAATGGTCATGTCTCTAAACAAATGAGTTCTTGGTCAGGATAGATCTCACTGCCTAGTAGGATTACAGTATAAATTTATAGCTGAGATGTTTACATAGATTTATGGATTAGAAACATGTGACAGTGGATAGGACTTGGGCATGAGGATGTCTGAGCTTAGGGCCACAAGACTAATACTATGCCCCACCAGCTGGGGGGGGCTGAGTCATCTGGGTGCCTTCCAGGCCTGGTGCTATGTGGATAATACTACCTTTGGCTGCAAAGACTCGGGGCGAGGGTGGGGGTGGAATTTTCCCTAATCATAGTTTCTGCCATTTTCACAGTGCTATTGTCTTATAAATTACCTTCTTTATATAGACCTTGCTAGTGAGCCAGCCCTAAGCAAGCAGGTTTTATGCCATGATATGCCACCCTAACCTTTCTTCCCATCCAACATTATAGCTTACTGAAGAGCAGGTAGAAACCTGGCCAAAGGACAGTCATACATTAAACCAGCCATTAGCCTATGAGGTGGTAGAGCACAGACAGCTCTATCCTACAAAAGCAAGCTAGACCAGTCAGGTTCTTGCTATTGGAAGTGCAAGGAGAACTAAGTAGCAGTGGAATTCAAAGGTCTAAAAGGCCCATGTAGAAGATTTGAAGACCCAGGAGCATTCTGAAGTCATAAGGAAGTAGAAACTTTAAGGAGGCTATAACTATGCCATAGAAAACAAAGAGGAAAGTGGAAGGAAGCTATATGGAAGTAATAGAAGTTAGAAAGAATGCAAAGAAAGATCAGGTTATAGATGAGTCAGATTAATAATATAGCATTGAAGCCCTGGCTAGTGTGACTCAGTTAGTTGGGCATTGTCCTGTGTACCAAAAGGTTGCCAATTCGATTCCTGGTCAGGGCATATCCCTGGGTTGTGGACTAGATTCCCAGTAGGAGCATGCAGGAGAGAGCTGATTAATGTTTCACTCCCATATAGATGCTTTTCTCTTGGACAAAAACTCCAGGACTTACATTTTGGTTGTTTCAGCTTGGGCTCCCCCACAGGAACTTGCAGCATGGAGGAATAACTTTTGGGCACTTGCCTTGCCAAATCTTGAGTAATAACCTTCTTGGGCTCCCCAAAAATGAAGTGATTCTTTTTATCATAGATGCCCATAATATTTAGGAATTCCAAGATCTCCTCAGAGGCACAGTTGCCATTCAAGAGGATCACACCCAGGAGAGGCATCACAATCCCTTTTACAGAAAATCTCGAGCCACACTCAGACTCCCATTGCTGGTGTCATCTTGGTTGCCAACAATGGGACAAGGGTGTAGAAGTTACTGTTGGGCTTGACTTCTTTCAACTCTAGGCCAAAGAACATATCCATGCATTCAGAGGCTCTCCTGAGGATCTCAGGGAAGTCCTCCATGTACCTTTTGTGGACTAGCTTCAGTGTGTCTGGATTTTTAATGGGCTCCTTCATTTTATACATATACAACAGGAACTGTACCAACTCACCTTCCTAGTTAGAAGATCTTGGCCAGAACTCTCCTTGGAAGTTGAGGCCCAGGAGGAATTATTACTTTTCTGAACATGGTCTTTGGCATTTATAGCAGATTTTTTTTATATATATAGCAGAAACATCTGTAGTGACACTGTTGGTGTCAGGGCACTCATGGACACTTGGAGAGTACCAGCTCTAGTGGAGCTTGAGGGAGCATCCCCCCCAAAAAAGAGGAAGAACAAGTGGCCTCTTCTTCCTCTCCTGTAGTGACCTGTGCATTCTTGACTCTCAGCTCCGTTATGACCACATTTCTCACAAATGTGGAGCATACTCTTCTGACCAGGAGGCATGATGGCTGTTATTGAGGATAGTAGAGTGGACCAGTGGACAGGTAATTTGGGCACTTTGACTCCATGTTAGTTTTTGTGAATCCTCCCTCAGTGGAACAGCTGCAGCACACACACCAGGAAAAGGTCCTTGCTCCAAAGCAGAAGTCAGTGAGCCATATCCAACTGAGCTGTCCAGGGTGCCTGAGGCCTGAGAGCTCTGTGGGACTCCATTGTTTAGGAGACAGTGGACCTTAGGTCCTTATTCAGGGTCTTCACATGGTGTCTATCACACCCTTGGATTTCTTCTTCTTTCTAGTCACATGAGTCCACCAATCTCCAAAGGAAGCTGTCACATTCCTGAGTTCCTAGAGGAGAAGTCTGTTTATGCAATACAGGACTACTCCTTCTTGAGCCTCATAAGCCTAACAGCAGGGAAAGGTCTCTGTGGGGCTCCATTTTTAAAGATTGGTTTCCTCTTCAGCTCTCAGGGTCCTCATCTTCACACTTTCATTAAGGCCAAAACTGCTCCTTCTGCAGAACTAGGGCTGTCTCCTTCAAAACCAGGGCCTTTCTTCCTTGAGATCACAAAGGTGCAATCAATGATGGTTCTTCAGCAGCCTTCCAGAGCTAAGAATAGAATGGGGTCTGTTTGAATCCTTCTGCTAGTGAGGGTCCCAATCCCATTGTAACACTTAAGATCTTTACCATGGCTCTTGTGAAGGCCTGGGTTTTCTCTCTCTGCATATCTGGGGCTGTCTCCATTAATCTAAGGTCACTCCAGTCCCTATGTTTGTTTTTTATGTATTAGGTAGAACTGCTACATCTCCTGGTCTTGGAAGAGTGGCCTTATGTGGTAAGTGTCCTATAGGGCCCAGTGTCACAGTCTCCCCAGTCACCCAAGCTGGGCGTTCCAGGTGCACCCACACCCCACCCTCCACCCCCCCGTGGCTATGTGCACCCTCCTGTTGTAGTTGAGCCTTGATTGCTGTTGACACATCAATGGGAGGGATTGACCCCTGGCTGATAGGCTGTGAGAACTCACAATGACACCATGGAGGATCTGCTGTTCAGGAGCCAACTCCATGGAATAGGACTCACTTCAGTGGAGCTCTGGTGTCCGCTGAGTTTTCACCTTGAGTATGTTGCTTGTGGATGTGGTTGAGTGGTGCTTGGATGTGGTCTGAAGCAGTTAACTGGGTGCATTGGCTCTGGGGCCTCCCAGGAGGTGCAGGCAAAGGTCAACTGCTGACTGGGTCCTGGGTCTGGGGCACTGGGCATGAGCTACAAAGCTGCAAAAGGCTGCTACTTGTGTTGGGCTTACAGGTGCTCAGGGAGAGGCCACTCTGAACCAAGGCTGGCTGTCACTAGTGATAGACTTGGGGCCACTTAGCAAGAGGTACAAGGCGGATTGAGGCCAGATGCTGCTTATTAGAGATATTTTTGGGGGAAGTTTGCATCATGAGCCAAGACAGACCATTTGTATGGAAAAGCCACTGCAAATGGCTTGGGTGGGCCCTGCAAGTGGGGTGGAGTCTCAGGGTAACCCCAGGGTGCAGCAAACAGTGATAGCCAAGTTGACAGAGATTCAAATATGATGCCTGCCTGCTGGCTCTTTGGGGAGAAAGAGGGCTCAGAAAAGGAACAATGGCCTCTGCCAGTACTTCTGTTTGGGAGAAAGCTGTCCCTCCAGCCCTCACTCTCACATCAGATAATTCAATTCTTCCCATATGTACTTGGCACCTTTTGATCTGATGCCCCAGTGCTAGAGCCCAGAGTGAGTGAGTCCAAGTAAGTCCACACCTGGGCCCTTTAAGAGGAGCGCCTGGGACTCCAGCAGCTCTCTGGCTTATTTGGGAAAAATCCCCACTGGTTTTTATAGCCAGATGTAATGGGGACTTCTCTTCCTGATACTGGAACTCTGGGCCTTAGGGGCTGGGACTCCTTGCTCTTCAGGGGGAACCTCTGCAGCTGAGACATCCCTCCTGATTTTTAAAAATATGTGTTTTTTTTGTTATTAATTTCAGAGAGGAAAGGAGAAGGATAGAGAGATAGAAACATCAGTGGTGAGAGATAATCATTGACTGGCCACCCTTCTGCATGCCCCTTACTGGGGATCAAGCCCACAACCTGGGCATGTGCCCTGACCCAGAATCAAACCGTGAACTCCTGGTTCATGGGCTGATGCTCAACCACTGAGCCACACTGACTGGGAATCTGTCCTGATTTTTATTTTTATTTATTTATTTATTTATTTTGTGGCTGTTCTTTTTTTTTTCTTCTTCTTTTTTTTTATTGCTTAAAGTATTAAAAAGGGTATTACATATGTATCCATTTTATCCCCCCGCCCTAGACAGTCCCCTAGCCTCCCCTATCCCCCAGTGTCTTATGTCCATTGGTTATGCTTATATGCATGCACACAAGTCCTTTAGTTGATCTATTACCCCCCTACCTACTGCCCCCCAACCCTCCCCGGCCTTCCCGCTGCAGTTTGACAATCTGTTTGAGGCAGCTCTGCCTCTGTATCTATTATTGTTCAAAAGTTTATAATGGTCTCTATTGTCCATGAATGAGGGAGATCATGTGGTATTTTTCCTTTATTGACTGGCTTATTTCACTTAGCATAATGCTCTCCAGTTCCATCCATGCCATTGCAAATGGTAAGAGTTCCTTCCTTTTTAGAGCAGCATAGTATTCCATCGTGTAGATGTACCACAGTTTTCTAATCCATTCATCTACTGATGGGCACTTAGGCTGTTTCCAGATCTTAGCTATGGTGAATTGTGCTGCTATGAACATAGGGGTGCATATATCCTTTCTGATTGGTGTTTCTGGTTTCTTGGGATATATTCCTAGAAGTGGGATCACAGGGTCAAATGGGAGTTCCATTTTCAGTTTTTTGAGGAAACTCCATACTGTGTTCCATAGTGGCTGCACCAGTCTGCATTCCCACCAGCAGTGCACAAGTGTTCCTTTTTTCTCCACATCCTCTCCAGCACTTGTCATTTGTTGATTTGTTGATGATAGCCAGTCTGACCGGTGTGAAATGGTACCTCATTGCTGTTTTGATTTGCATCTCTCGGATGATTAGTGACTTTGAGCATGTTTTCATATGTCTCTTGGCTTTCTGAATGTCCTCTTTTGAAAGGTGTCTATTTAGGTCCTTTGCCCATGTTTTGATTGGATTGTTTATCTTCCTTTTGTTAAGTTGTATGAGTTCCCTATAAATTTTGGAGATTAGGCCCTTATCAGATATGTCATTGGCAAATATGTTTTCCCACACAGTGGGTTTTCTCGTTGTTGTGTTGATGGTTTCTTTTGCTGTGCAGAAGCTTTTTATTTTGATGTATTCCCATTTGTTCATCTTTTCTTTAGTTTCAAGTGCCCTAGGAGCTGTATCAGTGAAGAAATTGCTTCGGCATATGTCTGAGATTTTGTTGCCTTTGGATTCTTCTAGAATTTTTATGGTTTCCTGTCGTACATTTAAGTCCTTTATCCATTTTGAGTTTATTTTTGTGTATGGTGTAAGTTGGTGGTCTAGTTTCATTTTCTTGCATATATCTGTCCAATTTTCCCAACACCATTTATTGAAGAGACTATCTTGGCTCCATTGTATGTTCTTGCCTCCTTTGTCAAATATTAATTGAGCATATTGGTTCGGGCCGATTTCTGGGCTCTCTATTCTATTCCATTGATCGATATGCCTATTCTTGTGCCAGTACCAGGCAGTTTTGAGAACAGTGGCTTTGTAATACAACTTGATATCTGGTATTGAGATCCCACCTACTTTGTTCTTTTTCAGGATTGCTGTAGCTCTTCGGGGTCTTTTTTTATTCCAGATGAATTTTTGGAAAGTTCGTTCTAGATCTATGAAGTATGCCGTTGGTATTTTAATGGGAAGTGCGTTGAATTTATAGATTGCTTTGGGTAGTATGGACATTTTAATGATGTTGATTCTACCAATCCATGAACACGGTATGTTCTTCCATCTGTTTATGTCTTCCTCTATGTCTTTTTTCAACGTCCTGTAGTTTTCTGAGTAGAGGTCTTTTACCTCTTTAGTTAAGTTTATTCCTAGGTAGCTTAATTTTTTTGGTGCAATGGTAAACAGGATTGTTTTTATAATCTCTCTTTCTGAAAGTTCACTATTGGTGTATAGAAATGCCTCAGATTTCTTGGGGTTAATTTTGTATCCTGCTACATTGCCAAATTCATGTATTAAGTCTAGTAGTTGTGGGAGCAGCTTGTTCTGCATCTTTGCCCCTCTTACCATTCTCCATGTGCCTTCTTCTTTATGTCCTTATTTTTAGGACTTCTGTTCAGTTAGATTTCAGGTAGTTCTAAATGATGGTTGTTCTGTAGTTTAGTTGTAATTGTGATACGGTTGTGAGAGGATGTGAGTACCGCATTTACCTATTCTGTCATCCTGGAAGCCGAGAACATATTTATTTAATTTATGTACATATTTTGTGCCCTGCTTTTTTAGCCACAAAATATTTTGTGTTATAACAAAAACAGTCACACTGAACTAATAATAAACATAGAAATATAACGTGAAAATCTAGTCCCAGGAAGGAAAATCTTTCAAACATTCTAAGTTTGAGGGCTGTTTCTAGTATAACTATGCCTTTACTTCTTTAAACTAATTCTAGAAATGAATGTTCAGGGTCTCCTCAGGTCTTTTCTGAACATGCATTCTGCCCTGGGCATGAATGTGGCTTGCTAAATTCCTAAGCATACACTTGAGAATGCCCTAGTGTCTCAAAGAAACTCTCTCTTCAGCTGTTCCTCCCAGGCTTTTAGTGTCCTATTGTTTTCCTGGACTATAATCTTTGCCCCAGGCAGCAATTGGTTGTCCTTTGCTTTATAATGTTTTCAAGGACTGCTTATTGCTTTTCAGATCTGACTGAAATCCATGTTAGGCAAAATAAAGACAAGCACCTTTTGTCAGTATTTTAGGCAGCCCCCAGATAGGTTGGAACAGAAAACACAGTTTCTTGAGATGAAAGTATGTTCTTCTCCCTCTGGAACTAGGGACTAGGGTCCCAAACAGTGAACATGGCCTGTTGTTTTCAAGACTGATGTTTAGCCAGAGAGAGAGGTAGATAAGAGGCAAGTAAAAATGCCACAACACTTTCCTACTCTTTTAAAGTTGCCTTTTTCTTAATTCAGCATTCACTTTGTTGCTGAAAACCTTTGACTATTTACAGAGTTCTTACAAAGCTTGTTCTGATTATTTTTGATTGATTTTTCAGTGTTTCTATGGAAGGATTAACCCTTGGAGCTACTAACTCTGCCATGTTCACTGACATCATTTAGATATATGCTTTTATCTAAATTAAAAACAAACAAACAAAAAACCTTAAGCCAGCCAGAGAAACACAAATACCATATGATCTCACCTATATGTGGAATTTAATGAACAAAATAAACTGATGAACAAAATAGGACCAGAGGCATGGATACCCAGAACTGACTGACAGATCTCAGAGGGGAGGGTGTGGGAGCCCTGGGAGAGATCGACCAAAGCACATATATGCATACATACATAGCCCATAGACACAAAAAACAATGTGGTAAAGGCCAGGGATTGGGCTGGGTGGTGGGAGAAAAGGTGGGGGGATAGGGTACATCTGTAACAGTATCAACAATAAAATAAAATAAAATAAAATAAAATAAAATAAAATAAAATAAAATAAAATAAAATAAAATAAAGGTATTCAAGCCAAATATGGAT
The DNA here is from genome assembly GCF_963259705.1 of Myotis daubentonii. NCBI lineage: Eukaryota > Metazoa > Chordata > Mammalia > Chiroptera > Vespertilionidae > Myotis > Myotis daubentonii. The sequence continues at coordinate 23,844,142 of NC_081861.1, read as the reverse complement.
GGGTATGGAACTATTAGTTCAGTGAAAAATTCAGGTCTCTTTGGTAAAAGTTAACTTGCTAGTAGATATGAAAAAATAAGCTAACTTAACATGTCTTTTGTAAGATCTTAATTTCTAATGTCATTGTTTTGATTTGTACCATTGGAGAGGGAGGCATTATTGCATGGTAGTTAAGAGTATGGTCTTGAATAAAAAATATGAGAATGAATATTGACTCTGCTATTTATAAGTTGTATGACCTTGGGCAAGTCACTTTATCTTTAATTTGTATGAGTCTCAGTTTCCTTATTTATAAAGCTACTAGAAGCCCGGTGCACAAAAATTTGTGCACTCAGGGAGGAGGGGGGGTCCCTTAGCCCGGCCTGTGCCCTCTCACAGTCTGGGACCCCTCAGGGGATGACCACCTGCTGGCTTAGGCCTGCTCCCCGGGGGATTGGGCCTAAAATGGCAATCAGACATCCCTCTGGCAACCCGGCAGCCCTCGGGGGATGTCCACTTGCCAGCAGGGAGCAGGCCTAATCTGCAGTCGGACATTCTTAGTGCTGCTGAGGAGGTAGGAGAGGCTCCCACCACCACCGCTGTACTGGCAGCCATCAGCCTGGCTTGTGGCTGAGCAGAGCTCCTCCCATGTGAGAGTGACCTAACCACCAGAGGGCAGCTCCTGTATTGAGAGTCTGCCCCCTGGTGGTCAGTGTGTGTCGTAGTGACCAGTCATTCCCAGTCTTTCTGCTGTTAGGGTCAGTTTGCATATTACCCTTTTACTATATAGTATAGAGGCCTGGTGCATGGGTGGGGTCCGGCTGGTTTGCCCTGAAGTGTGTCCCGGATCAGGGTGGGGGTCCTGCTTGGGTGCCTAGCCAGCCTGGATGAGGGGATGATGGCTGTTTGCAGGTGGTCACACCCCCTTCAGGGTGGGGGTCCCCACTGGGTTGCCTGGCCAGTCTGGATGAGGGGCTGAGGCCGTTTTCAGGCTTGCGGGTGACTGAAGCTCCCAACCTCTCCTTTTTTTCTTTTCTTTTTTTATTCTGGGATTTATTTGCCTTCTATGTCACTGGAACTGAGAGCCGGCTTTAGCTCTGAGGCTCGGCTCCAGCTCTGAGACCTCAGCTGCTGAAAGCAGGTATCTGGGTTTGTTTGGGTTCTATAATTGTAACACTGTTGCAGTCCTGCTCGCTCCAGCTCTGACGGCTGAAAGCAGGTTTCTGGGGATTGTTTAGCTTCTATAATTGCAACATTGTTTCTTAGAGTGCAAGCTCAGAGGCCGGCAGCGGCAGGCGGGGAACCTTGGCTTCCTCTATCACTGGAGCAAGCAAGCCTCCTGTTCGCTTCAGCTGTGTGGCTGCCGGCCGCCATCTTGGTTGGCAGTTAATTTGCATATCTTGCTGATTAGCTAATGGGAAGGGTAGCAAAGTTACGGTTAATTACCATGTTTCTCTATTATTAGATAGGATTTCCTACCTCCCTGGGTTGCAGGGGAGAGTAAGTGAGTTAATGAATCTGAAAATAGTATGACACATATAAAATTGTACTTGGCATTCTCAATATTTCCTCTGGATCTATTCTATACCATTCTCTGCCCTGCATTGTGCCCTGGGAGGTAGATTTTTATGTATTACTTCAGTGGTCTCCATTTCCTTCTGGCTTCTTGTTGGGTTTGGCCAATGAGAGTACCATAAAAAAATCAGCCCTGACTGGTTTGGCTCAATGGATAGAGCATTGGCCTGTAGACTGAGGGGTCCTGGGTTTGGTTCAGGTCAAAGGCATGTACCTTGGTTGCGGGCACATACCCATTGGGGGGGTGCAGGAGGCAGCTGATTGATGCTTCTCTCTCATCAATGTTTCTAACTCTCTGTCCCTCTCCCTTCCTCTCTGTAAAAAATCAATAAAATATATTTTTAAAAAATCAGAGGCCTTAAGAGAGAGTTAAGAGTATTTGTTTTTTCAGTTCCCTCTCTTCTGGGGTAGTTGACAATGAATATGTTAATCTACCTAAGGCCACAGTTGCTGTCAGGCAGCCCTTTTTCTTTGGCTCCAGCTCTTCCCACCTCTGGGTGCTTTGCCTTCCCTGGATCAGATCCCTATAGCCTTGGATTAAACTCTCTTTAATTACTCCTCTTGAATGTGTCATCTATATTCTTGCTAAAGTCCTGCCTGTTACATAGGTGTTGAATGAATGGTAATTTTGATATACTTTTCAAATCTAAAAAGATAATGTAGCCACTGTCCTATCTTATCAGGGTCAAACTGATAAGATAGGCTGATATCACCAAAGTGGAAATAAAAGTTAAGTTCTCACATGGGCCAGGGGTCAGGTTGTCCAGGAAATAAGAGCAGACACAGTCTGTGTTCATCGTGCTAAGTACCAAGAGATATGTACACATGAACAGAACAAGTTGCAGTTCAAACCCATGATTAGTCTATGTCTCAAAGTCAACTTAAATAAAAATGGAGATAGAGAAATATAATATAGTGACTATGACCATGGACTCTGGAGCCAGATAGTTTAGGTTGGAATCTTGTCTCTACCACTGAACAACTGTGTGATCTTGAATAAGTTACATAACTTCTCTGTGCCTGGGTTTCCTCACCTATAAAATGGGGATAATAATAGTATCATCATCATAGGATTGAAGTAATAATTCAATAAGTTATGCATGTAAAGTGCTAGCAGAGTTCTTTACACCCAATGAACAATTTGTAAATGTTAAGTGAAATAACTGAAATTTATGTGGTCTTGGATTATTTTGGGAAAGGACCCCCTTGGTCCAGGCTTCATGTTTCATGGTAATGTACATGATATATCAGACCTCCAGAAGTTTTTGCAAATCCACCAAGTGTCCACCAAGAGATAATTTGTGGCACAGAGTACTTGACTGCAAGTGTTTCCAGCAAGAATGCAAAGATGACATGATACCCCTTTTTGGTGTATTCTAGAAAGAGCAGAGATTAAGTGAAGCACCTCTGGGCTTCGGGGAAAGAGTATTTCCCGAAGCTGCTGGATAAAATATGTACTCTACCTATTGTCACATGGCCCTTTATATGCCATATAAAGTAGATAGACTAAACATCATTATTTTATAAGCAACTTTATTTTATAAGCAAGAAAACTGAGGCCTACAGTGACACATGCAGGAAATGGAGGAGCTAGGAATCTGAACCAGCTTTGTCTTAGTCTAATTTTCTTTGAATTACATGATACTTCTTACACCTCTGATTTAGTTTTCATGATATAGCTTTCTGTGTATATATAAATCAAAGGCTGAGAAAAGTACTAACAAAACCTATACCAAAGGGCAAGAGTGTGGTAAACCAAAAGCCCTTCTCTGACTACATAGATGGATTTCAAATGCAGAAAGACCAAACAGATCCCCAATACAGGAAGTAATTTCATTATAGTTTGAAACAACTGGAAATGAAACTGATGAGTATGGTGTGTTTTTATTAGAAACATGATTGACATAAACATGTATTAGCCTGTTACACTATGAATGAATACACAGTATTGTAGATTGTTGCTGTATTCATTTTTATTCCTTCATTCCTGTCTCTTGTTTGGACTCTTCATTTTATGAGCTTTAAGTTTGGAAGCTCAACAGTGTCCACTAGTGGTCAAATAAGAGAATAACTTTGTGATTACAGAGGAAAAGCTATGGTTGAAATGTATGCAGAAGAGACTCTCTAAGCAAGCATGTCAAACTCAAAGGCTAACGGGGGCCAAATAAACAAGGTTTAAGTTTATGTGGGCCACAAAAACAAACAAACAAAACAAAAAACACACAAAAGCTTCAATTTTCACAGGAATGTAGGTTTATTTTGGTAGAGACATGCTGAATACAAAGGGCTGAAATGAGTAATTGTTGACATAAAATAATAGAACATTTTAATAAAAATTAATATTTTTCTTGGACATTAACTTACCAGACACTGAATAACAGCACAAATTAATAAGCATAACACAAATAAACCAATTTTTCTTGTTCTCCAAAAGCAAAATATTTCCTGTTGCACACACCAAACCAGTCAGTACAAAACTAATGACGTGGCATGTAAGGGAAATGAATGCAACACGTTTATAGTAATCAGTCATTAGCAAACGTTGTAGTTCGTTATTAATAATTATGTTTAACAGGATATTATAAAAATTAAGTTAAAAATTTTTATTAAAACGTTTCTTACATACTATTATATTGGCTGGGCCACAAAAATATTCCTTGTGGGCTGCATGCAGCCTGTGGGCCGCGAATTTGACATGCTTGCTCTAAAGGCTACCATATGTTATCAAAATGACATTTCCAGGTAATGTCCATATTTTTTATGACAGATTAGAGAATAATATTTTTGGGGGGATGAAAGCTCTGTTCTATATTTGCTTAATGAAGAAACCCTAATCCAGTGATGGCGAACCTATGAAACGCGTGTCAGAGATGATATGCGAACTCATTATTTTGGTTGATTTTTCTTTGTTAAATGGCATTTAAATATATAAAATAAATATCAAAAATATAAATCTTTGTTTTACTATGATTGCAAATGTCAAAAAATTTCTATATGTGACACGGCACCAGAGTTGTTAGGGTTTTTCAAAATGCTGACACGCCAAGCTCAAAAGGTTCGCCATCACTGCCCTAATCCCATGTAGAATTCAAGTAACAATTTACTTTTAGAAACAAATTTTTAAATTGTTAAAACTTTTAAAAAAATTGTTGATGTCCCTCATTTCTCCCCCCCCCCGCCTCTCCCCCCGCCCTTCCCCCCCCCCCCGGCTTTGCCCACCTCCACCCAGTCTCTACACCTCCCTCTCCTGGCCTTCACCACACTGTTGTCTGTATCCATGGGTTATGCATATATGTTCTTTGGCTAATCTCTTCACATTCTTTTATCTAGTCCCTCCCAACACCCCTCCCCTCTGACATCTGTCAGTCTGTTCCATGCATCCATGCATCTGGTTCTATTTTTTGTCAATTTATTTTGTTCATTAGATTCCACATTTTATTGAGATCATATGGTGTATGTCTTTCTCTGACTCCCTTAATTTGCTTAGCATAATACTCTCCAGGTCCATCCATGCTGTCTCAAAGGGTAAAAATTCCTTCTTTGTTACAGCCTAGTTAGCTGCAACACAGCTTTTTAATCCACTCATCTTCTGATGGGCACATGGCTGTTTCCAAATCTTGGCTATTGTAAATAACATTGCTATGAACATTTGGGTTCATATATTCTTTCTGTTTGGTGTTTCCAGTGTCTTAGGATATATTCCTAGAAGGGGGATCACTTTTCCATTTTTAATTTTTTGAGGAGACATCATACTGTTTTCCACAGTGGCTGCAGCATTCTGCATTCCCACCAACAGTGCCCTAGGGTTTCCTTTTCTCCAAATCCTCACCAGCACTTATTATTTCTTGATTTATTAATTTACATTCACTATTTGCATACTATTGAGAATAAAATGTATTTTTGAAATCCCATATTGTCCTCAATTTTTGCCTGAGATTTCGACACTTACAGAAATATGGTTTTTTAAAAATATGCTTTCTTTATTGATTTCAGAGAGAAGAAGGGAGAGGGAGAGAGTGCACCCCCCCCCCCACTGGGGATCAAGCCCACAACCCAGGCATGTGCCCTGACCAGAAATCGAACCCTGACCTCCTGGTTCACAGGTCGATGCTCAACCATTGAGCCACACTGGCCAGGCTAGAAGTGTGTTAAGATTAGTGGAGGCAAATATATATTTGATCTCCTGGAGCAGTTCTTCTCAAACTTTAGTGTGCATCAGAAACTCCTGAAAAGTTTGATTAAAAGGCAGAAATAAAGAATACTCGGTTTTTGCCACCAAGACTCCCCTTCCGGACTGAAGAACCTATTTCCCTAGATGCTTGGAGTGCTTTTCACTGTCTGGTCTTAGCTACCGGTACTCTCTAGGAACCTCCCTCAATTGAAGATCTTATCCAAGGTCATACCACATTCTTGACATAGGGACATCTGGGTTGTTGCATTTCGAACTTTGAATCTTGACATTCTCTGGAACCTTCTGAGACACTCCTCTTTGTTAAGGGGTAGTTATTGTCCCTTATTTGAAGACTATTCAGAGGCTTCTCCTTATGAAGAAAACATCTTCCTCTTCCCAGAGATCTGACCCATCTTACTTTATATCAACTAGGATAAAAAATAGGGTCACTCACAACATAAATCAGGTAGGACATGCTTGATAAAAAGAATATGTCCCAGAGGAGCTATATAGGACTTAGCTAGCATTTAATGGCTATATGTACCAGTGAAGTATGTATTGAACTAGGTTCTGAAAGATCTAGATTATGAATCTAGGAGAGTGGAAATACAGTTGAATAAAGATGAGTTTAATAATAGGGAACCACTCTTCCAGGATACAGGAATTAACAATTTGTCAAGAACTCTGGGACATAGGGTAAACATCTTACTAAGATTACTATAAGAAGCCTGGAGAAAATGATGGCCCACATAAAATAAAGTATTAAAAAGCCAAAGATTTTGGCATCCTAGATATATTTATGTAAAGGTAGAAAAGTATGTTCCACAGGTGAACCCAAAGGATACTCCATTTACTAAGGCAACAAGAAATGGACTGGTGAGAGGTGTGTCAGCATTAATAAGAAGTTCACTGGTTGCTCTTCTCTGTAGTCCAGGGCTGATGGTAGGTGGGGCTGTCACAAAACTGAGCTCACCAATGGGAATAGGATAATATAACTCTGAAGTAATCAAAGCAAGAGAGTGGCACTTAACTTCTAAAAGCCAGGTAAATAAAATTGTCACAATGAACATCAAGGTCAGAGTAGCAGTCAAGGGCCCTGACCATCAGAGAGCTATGAAAATGGTTAATTGCATACAATATTCCTAGTGCAAGACAGATTTATAGCCAGGTATTGTTCAATATATAGAATCAAACAACAAAGATGAATGATCAGGAAGTTGAGGCCAGCTACCCTAAATAAAGGGCCCAATTCTATGCCTAGTTTCCAGATGTGGGACTGGTTTCTGACACAGAACCTGTCTAAAGGAAAAGCTAGTTCCTTAGAAAGAAAGACACTGGAATATCATGGGAAAGTATACTATGTGAATTCCTACAGTCCTTCCCCCAAAAGGACACATGGCCACTTACTTGGGGAACTGCATATTGGGAAAAGGTAAGCACCCAGACATTTTGAAGGAGATTGGATACATTTTTCGAGTTAATATTGATATCTGGTAATCCAAAATATCATCATAGCCCCATTGTTGGAGAGGGGATATATGAAGGCCAAGTAATAAATGGATTCTTGGCCTAGGGCTGCTTCACAGGGAGTATAGTAGGACCATGGACCCAACCATTGATCATTCCCCTATTTCCAAGTATATAATGAGAACGGACACACATGGGAGTTGGCAAAACTCCTGTGAGGCAAGAGCTCTTGTAGTAGAAAAGGCCAAATGGAAACCTCTGAAATGTACCTTCACATAACTATACTTGACTAAGGCAGAAAAGAAAATCCCCATGTTGTTTGGCAGTACTGGAATGAAAGAAATAAATTCCACATTTAATAACAAAGAATGCAGGGTTGGTGGTTCACAGATTTCCATTTAATTACTCAGTCTTATCTCCACAAAAAACAAATGAATACTAGAAGTTATCAAGTGACCATGTGACCAGAGCTTTGTATCAGGAACTGCATTCTGTCTGTCCCATTAATTTTAAAGTTGGGCAGGCCAAGTAGTTCATCATAAGTTGTAAGTGGAACATCTGGAATTGGGCATGAGCAGGGCCAGAGAGCACAAGTAAGCTGAATGAACAGGTTTCCCAGGCTCCCATGTTATTCGATATTAAGACACCAGCTCCTTTCCCTCTATTCATACTTAAGGCCAATGGAGGAGGGAAAAGGTCAAGATTTGGTCATAGTTGGGTCATCTTGGTATGTAAGGCAAACCAAATAGGTTGTTGTACAACCCCATTCAAAGGTGGCCTTCATTGATAATAGTAAGAAGAAATTTTCCCATTGGGCAGAGTTAGGGAGATGTATCTAGTCAACTACTTGGTGTGTACAGCAAAGTTAAGAAGCTCAAGGTTAGAATGTATATGGATGTATCAACAGTGGCAAGTCATTTTGTTAGCTAGTCAGGAGCCTGGAAAGGAAATTAATGGAAGATTAAGTGCAGAAGGTCAAGGGTAGAGCCATAGGGATGGACTTTTAGTAGTAGGTATGAAGTGTGAATGTCTTAGCATCCCATGTTTAAAACCAGAAGAGAGCATAGACTCCAGAAGAAACATTAAATGATCAAGTAGATGAAATAATTTGGCCAGATGATGGTGGTGAATCTTTGTCAGCAGCCACTCCAGTGCTGGAAAATGGGTGAATACAAGGAATAGCCACAATGGCATGGATGGAGGATATTTATGGGCCCAAAAGCACAAGCTCCCACTCATCAAGATCGATTTGCTATTTCTGCTGAAAATGTCAAATCTTTCAGGACCAACTCTGAACCATTTATTATAGTGCCTTCTCTTGAGGAAACCCACTAGCTACTTGATAGCATTTTGACTATATTGAACACCTTTAATCCTGGAAGGGGCAGAAGTTTTTTTTTTACTAGAATCAACAGACATTCTTGATATGAGCTAGTCTTTTCTACCTACAAATCTGCAATAACATTTGACCTATTGACATGAGATCCCACATAACATTGAATGGGACTGAGTGACCCTCTTCACAGCAACAGTGAGTATATTACCATGGAATCTATTACCATGAAATTATATAACATAAAACTTAGAAAAAGCTGGCCTATTAAAGGCACCAGCTTGGTGCCCTGTAAGATGGGGCACTATCCTCCAGGCCATGGTATATACTCTTAATAAAAGACATTGTTAAGACATTGTGTTCCCAATTGGTGGAACACATGCGTGTGGCAATCAAAGTGTATAAGTATGAGTGTCTCTGCTTATCATCACTTCCAGTAATCCACATTGGGATAGTTATATTTTCCATCCTTGTAATTATAGATTCTGTGGGATTAGATGTTCTAGTCCCCAAAATGTGAAGCAACCTTATTGGAATGCGCAGGACTCTCATTGAACTAAAGTTACAACTGATGTTTAGGCACTTCGGTATCCTTGTGCCAAGGCACTAGCAGGTGAGAAGAGAAGTCACTGTTTTGACAGGGGTAATTGAGTCTGATCATTCTACTGTGCATCACCAGGCTGTTTGACCCACCATGCTTCCTCAACCCTACTCTAAGATGTTTTCCCATTTGAGGGTTTGGAGTTAAGTAAACTCGAAGTATCCTGTCACTGTATATATCTTTCTACCTGTTTTTTTTTTTTTTTTATAATTTCTGTTCATGAGTTTTAAAATTTTGTTAAGAAAGTAGATTGCATTTTAAGTGTTCTTACCACAATTAGATAAGTAAATGTTTAAAATATAAAAATAAAATATGTATTTTGAAAGCCAAAGCTAAATTTTGTCCAATTATATTTTCTCAGTTAAGTTCTACTCTCCCTCTAGTAAGAGTGGATACACACAGTGTTGGTTGTTTTTATTACACCTACTGTGATTCTTACCAAAATATTTAACTTAATCCTTCCAGCTTTGGCTATTTCACATAGAAATGGGCCTCCAGAGCATTTATACTCCTTGTGGCTCACTTGGACCAATTTTGCCTTCTGCTTACTGATATATTTCTGAGGTTCTCAACCTGGTGCATGGTTTTACATTAGACCTGATTTTAGAATAACTGCTTTGGTTCTAATCCCTGGTTTTGTTCTTTGACTAAATAGCTGCACAATTATTTGTTTATACTGATTTCATTGCCTGTGGTAAAACCACTGGTACACCTTTGTCCCCAGGACACAATGAGTTCGTTTGGGCTTTCATTGACTGTTACTTAGATCTTTAGTCATAAACCAGTGTAGAATGCTGGACAAGGGGTAAACTTGACTGAATATCTGTTCTACACCCCTCAGTTTTTATAAATGGACATTGTAGTTTTTAAATGGGGATATACACCTCCCCTAAGTATATCTTACACATATCCCAGAGATGGAAAAGAACACATGGGGAAAGTGTTTCTTAGGCAGTAGAAAATGTTGACTAAGAGTCCATAGTCTTGGCTTCAAATGTTCTTTCATCACTTACTAATTGAGCAAACAATTCCAGTTTTCTTATTTACATAATAACAACAACAATACAAATATACGTTATAGGCCTCTGAAGATTAAATTATATTATGCATGTAAAATATTTAGGATAAAGAATTAAAAAAATGGGCAACGGACTTAAATAGATACTTTTTGAAAGAGGACATACAGAAGGCCAAGAGACATATGAAAATATGCTCAAAGTCACTAATCATCCAAGAGATGCAAATCAAAATGACAATGAGGTACCATCTCACACCTGTCAGAATGGCTATCATCAACAAATCAACCAATGACAAGTGCTAGCGAAGATGCGGAGAAAAAGCAATCCTAACGCACTACTGGTGGGAATGCAGTCTGATGCAGCCACTGTGGAAAACAGTATGGAGTTTCCTCAAAAAACTAAAAATGGAATTCGCATTTGACCCAGTGATCCCACTTCTAGGAATATATCCCAAGAAATCAGAAATGCCAATCAGAAGGGATATATGCATTCCTATGTTCATAGCAGCACAATTTACAATAGCTAAGATTTGGAAACAGCCTAAGTGCCTATCAGCAGATGAGTGGATTAAAAAACAGTGGTATATTTACACAATGGAATACTACACTGCTGTAAAAAGGAAGGAATTCCTACCATTTGCAACAGCATGGATGGAGCTGGAGAGCATTATGCTAAGTGAAATTAGTCAATCAGAAAGACAAATATCACATGATCTCACTCATTTGTGGAATATAATGAACAACATAAACTTATGAACAAAAACAGATCCAGAGACAGAAAAGCATCAATCAGACTGTCGAACCTCAGAGGGAAGGAAGGGGAGGGTGTGGGAGAAGGGGAGTGATCAACCAAAGGACTTCTATGCATAACCAATGGATACAGACACTAGTGGGGTGAGGGCACGAGCGGTGGGGGGTGTTGGGGGGCAATTAGGGGATAAGGACACATATGTAATACCTTAATAAAGAAAAAAAAGAATCAGCAAATATCAGCATATCAGTTCATAGGTATTATATTACCTAAGAGTAATGATTAAGAGGGAGTTTCCTTTAGCTTTATACCAGATTAATAAGACTATACTGGATTCCCTTTGTGTGATGTCTTTTTTTTTCCTTTTCTTTTAATTAATTCTCACCTGGGGATATTTTTTCCATTGATTTTGATAGAGTGGAAGGGGAGGGGGAGAGACATAAAGAGAAAAACATCGATGTGAGAGAGAAACATTGATTGGTTGCCTCCTGCATGTGCCCTAACCTGGCTGGGATCAAATCTGCAATCGAGGCATGTACCCTTGACCAGAATCGGAACCTGTGACCCTTCAGTCCACAGGTCAATGATCCAACCACTGATAAAAACTGGCTAGGGCTCTGTGGTTTCTTTATACCTCCAAGCCTGAACTCAGAACACAAAAAGGCCAAATGCAATTGTATCTACTGTCTGGTAATATACTATCCTGATGGTATATTCTTCCTTCATTGTCATTTCTTCATGCTCAGGTTCATAATCTGTAGTGGTGGCTGGGCTAATACCAGAGAATGTCTATGTGAAACTTCTTTTTCTAACTGCAGGAGAGAAAGTCACAAGAAATCCCCTATTAAATATATACTAAGAAGTCTGAAACACCAATCAGAAAGAATATATGCACCCTGTGTTTATAGCAGCATTATTTATAACAGCTAAGATCTGGAAACAGCCCAAGCGCCCATCAGTAGATTAGTGGATAAAAAAGTCGTGGCACATTTATACCATGGAATACTATGCAGCAGTAAAAAAGAAGATTCTCTTACCTTTTGAGACAGTATGGAAGGACCTGGAGAGTATGATGCTAAGTGAAATAAGCCAGCCAGAGAAAGACAGGTATCACATGATATCACTTATACGTGGAATCTAATGAACAAAATAAACTGACAAGCAAAATAAATCCAGAGACATTGAAGCATGTAACAGACTGATGTATTTCAGAAGGAAAAGGGGTGGGGTGGGAAGAGATTAACCAAAGAACTTATATGCATAACCCTTGGACATAGATAATATAGTGTGGTGAAGGCCTGGGGAGGGGTTGGGAGTAGGGTTGAGGAGATCAATAGGGAAAAAGAGGGGACATCTGTAATACTTTCAACATTAAAGATAATTTTTTAAAAAATAAGAAGTAGCTCATTCCTGGCCACTTTTTCTTTCTCATTGTACATCATATTACTCTGTTATGTAGTCATAAGAGAGATGGATTCTTTAACTTCATATGCAGAAGTTTTCCTGAACATTAGTCATGCTTTTGGGTTAGAAGTAGATGTTATGTAGGATATTTCTTTGTGGGACATAGATTCATAGGAAAATATTTAGCCATATAAGCATGCTGATAATGTGTCGCCATCGGCTGAGTTGGCATAGGCCCTTAGCCATGGCAATGGGATAAAGACTGCTTATTTAACCATCTTTTGTGCTTTTATTCTAAAAATGTTCTGGCCAGAACTGGTTTGGCTCAGTGGATAGAGCATCGGCCTGCGGACTCAAGGGCCCCGGGTTCGATTCCGGTCAAGGGCATGTACCTTGGTTGCGGGCACATCCCCAGTGGGGGGGTGTGCAGGAGGCAGCTGATCGATGTTTCTCTCTCATCGATGTTTCTGGCTCTCTATCACTCTCCTTTCCTCTCTGTAAAAAATCAATAAAATATATTTAAAAAAAATAAAAATGTTCTGAAGGCTAGTGTCCATAACCACATTTATTTCAAAATTGAAAAATCAGAGCCACCCTTCCCCTCATTTGCCTTACGATGTCGCTGTCAGGTATTCCATTCAAAGTCATAGAAATCTCAGAGAAGAGAGATTAAGTTATATGCAGGGCATTACTAAGTTATTTTTTATACAGAACTGGTTTTCCCTCTGTGATCTATGATTATATGGACATTTTTAAATGATGAAAATTCATAATTGGGCCCAGTGTTGACTGGGAGTAAACTGAATGAATGTACACTGCTTGGCAGACTACTTGGAATTCAGCTGTGTCTTTGCAAGATATCTCTAAGTTTTCTAAGGGGTGATTCTCAACTTCACACATTAGAAATACCCAAGGAGATTTTGTTTATTTGTTTTTAAATTTTATTTTCTTGTTTAAAGTATTACAAATAGTAGTACATATGTCTCCTTTTTTTCCACATTGACCTTCCCCTGGCCTTCTCTACCACCCAGCACATGCCCATACCCCACCCCCCCAGTGTCTTGTGTCCATTGGTTATGCTTATATACATGCATATAAGTCCTTCGATTGATCTCTCCCCCCCAAACACTCCCCAGGCTTCCCGCTGTAATTTGACAGTCTGTTCGATAATTCTCTGCTTCTGTATCTATCCTTTTGTTCATTAGGTTAAATTGTTCTTTATTATCCATAAATGAGTGAGATCATGTGGTATTTTTCTTTCACTGTCTGGCTTATTTCACTTAGCATAATGCTCTCCAGTTCCATACATGCTGCTGGAAATGGCAAGAATTCCTTCTTTTTTTATAGCAGCGTAGTATTCCATTGTGTAGATGTACCATGGTTTTCTAATCCACTCATCTGCTGATGGGCATTTAGGCTGTTTCCAAATCATGGGTATTGTAAATTGTGCTGCTATGAACATAGGGGTGCATATGTCCTCTCTGACTGCTGTTTGTGATTTCTTGGGATATATTCCTAGAAGTGGTACTACAGGGTCAAATGGCAGTTCCATTTTTACATTTTTGAGGAAACGCCATACTGTTTTCCACAATGGATGCACCAGTCTGCATTCCCTCCAACAGTGAAGAAGGGTTCCTTTTTCTCCACATCCTCTCCAGCACTTGTTGTTTGTTGATTTGTTGATGATAGCCATTCTGACAGGTGTGAGGTGGTACCTCATTGTTGTTTTGATTTGCATCTCTTGGATGATTAGTGACTTTGAGCATGTTTTCATATGTCTCTTGGATTTCTGAATGTCCTCTTTCAAAAAGCGTCTATTTAGATCCTTTTCTCATTTTTTGATGTGGTTGTTTATCTTCCTTTTGTTAAGTTGTATGAGTTCCCTGTAAATGCTGGAGATTAAACCCTTACCGGAGATAACATTGGCAAATATGTTCTCCCATGCAGTGGGCTTTCTTGTTGTTTTGTTGGTGGTTTCTTTTGCTGTGCAGAAGCTTTTTTATTTTCATGTAGTCCCATTTGTTTATTTTCTTCTTAGTTTCTCTTCCCCTAGGATCTGTGTCTGTAAATATATTGCTATGACATATGTCTGTAATTTTGCTGCCTATGGAGTTTTGCAGGGTTTTTATGGTTTCCTGTCTTAAATTCAAGTCCTTTAGCCATTTTGAATTTGTTTTTGTGTGTGGTGTAAGTTGGTAATCTAGTTTCATTTTTTTCATTTATCTGACCAAATTTCCCAACACCATTTATTAAAGAGACTGTTTTGACTCCATTGTATGCTCTTGCCCCCTTTGTCAAATATTAATTGAGTATAATGGCTTGGGTCAATTTCTGGATCCTCTATTCTCTTCCATTGGTCTATATGTCTGTTCTTGTGCCAGTACCAGGCAGTTTTGAGAACTGTGGCTTGTTAATATAGTTTGATGTCTGGTATTGTGATCCCTCCAACTTTGTTCTTCTTTCTCAGGACAGCTGTCACTATTCAAGTCTTTACTTATTCCAGATGAATTTTTGGAGAGTTTGTTCTAGATCTTTGAAATATGCCATTGGTATTTTGATAGATATTGCATTGAATCTATAGATTGCTTTAGGTAGTATGGATATTTTAATGATGTTGATTCTACCAATTCATGAACATGAGATGTTCTTCCATTTGTTTATGTCTTCCTCTAGCTCTTTTTTCTATGTCCTGTAGTTTTCTGAGTACAGGTCTTTTATACCCTTGGTTAAGTTTATTCCTAGGTATCTTCGTTTTTTTGGTGCAATGATAAATGGGATTGTTTTTGTTTTTGTTTCTGTTTTATTTCATTTCTCTTTTTGTGAGTTCATTATTGGTGTATAAAAAGGCCATATATTTCTGGGCGTTAATTTTATATCCTGCTATATTGCCAAATTCATTTATTAGGTCTTGTAGTTTTTTGATGGAGGCTTTGGGATTTTCTTGTATAGTATCATGTCATCTGCAAATAAGGATAGTTTTACTTCTTCTTTTCCAATTTGGATGCCTTTTATTTCTTCTTGTCTGATTGCTATGGCTAGTACTTCTAGTACTATGTCAAACAGGAGTGGTGAAAGTGGGCATCCTTGTCTTGTTCATGTTCTTAGAAGAAATGGTTTTAGTTTTTGCCCATTGAGTATGATGTTGGCTGTAGGTTTGTCATATAGAGCTTTTACTATGTTGAGGTATGATCCCTCTATTCCCAATTTGCAGAGGGTTTTTATCAAGAAAGGGTGTTGGATTTTGTCAAATGGTTTTTCTTCATCAATTGATATGATTATGCGATTTTTGTCTCTCAGTTTGTTTATGTGATGTATTATGTTTATTGATTGTGGATATTGTACCATCCTTTCATTCCGGGAACAAATCCCACTTGGTCATGATGTATGATCATTCTAATGTAATGCTGGATCCGGTTTGCTAGAATTTTGTTGAGGATTTTAGCATCTATGTTCATCACGGATATTGTCCTGTAGTTCTCTTTTTTTGTGGTGTCTTTATCTGGTTTTGGAATTTGGGTAATGCTGGCTTCATAGAAAGAGCTTGGAAGTGTGCCTTTCTCTTGAATGTTTTGGAATAGTCTGAGTAGGATAGGTTTTAGTTCTTCTTTGAATGCTTGGAGGAACTCCCCTGTAACGCCATCTGGACCGGGACTTTTGTTTGCTGGAAGATTTTTGGTCACTGTTTCATTTTCTTCTGTAGTTATCAGCCTATTCAGGTTTTTTTATTCTTCTTGGTTGAATTTTGGGAGCTTGTATTTTTCAAATAATATGTCCATTTCATCTAGGTTGTCCTTTTTGTTGGAATAGATTTGTTCATAGTATTTTTTCATAATTGTTTGTGTTTCTGTGGGATCGGTTGTTATTTTACTGCTTTCATTTCTGATTTTGCTTATTTGGATCCTCGCTCTTTGCTTCTTGGTGAGCCAGGCTAAAGGTTCAACAATCTTGTTTATCATTTCAAAGAACCAGCTCTTGGTTTTCTTGATCTTTTGTATTGTTTTTTTGGCCTCTATTTCATTTATCTCTGCTCTGGTCTTTATTATTTCCTTCCTTCTGCTTATGCTGTGCTTTTCTTGTTGCTCTCTTTATAACTCGTTGAGTTGTAGGGTTAGGTAATTTATTATTATTGTTTCTTGTTTTTTGAGGCAGGTCTGTAGAGCTATGAACTTCCCTCTCAAAACTGCTTTCACTGTGTCCCATAGATTTTGGATTGTTGTATTTTCATTGAGATTTGTTGCCATGATGCTTTTTATTTCTTCTTTGATTGCTCTGGTAACTCAGTCATTGTTTAATACCATGCTATTTAGCCTCCAGGTGTTTGGTTTTTTTATTGTTTTTTTTAAAATATATTTTTTATTGATTTTTTACAGAGAGGAAGGGAGAGGGATAGAAAGTTAGAAATATCTATGATTGAGAAACATCGATCAGCTGCTCTCTGCACACCCCCAACTGGGGATGTGCCCGCAACCAAGGTACATGCCCTTGACCGGAACCGAACCTGGGACCCTTGAGTCCGCAGGCCGATGCTCTATCCACTGAGCCAAACCGGTCAGGGCTTATTGTTTTTATTGTAGTTGATTTCTAGTTTTATGCCATTGTGATCTGAGAAGATGCTTGATATGATTTCTATCTTCTTGAATTTGAATAGACTTTGCCTGTGACTCAATATATGGTCTATCTTTTAAAATGGCCCATGTTCACTTGAGAAGAATGTACATTATGTGGGTTTGGTGTGAAATGTTCTGAAGATGTCAATTAATTCCATATGATGTAGTGAGTCATTTAGTATTGATGTTTCTTTGCTGAGTTTTTGTTTAGAGGATTGGTCCAATGGTGATAGTGGGGTATTAAAGTCCCCTACTATGACTGTATTGCTGTCAATCTGTCCTTGATATCATTCAGAAGGTGTTTTATGTATTTGGGTGTACCTGTATTGGGTACATATATGTTTACCAGTCATTTCTTCTTGTTGGATTATTCCCTTTATTATTATGAAGTGGCTTTCCTTATCTCCTGTTATGTCCTTCACTTTGAGATCTAATTTGTCAGATATAAGTATTGCTACCCCAGATTTTTTTTCATTTCCATTCACCTGAAAAATCTTTTTCCATCCCTTCAGCATTAGTCTGTGTGCGTCTTTTTTTCTGAGTGGGGTTTCCTGTAGACAGCAGATATATGGGTCATGCTTTCTTATCCACTCAGCTATCCTATATCTTTTGATTGGGGCATTTAATCCATTCACATTTAAAGTTATTATTGATAGGTACTTGTTTGTCGCCATTTTTATTCTGTACACCTGTGTTCCTTCATCGCTTCCTATTTCGTCTTTTTACAGCAGACCCTTTAGCATTTCTTGCATTGCTGGTTTGGTGATAATAAACTCCCTTAGTTCTTTTTTGTCTGTGAAGCTCCTGATTTCACCCTCAATTTTGATTGATAGCCTTGCTGGGTACAGTATTCTTGGATTCAGACCCTTCCTTTGCATGATTTTGTATATTTCATTCCATTCCCTTCTGGCCTGATGTGTTTCTGTTGAGAAATCAGTTGCCAGTCTGATGGGGGGGTCCTTTGTAGTTAACTTTGTGTCTCTCTCTGGCCACTTTTAGGATTCTTACTTTGTCATTGGTGATTGCCAATTTAATTATAATGTGCCTTGGTGTTGTTCTTTTGGGGTTAATTTTGTTTGAGACTCTGTGAGCTTCTTGGATTTGTGTAATTTTTTTCTTCCCTATATCAGGGAAGTTTTCTGTCATTATTTCTTCAAACAGGTTTTCTACTCCTTGCTCAGTTCCCCCTCTTTCTGGTACCCCTATTATGCAGATGTTGTTTTGTTTCGTGTTGTCCCAAAGTTCCCTTAGGCTCTCCTCCTGTTTTTTAAGTTCTTTTTTTTCTAGATGCTGCTCTGCTTGGGTATTTTTTTCCCTACCTTGTCTTCTAACTCATTGATGCTGTCCTATGCTTCTTCTAGTCTACTATTGATGATTTTTATTGAGTTCCTATAGCAGCAATGTCATTTTTAATTTCTTCTTGGTTCTTCCTCATTTCCTCTTGTTTTTTACACATATTGTTGAGTTGGTCTTCCATTCTTTTCAGCAGCCTTATGACCATTTATCTGAATTCTTTCTCTGACATATTGCTTGCCTCCATTTTGTTTACTTCCTTTTCTTTCCTATTTGGGCTGTTTCTTTTTCTCCCCATGATGTCTCTTTTCCGGGTGTCTGGTTTTGTAGTTCTCTCTCTCCTGCATTGATTCAAAGGCACAAAATACAACACAACAAGGAACAACACAGAAGGCACTGAACACAAATGTATTCATGATACTAATAACCCCAAATAAAGGTGACCACCATAGAAAAGAGAATTAGGGGATAAGAAAAAAAAAGGACTTCAAGAGTGATATTGAGGGAAAAAGAAAGTAAGAGAGAAAAGAAAGAGAATAAAAAAGAAGCGGGGGGAACTATTTATATGGGAACTATTTATATGGGGAACCCAAAAAACTGGCAAGAGCACAGATTATAGAACATTCCAAGCAAATTGGGGTGAAGGGGTGCTCTTCTAAGTTACAAAAGGAATGGTTTGGTGGTTAAGATAAAACACAAGTCAAATTTATTAGAGTTGTCCGCAGTCATCAATGGTGATCTTCTTGCTGGTCTTGCCATTCCTGCACCCCAAGCACTCCATGGCTGTCACAATATCCATGCCTTCTTTCACCTGGCCAAAGACCACATGCTTGCCATCCAACTACTCAGTCTTGGCAGTGCAAATGAAAAACTGGGAACCATCTGTGTTAGGTACAGCATTTTCCATGGACAAGAAGCCTGGACCTGTATGTTTCAGGATCAAGTTCTCATCCTCAAATCTCTCCCCATAGATGGACTTACTGTCTGTGCCATTATGGTGTGTGAAGCCACCACCCTGCACAAAAATCCTGGAATAATTCTGTGAAAGCAGGAACCTTTACAACCAAATACTTTCTCACCAGTGCTCAGAGCATGGAAGTTTTCTGCTGTCTTTGGAATTTGTCTACAAACAGCTCAAAGGAGACGTGGCCCAATGGCTTGCTGTCCTCCGTAATATCGAAGAACACAGTGGGTTTCACCATGGGAGGTCACGGGTGGCTTCAGGGTGGCAGCATCTGAAAAGCCTAGTCAGGATTCTTGATTGTAAATAATAGAATTAGTTTCTGATTGAGTTAAGAAGGAAATGATTTATGGGAAATATTGCCGGGGTCCAACCCCAGCGGGTCCAGGGGTCCCCAAAGGTGTGGCCGGAGTTGGCGAAGAAGGAAAGACACGGAGACAGCGTTCAGTTGATCAGCAGCCTAGCCAGGATCTCCAGCCAAGTTCTGGTCTGGATCTACAGAGAGGTTCTGCTTAGGATCTCCAGCCAGGTTCTGTAGCCATGTTCCCTCGCTAGGTTCTCCAGCCAGGTTCTGTCTGAGATCTCCAGCCAGGTTCGGTAGCCATGTTCCCTCGCTAGGTTCTCCAGCCAGGTTCAGTCACCAGGTTCTAGTCAGGTTCTCTTGCCATGTTCTATAGTCAGGTTCAGTCCAGGATCTATTGCCATGTTCTCTCCAGCGAAGTTCTTCTGTCTCCAGGCTCTGTGTAGGTTCTGTCTTCTGAATTCTGTCTGTTGTTGTCTTGTTGCATCTGTATTTATACCAGTTGATTCCAATCCTATCAATCTCTATTCCAAAGGTTAGGGTGTTTCTTATCTCCATTCCAGGGAGTAAAGATTATGTAGCTTAAGCATGATTGTTCGTAGTTAAAATGATTAATTACCTGCCTGGCACTTAGTTAAGAGGTTTTATTCCCTCCCTAACTTCAGGGGAAAATCCCTACCTGGGGATTCAACCTTTCTCGGAGAGGTGACCTTGGTTAAAACACAGCGCCAAGAAGGTGAGCAAACATATTAAGAACCGTATGCTATATATGCCAGGTCCCTTGAAACAGCAAGGATGGACCGGCTCCCGGCAAAATATGTTAGGAATCAATGTAAATACTGGCAAACTAGGGTGGAACAACAAAAAAATATAAGTGAATCTCAGTGGCCAGAGTCCCAGCTAACATAGGAATGGAGTATAGATGCTGGGAAGTCAACCACATCCCCTGCTACATAGTACATAATAGTGTGGTCCATTGTGGGCTTCCAGCCAGGTAAAACCAAACATGATGTGGAATGTGGGTGGTAGATATAAATTGGCCACAGTCATTTGAAGGTTTCCTCAAGCTGAGCTGTTCAAGGATGACCTGTGACTGACAGGGCTGCCCAGCCACAACTGTCCATCTATCCTGACCATTTAAGGTCATGCTCCAAGAACAAACTTTTTAGGTTGATGCTCTCATTGGTGATGTTACTGCACTGCTCCCACCACTGAGTAATTCCCAAAATACCCCTGTTTTTTTTGTGCCATTTGCTTCAGAGATTGAGATATTTGATTGGTCTAGTACAGATTATATCTCTATTACCTAATCCCATGGTAAGGAAAAGTAAGTATCTTGCTTTCAAGTTTCATTCATAGGATCTGGAGCCCTGACCCCCACTGACACCAGCAGTGGGAGATTCGCCAAACATAAGAATAAGATGTGGATGCTAAGCAGCCAAATGTCCCTTTGCTGCCCATATATATAGTGGAGTGGAACATTGTGGGTTTCCAGTCACAGAAGGCTGATAGGAATGCGGATGGTGGCATTATTCATTGTGAGCAATACTTCAAGTTTAAGGATACAAGGGTGGCTTATAACTGGCAGGTTCCCCTTGCTCCATCTATCCTACCTATCCATGAATGGGGGCTTGAAATGAACTGGGCCACTAAACTGGTTGATAACCCAGAATCCACTAGCAGGTCCAGCCATTCTGACTATGACTAGCAGCCAACATGTGCATTGGCCAGTTTAGGAAGTACACTCTGTCTGGTTCAAGGACTGAAGTACCCAGGTTCTTCTTATACTGGATGGCTGTAGCATATCCCCAAATTAAACATACTGGGACTATATGCCCCAGGTGGTCTATATACTGTGACACAGTATCCAGCATGTAAAGCTTGAGGCACAAAGCATAAACGTTCCCTTTCTTAGGCAGAGCCATCAGCTAATTATTGTTTCCTAGGCAGTGTCATCAAATAACTACCAAGTTGAACAAAACCCCTGTGTATTTCTCTAAGCAGAAATTTGAGATTAGTCAATACAGAAGAGAGGTTAAGAACACGAGTTTTGAGGTCAGACTTGGGTTTGAATCCCTGCTCTGCTGTGTCATTAGCTGTGTCATTTTGGATGCATTACTTAACATCTCTGATCCTCACTTTCTGCATATGTAAAATGGGGAGAATCATAATATCTACATTGTAATTTTTTTTGAAGGTTAACAATAACATATGTGCTTAATACAGTGCTTGGCACATAGTGAGCAAATATTAGCTCTTATTGTTATTATTATCATTGTATTGTTTGACCTTGTAAATAAAGCACAAATTACTTCATTTCCAGTCCCATCACCACCACCAAAAAAAGCTTCCTTGTGACCATAAAGATTAACACATCGCCCGTATTTTTCTTTCTACAGGGAAACAGAGGACAAAGCTGATGATACTTCAGCCCTCAGAAGCACAGGATGAGCAGCTTCACTCCTCCTCATCTAACTTCAGAAAGAAGGTCTGTGTTTTCCTCTGTCACTTCCATGTTCACCAGGCTCAGGGATTAAAAGCCAGTTGTCACCTTATTTTTATTGCTGTAGTAACAAGAGTTCCTGTGGAATTAGTTGTTCACAGAAAATGTACAAATATCTTTCTCACAGGCGAGGAAGCTAGTTGACCAGCCAATAGTTCTGGGCCAGGGATGGATGCCTGAGGGATTGGTTAGAGTCTGGAGCAGGAAGAGCCAGTAGTATAATGCCTAGTGGCCAAAGCACATGAGGATAGGCACACCAATGAGCAGATGCAAATTATTCTGTTCAAAGTGGCAGTCACCAGATTGTTAACAGAAAAGAGGGCTATCAGAGGAATTGTCAACAAGCTAAGATTTGGGGGATCGGAAATGGACTGGTTTAAACTAAGAGAAAATCTAAAGCAAGGGAGAGGGTTTTTCAATATCACCTTGTCCTATAAATACCATATTTTTCTGTGTATAAGACGCTATTTTTTTTCTAAAACCATTAGACTGAAAATCGAGGGGTGTCTTATACATGGAAGTCAGCCAAGGAGGGAGCAACGTGGGTGCATAGCTGCCCACACCTTATCAAACAAGCTCCTCTAATCATGAGCCTTATTGTTACTGATGTCAGCTGATGCCATAATTGAAGGTGGAGGTAGAGAGTGCACAGATGCAACAGGGACCAGAGCATTCTGAGTCCATAAAGATGTCAAAAAATAAAAAGATAAATACTGGTAAGTGATTGTCTTACTCTGAAAAATTCAAACTGAATGTAATCGGCTATGCAAAAGAGCATGGAAATAGAGCTGCAGAGAGACAATTTGCACCTCCTCCCACTGCGTATATGATCAGACAATGGAGAAAACAGGAAGAACAACTCTTTAAGATGACAAAAAATAAGAAGTCCTTAAGGGGAAACCCAGCAAAATGGGCAAACTTGGAGCAGAGGCTTAAGACTTGGATTATGGAGCAGCACCAGCGTGGCTTATGTGTATCAACCAAGCTTATTCAATGTCAGGCAAGAATGTTTGCAAGTGAAATGAACATTGTTGATTTTACAGGAAAGGCAAAATGGTGCTTCAATTTCATGAGGAGAAAAGGGTTGGCCATGAGAACACGAACAAAGTTAGCTCAGAAAATGCCACCAGTTTATGAGGATGATCTCACATACTGATATATAGACAGTGACTCAGAAGATGACAGTGATAAAATAGAAGTTGAAGAAATTGATATGTCTGGAACTAATAGTGATAAAGAAGAGAGCAGTAATACAACAGAAGCTGAATAAAGTGATATGCTGCATATCATAGTACTGGTACGTAAACATTACCTGGGGTAATTACTAAATAAAAAATGTGTTCTGTTTTATGTTTTAAATATTGATTTCTTAATTTTGGGTTGGAAAAGTGAGGAGTGTCTATGCCTCTGAGACTGTTTCCCCCTTAAGCTTTGTCATACTTGAGAGAAGATCTCATCTTTTTTCCTTTATCTCCTCAATGTCTAAAACATAGTAGAAGCACAGTGGTCAAGAATATTAATCTTTGGCATAGTAGAGTCTGGTGCTTCCACCGCCATTGCAAAGCCTCCCCTGTCCTGCAGCCTTCGCCACCTCCGCCGCCATCTGTGTTGCTGCTACCTAGGGACCAGCTGTATGATTAGGCCACAATCTTCAATGAGTAAACATATCCCTCAGTTATGTGGTATTCTTGGTCACACATTTATGCAGTTTCTGAAAGGCAGTGGAGATTATTGCCAGGAACAGCACAACTTCTTTGTAGACAAGTGAACTGTAGAAATTCATCACTACTCCACCAAGAAACTCCATATGAATTGTTAACCTGGACACAGACGTGTTGAATTGGAATCTGCAGAGCATTTTACAAAAGTTCTGACCTGGATGGGGTAAGCCTTAGTGCACTTCCTTTCTATTGCCTCAATATTACTAGATTGAAGAACTGCTGCTTCTTGTTAGGAGTTTCATTTCATTTCCTATTATCCACAACTTCACTCAAAGCACTGGGAATTTCAAGTGCAGTATATTAAAGTAGAGTCAGTTTCTTTATATCATTTCTGAATTCAATTTTTAAATTCTTTCATAACCCCATTGAGTGTATTTTAACTAAATTATCATAGCTCAGATGAACCACCCAGCTCCTGTGGAAGTCACATACAAAAAGAACAAGAGATTTCTTATCACAGTCCAACCAATGCGACCTTAAACAAATTCATTGAAGGGCTTAAAAAGTATGCAGTTTCCACAATAGTAAGATTATGTGAAGCAACTGAGGACACTACTCTTGTGGAGAAAGAAGGCATCCATGTTCTTGATTGGCCTTTTGATGATGGTGCACCACCATCTAACCAGATTGTTGATGACTACTTGAGTCTTATAAAAATTAAGGTTCCTGAAAAACCTGGTTGTTTTATTGCTGCTCATTGTGTTGCAGTCCTTGAGTTCCAGTGCTTGTTGACCTGGTATTAATCAAAGGTGGAATGAAATATGAAGATGCAGAACAGTTCATAAAACAAAAGCAGCATGGAGCTTTTAATAGCAAACATCTTCCATATTTGGAGAAGCACTGTCCTAAAATACTTCTTAGTTGCACTTCAAAGACTCCAAAGGTCATGGAAACAACTGCTGAATTCAATAAAACGGGTGCCTGATGCTATTGACTTCTAAGTGGAACTTAGAGATAAGACCTAATTTGTCATAAATGTTAGCCAACATGTTGTCTGGTGAATAACTCAAATGATGCTTCTGCAGGAATATTGAAAAGCAGTTTAACTGGGCCACAAACTTGACAGAATTACAGTCTCTATGTTTAGTTCTGATAAACTTATTTTGACACTTAGCAAAAGATTCTTACTACTCAGCATTGAAAATGTGCTTATTACTTGTACCAATTGACTTTTCCTGAAATCATGCAATACTGAGTTATGTCTTTAAATCTATTCCCATACCCGAATCTTATCAATATACTAGGGGCCCAGTGCACAAATTCGTGCACCTTGAAAGGAACTGTGGGCCATGAGGCTGTGGTAGGCCCATCCTCTGTGCCCCTGTCTGGCCCCTCCTGCAGCAGCCTCATATCCTCTCTGCCAGCAGCCCTGCTCCCACCACCACAGCTCCCAAGTGCTGATGGCAAGGGGCCCCAATCGCACCCACTTACGGCGCAGAGAGATTGGGGCTGGCACCAGCAGCGGGTGCAAGTGGGGCTGGTGCCAGCAGTGGGTGTGAGTGGTAGCTCCAGTGCCAGCAGCAGGTGTGAGACGCAACTGCCAGCCCCAATCACCCCTCAGGAGCAGGGGGAGGTGAAGAATCCGCTGGCAACTGCTGATGGTGCGAAACAATCGGGGCTGGTACCGGGCGCTGGCAGCGGGTATGAGCAGCGGCCTCAATGCTGGCAATGGATGTGAGTGGAGCCAACGCCGGCAGCAGGTGCAAACACTGGGTGGGAATAAGGCATGTGGGAGCAAAGAATTTTTAGAAACCACCAGAAGCTCGCCCTGATAACAGCAACCGGTGCCCCGCCTTGGTCTGGCACCCCTGCTCACCTCCTCCACCATCCCACTGAGGCCTATGCCTGCCATGTTCCGTGCGTGCCCCCTGGTGGTCAGCACACATCATAGTGACTGGTTGTTTGGTTGTTCCACTGTTCAGTCTATTTGCATATTAGGGATATATATATATCCTATCTAATAAAAGAGAAACATGGTAATTAGTGTACGACTGCTACCCTTCCCATTGGCTATTCAGGGCAATATGCAAATTAACTGCCAGCCAAGATGGCGGCCGGCAGCCAGGCAGCTTGAAACTAACATGAGGCTTGCTTGCTTCAGTGACAGAGGACTCCAACGTTCCCCACCTGCCACTGCAGGCCTATGAGCTGCAACTCTAAGCAACTATTTAACAAATATAGAAACTAAACAAAACCCCAGAAACCTGCTTTAGTCCGCCGGGCTTCAGCCAGCAGGATCGCAACATTGTAAGCAAAGGCCAGAAACCTACTTTCAGCAGCGGAGGCCTAAGAGCTGGAGCCAAGCCTCAAAGCTAAAGCTGGCCCAGAATAAAAAAGAAAAAAAAAAGAAAAAAACTAGCAGCTGGGAGCTTCAGTCACCCCCAGCCTGAAAACAGCCCTCAGCCCCTCACCCAGACTGGCCAGGCACCCCAGTGGGGACCTCCACCCTGAAGGGTGTGTGACCAGCTGCAAACAGCCATCATCCCCTCATCCAGACTGGCCAGGCACCCCAGTGGGGACCCCCACCCTGATCCAGGACACCCTTCAGGGCAAACCAGCTGGCACCCACCCGTGCACCAGGCCACTACCCTATATAGTAAAAGGGTAATATGCCTCCCAGCACCAGGATCAGCGGAGCCGCGAGGCCTCCTGGCACTGGGATCAGCATGACACAACCTCCCTATCCACCCTGCTCTGTTCCTGACAGGGGAAGGCGCCCCAACCCCCTGATCAGCCCTGCTCTGTGCCTGATAGGGGGGAGCTCCCCAACCCCCTGATTGCCCTGCGGCTCTGTGTGTGACAGGGTGCGGCGCCCCAACCCCACCCCCCACGGGCCCTGCTCTGTGTGTGACGGGGTAGAGCCATAACCTCCCCATCAGCCCTGCCCTGAGTGTGAGAGTGGCGGTGTCCCAACCCCCTGATTGGCCCTGCTCTGTGGGTGATAGAGGCCAGCGCCCCAACCCCCTGATGGGCCCTGCTCTGTGCGTGACAGCGGATGGCGCCGCAACCTCCCCATCGACCGACCCTGCCTTGAGTGTGACAGGGGGCAGTGCCCCAACCCCCCAATTGGCCCTACCCTGAGTGTTACTGAGGGTGGCATCACAACCTCCCAATCCGCCCTGCTCTGTGCATGACAGGGGGCGGCGCCCCAACTCCCCAATCAGCTCTGCTCTGAGCCCGACCAGGGGCTGCACCTAGGGATTGGGCCTGCCCTCTGCCACCCAGGAGCAGGCCTAAGCCAGCAGGTTGTTATCTCCCAAGGGGTCCCAGACTGCGAGAGGGCACAGGCCGGGCTGAGGGACCCTCCTCCCCCCCCCCCGAGTGCACCAATTTTTGTGCACTGGGCCTCTAGTATATATATATATATAAAGATTAGGTGCCAAAATACCCAGCACAATACTTTTATATATTTTTAGTATCATACATAACTAAAATACCAAGAACTATGAACACTCTGGACCTTATATAGTTTATCCCTTAAGTCATTTCAAATGGAAAGTAAGGCCTCTATGGTTATTTTCCTGCTCATTTTATGTTTATATTGCCCACATTCAACCAAGTATACATTAGGTTTGCTCAACTTTTTTATTTTTATATCAAGTCTTAGTGATTATTTAATGTATTTCTATAAATCTCATTTTGTGCTATTATGGAAAGTATCGTTTGTGAAAATCTATATTGCACAGAAAGAAGCATGTCTTTTATGTCTCACGACAAAAAGCTTTACAGTTAATTTAAATGTTTGCACTAGGGTACAGCTTATAGGGAAGGCCTGACAAAAAGAATTGGAGGGGCTATTAAGTATTTTTAGTAAAATGTTGCCTTTGTCTTGTGTGGAACATGTAGAATATGTTCTTTAGTAAATATTTTTTAAAGGTAGACATGCTTTGTTATAGTTAAAGCAATTCTTAATCATAAAAATTCTGAAATTCTTGAATTTTTCATACATTCTAATGTTGTTTACCAGCTTATTTTTGTTTGAAGTATGATTTTTTCTTTGCCACCCTCTCTTGCAAAAAAACCTGAGTTTCTGCTAATGAATTGAGCAGACATCTAATATTTTATATCCTTTTTGAACTGTGTAATATAATATTTGAATAATTAATAATTTGTTTTATTATGTAATTGATAAAATGATGTGTATCGATGTTAGTTCAAGCATATATTTATACTGTTTTGGAATGTGTGGTTATAGTTCTGTAGGAGAAATAATTTGTCAGTGTTCATCAGCTTGTAAAAATCTAGTGTAAAAGCTTAAACATATAAATAAATGAGATGCAGTAAACATCACTGACATTGTTTTGCTCAAAGTTAACTTTAGAAAACATTAAGATTGAATTGTGTTTCACTTAGTACCTAGTACCAATTGAAGTAAAGTGTGCCATTTTTTTTTAACAAATGAAGGATTAAATGAAGTTGGCATTCTAGTAAGTTTCTTGTAGACACAGTTTGTAAGGTCATTAAAAACTGTTTAGGAGAACCAAGATGGCGGCATAGGTTAACACCGGAGTTTGCTGCTTTGAACAACTACTTCAAAAGTGAAACCAAAAAACGGAAGGGACATCACCCAGAACCACAGGAATGCTGGCTGAGTGGAAGTCCTACAACTAGGAGGAAAGAGAAACGCACACGGACACTCAGAGGAGGCGCAGTGCTGAAGTCAAATTCTGAGGTGCGGAGTGCGCAGAGCGGGCTGGCGGCGGAGGGCACGGTTGTTGTTTTCGGCGAGTCTTTAGGGACCCAGACTCAAACGGGAGAAGCGGGACTGTCTGGCTTCGGTCAGAGCGAGTGCAGCTTTCTCTCTGAGCTTTGCAGCGGGTGCTGGGACTCAGAGAGGCAGAGCCCCTGAGGACAGGACTGAGAGCCGCCATAACTGCTCTCTCCGGCCCACCCTGTTGATCCTGTGCGACCCGCCCTGCCCAAGCCCTGCACAGAGGCCTTTGCCGGATAGTCTCAGGCAAAGGCTAGATTAGCACCTCCCTAGAGGACAGAAGTTCTCTCACTGCTGACACAGCTGATTCTCATAGCCACTTGGCCTGGAGGTCAAACCCTCCCTGGAATTAGCTACAACAATCAAGATTTAACTATAAGACTGCGAACAAAGACCACTAGGGGGTGCACCAAGGAAGCATAACAAAATGCGGAGACAAAGAAACAGGACAAAATTGTCAAAGGAAGATATAGAGTTCAGAACCACACTTTTAAGGTCTCTCAAGAACTGTTTAGAAGCTGCCGATAAACTTAATGAGATCTACACGAAAACTAATAAGACCCTCGATCTTATATTGGGGAACCAACTAGAAATTAAGCATACATGGACTGAAATAACAAATATTATACAGACGCCCGACAGCAGACCAGAGAAGCGCAAGAATCAAGTCAATGATTTGAAATGCGAGGAAGCAAAAAACATCCAACCGGAAAAGCAAAATGAAAAAAGAATCCAAAAATGCCAGGATAGTGTAAGGAGCCTCTGGGACAGCTTCAAGCGTACCAACATCAGAATTATAGGGGTGCCAGAAGATGAGAGAGAGCAAGATATTGAAAACCTATTTGAAGAAATAATGACAGAAAACTTCCCCCACCTGGTGAAAGAAATGGACTTACAGGTCCAAGAAGCGCGGAGAACCCCAAACAAAAGGAATCCAAAGAGGACCACACCAAGACACATCATAATTAAAATGCCAAGAGCAAAAGATAAAGAGAGAATCTTAAAAACAGCAAGATAAAGAAACTCAGTTACCTACAAGGGAATACCCATACGACTGTCAGCTGATTTCTCAACAGAAACTTTGCAGGCCAGAAGGGAGTGGCAAGAAATATTCAAAGTGATGAATACCAAGAACCTACAACCAAGATTACTTTATCCAGCAAAGCTATCATTCAGAATTGAAGGTCAGATAAAGAGCTTCACAGATAGGGAAAAGCTAAAGGAGTTCATCACCACCATCAGGATTATATGAAATGCTGAAAGGTATCCTTTAAGAAGAGGAAGAGGAAGAAAAAGGTAAAGATACAAATTATGAACAACAAATATGCATCTATCAACAAGTGAATCTAAGAATCAAGTGAATAAATAATCTGATGAACAGAATGAACTGTTGATTATAATAGAATCAGGGACATAGAAAGGGAATGGACTGACTATTCTTGGGGGGGAAAGGGGTGTGGGAGATTCGGGAAGAGACTGGACAAAAATTGTGCACCTATGGATGAGGACAGTGGGTGGGGAGTGAGGGCGGAGGGTGGGGCGGGAACTGGGAGGAGGGGAGTTATGGGGGGGGAAAAAAGAGGAACAAATGTAATAATCTGAACAATAAAGATTTAATTAAAAAAAACTGTTTATTGTTAAAAAATGCTTTCCATTGTTTTTAAAAAAGAATATTAATCTTGGAGCCAGGTTGCCTGAGTTTGAATCCCAGCGGGGCCATTTAATCATTATGTGAACTTAGTTAATCTCTCTGTGTTTCATTTTCCTCACTTGTAAAATAAGGATAAAATATTACTTACCACATAGGGTTATTTTGAGGTTATCATGTGCAAAACAAAACAAAACACACTTAGAATAGTACCTGGTACACATTAAAAATCATATAAGTGTTTCCTATTATTATTATTATTATTATTATTATTATTATTGAATGTATAGCACACAAGGACCTTCAGGATGGGGCCCTCTTGCCTGTCTCTCCAGCTCACATCTTCTAATGCATGCTTTCCATATACCTACTGTGTTATTTATAATTCCCAGAGCGCACCTGCTGCTTTATGCCTCTATGCTGCTGTCACTCTCCAAAAGTCAAGGTACAAATTTCTTATGCTAAAAAATAATCTGGTTTGGGTTTATAGGTTCCTTAATTTGATGGACCCAAAGTGATTCATGTGGTGGAGGTGTCCTATGCTATTTAAAGATTGTATCAATTTAGAAATAAATGACACATTCAAAAAGTTTAATTGAAAACCACTGAATGAAGATAGCAGTTATAGAATGATGGGCAGGATTAAGGATACATCATGGGATGCTGAAGCAACATGAATCTGTATCTGTGGGTAGCTCTTCTATCCCTAAGCCCAAAGGGATAAGTGAAAAAATGGGATTACCAGAACCCGAAGAGAACTTGAGGCCATGGAATAGAGAGTACCAGCCAGGATTTACAGCCAATAATGAAAGTAGTCACTGACAGAAGCATGAGGTGGGGGAATAAATATATGGCTTCTTTCTCCTTTTACCCTTATATCTCATTTTCAGTACTTCCCATTGGCAAAACTCAAATGAAAGTCAGAGAGCAAGGGGATCCCAAGTTTTGCAATCTGTGATTAGCTCCCCAGGACCCGGAGCTGGATGTCCAAAGGTGGAGAGTGGATGGGGACTGGAGTAGGGTTGCCAGATCTAGCAAATAAAATTACAGGGTATGCAATTAAGTTAGAATATCAGATAAACAATGAAAACTTTTTAATACAGTATAATTATGTCCCAAACAATATTTGGAACATACTTATATTTTTAAATAATTCATTGTTTCTCTGATATTTAAATTTTATTTGCCATCCCGTGTTTTATCTGGAAACACCAATTGGAAAATAACCGCACAGATATGGTTTTAATATTTGGGTTTATGACTAAACTATGATTTCATTACTTTAAACACATCTGTATTTATCTCAGTAAAAATGGATTTATATTTTTCTATATATCAGAAAACAAAATCTCTGACCCGGATCCCTATGCTCATGCTCATCCTCAGATAGGCTCACTGGATTGAGGTGAATGGTAACTTCTCAGAAGGAATTTGTTAGATTTTAGTGGGTATGGGAAGACTACAATGTGTGTGGCATTTCAGCCAAATAATGAATAGGTGGCAGTCTTGATCAATTTGTCACAATGGGAATAACATTTAGTCTTTGAAAATAAGTCAGTAACAGTAAAGGGGAAATATGTAGATAGCTGTATATGAAAGGAGAAAGTTTGATTAATTTTTATATGACTCAGGATTGAAACATTGTACAATAGTGAGAGTTCATTTGTGCTTTAATGAGTTGTTTTTTTCTTTTCTTTTCTGAGTTATTTTTAAAATTAGAACTCACTTTATTCTTGAACTTCCAAGTAGTTGTGTTTGAAACTAAAAGGCAGTGGTGAACCATAGGTAGAATTCTATGTTTAGCCTCGTAGGGTAACTTCACTCTGGCTTCACAATTGGGCATTATGGTAGAGGAGAGGAAGCATGACCAATCACATGTAATTTACTCAAAAACATAAGTGCCTGTCAGATCCAGAAGATTGAGCTAGGTTCCAGGGACACATAAGAGAATCAGGCTCAGTTACTTTCCTCAAGAAGCTTATAATATAATAATATAATATAATATAATATAATATAATATAATATAATATAATATAATATAATATAATATAATATAATATAATAAATATAATATAATATAATATAATATGGCATAGATTCAGCTACCCCACTGGTTTACATGTAATACGTGAATTAATTTTCACACCAACTACCCTGTTGGTAGAGGCTATGATTGTCCCAATTTTCAAATGAGAATTTGAGGCTGAGAGCGTTTAAGTGACTTGCCTAATCTCACATAGCTAGGAATTTGCAAGGCCAGGATCTGAACATGCATACAAATACCAATAGGATGTGCCAGTATAAATGTTTTATTTTTTTTAAATATATTTTATCGATTTTTTACAGAGAGGAAGGGAGAGAGATAGAGAATTAGAAACATCAATGAGAGAGAAACATCGATCAGCTGCCTCCTGCACATCTCCCACTGGGGATGTGCCCGCAACCCAGATACAGGCCCTTGACTGGAATCAAACCTGGGACCTTTCAGTCTGCAGGCCAACGCTCCATACACTGAGCCAAACCAGTTTCAGCTAAATGTTTTCTTATTAATACAATATGCTCCCAATCAATTGAGAGAGTAACCCTTTTTCTTGGGTGTAATCAGGGGAGGGCTTCAGGCCCACCCACAAATACCCTCACATTGGGGATTAGGTTTTAACATATGATTTTTGAGAAGACAAACATTCAATAACACACCATCATCAGTGATCTGTAAAATGCAAGCCCAAAATGCTGTTTTGAATCTAATCCTACTCTTTGAAATAGCATTACCCAACATACATGAGTTCCAATGAATTTTTGTTCCATTTACTGATCCAAAAACAAAAGGGTCTGAGGCCAAATAAGTGTGGAAAATGATGTGTATCCTAGCTCTTTCTAGGAGGGTCACAATACACATCAGCGTAGGGAAGGCTCTGAGAATTCCTGCAGCAAGGAAACTAGTTTAACTTTTCTTGGAGAATCATTTCTGAAACTTGTTTGACCACAAGACCCTTTTAAAAATGTTTAAACCTAGTAACAACAACTGGCAGAAATTTTGTTTTATGGCGGTCATATCAGTGTTATCATCTTTATCTACAATTCATTACCTCTGGTGGATTCTAGAAAGCAGTCTCTTCTTTTCCAACTCAGTCCAAATAAAACTGAATACCAGTGTTTGGTGGGCACCTGCCAGCAGTGACCTCTGCTGCAGCAAGTATTAATCCTGATGTTGACAGCTGGTGTCATGTAAAATTTAAAAATCAAGGATTATATTGATGTTGGCTAGTCTGGGTGACCAGCTCCCAGAAATTGCCAACTACTTTCTCCTCAAAGTTATTTTCAATTGTGTATTCATCTGAACAAACTCTGGTGACTTTCTAATTTTTCTCCTGATCCCATCAGCCTTAGGTGGGAAATTTGCATCTAAGTACTTTTGAAATGTAATTATCTATACCAATAAAAAGGTAATATGCTAATTAGACCAGGAGACCTTCCGGGCGTCCTTCCAGATAAAGCCATGGTGGTGAGGCCAAGGCAGAAGTGGTTAGGGGTGATCAAGCTGGCAAGGGGGGCAGGTAAGGGTGAGCAGGCAAGCAGGGAGGGCAATTGGGGGTGAGCTGGCTGGCGGGAGATGGCAGTTGGGGGTGAGCAGGCTGGCGGGGGGGCTGTTGGGGGCGAGCAGGCTGGCAGGGAGGTCAGTTGGGGGCTAGCAGGCTGGTGGGGGGGCGAAGTTGGGGGTGATCAGGCTAACAGGCAGAAGCGATTGGGGGCAATCAAGCAGACAGGCAGGCAAGTGGTTGGGAGCCAGCAGTCCCGGATTGTGAGAGGGATTTCCGACTGCTGGTTTAGGCCCAATCCCGGATTGTGAGTTGGACATTCCCCAAGGGGTCCCAGATTGGAGAGGGTGCAGGCTGGGCTGAGGGACACCCCACATGCACAAATTTTGTGCACCGGGCCACTAGTCTACTAATAAAACCCAAAATGTACAGGTAACTTCATCACTCCCTTGCTCAAAATCTTCCCCAGATCTCCAATAACCTATAAAAGTGAAGACAAAAAATATTTACATAGATATCATGGCTCTCCATGATCTGACTCCAGCACACACACACACACACACACACACACACACACACACGTGCACCCATGCACACACCACTATTTATCACTTGCCAATACGAAGGTGTGCTCTTTTTTGCTCCTTTGTAGTTACTCTGTTCTCTGTGACTGAAATGTCCTTTCTCTTGACTTAAAATTTCAATTTGTCCCCAAGGTCCATATCAAATGCTTCCTTCTCCTAATTGCTTTCCCAGTTTCCTCCAGTTGAAAGTTGTCCCAAGAGCACTTTTTATATAGCCTTTATCATAGGTTGCTTTGACTGCAAATTAGCTTTGTATGAATCAGTCTTCACTAGATATCAATACCTTGAAAGTAAAGAATGTTTTACTAACTTTAGTAATCCCTCTAATCAATCAATACATGCATCAACAAATATTTGAGTGCCTATTCTGAGCCAAGTACAAAGTTTTACACACAGTAAGGGCTCTATTGATGCTTAGGACTCAAAAACACAATGACCAAAAGTAGAAATGGGCTCTCTGATACAAGACCTCAGGAGGTGATTCATGTCAACATGATCAGCATGACTGATGGGACCACAGGATAGGTGTTGTCGTGGCCACCCTAGGTGTGACTGTAGACTGAAAAGCCTTGGATTTTCAGGGAGGCACACAAGAGGAGCCAGCAATTCTGCTAGAATGCTGGTAACTTTAAGTGAACCAAAGAGGAAGGGGGCATTTGTAATTATTTTAGTGGTTTCTGGCTTAAACCAGCCTGGATAACCCCAACAGAAAAGCCTCTGTCATGTTTTTGTAGGTATATTGGCATCTTTACACTGCCACTATTTCAGGAAATGGGTAAAGACTATCAGGACTTTTAGGTTTGGCTCTTCATTTCTCTTTTCATCTATGGAAACTGTGACCCCGATTTAATAATAATTACCTTGATGGATCATATACTATACACACATCTCTATAGACTCCGATAACAACCTTCAGGCACAGTTACTATTTTTGTCATTGTTATTATTATAATCATTTTTCAGCTCAGGAGAGTACAGTTCAGAGAATGAAAGTGCTCTTATACTTCCATCAAGGTAAAGCAGACATACTTGTGAGCCAAGTCACTTTGTATCTGAAATCTGTGGACCTTTTAACTTTCAGTTGATCATTAATAAATGTTATTATATTGAATATTGATAATAATTTTTGAGGTTCCTTTAATTTTAAAGATGAAGAAAATGAGGCTCATAGGAGATCAGCAATGTGTCATAAGTCATACAAGAGGTAAGGCACAGCCAGGATACAAATTCAAGTATGTCTGACTCCACACTCGCCACTCTTATTCATTACACTACAAGGCCTCCTTTTGTAATGCAGTGGGCAAGCTTAGATTCTGCTGCCTAAAGGGTTCATCTACTGTTTGTGAAATCTAAGGGTTTATATCTTATACAGAACAGTTCCATGTTAATGATTCAGTCTCAAACCTGACTTATGCTCCTCCAAGCCCCCACCTTGGGCCAGTTGACCCCTCTTGTCATCCCATTTGCAGGGTCACACTGACCTTCCCTGTCATTACAACCTATGTATTCCATAATTTAGTTCAGAGGCAGAATTATTTTTATTAGTGTCTGAAAAAACAAATTCCTTTCCCAGGTTTCTTGTCAATTTCCCTAAACAGTATGAGGGTGCTGTCCATAATACTGAGTTTGTCTGATCTCCTCTGAACACACTACCCTCTACTCAATTTTCTTTATCTGCACTTGATGGAAATAGTCCTTTAAGGCAAGACAGCCTTTTTGTATTAGATAGTTTGTAAACCCTAAGCTCATTCTTACCTCATATCCTTATGTTTCCTTAATCTCTTGGACCTTTTCCTTTTTGTTTGATAAATATTAGCAGGTTTTAAGAGGAGTACAGGTTTGAACCCCATCTCAACCACTGAATTCATGTTTGACTTTGAAAAAATTACTTCATCTTTTGATTCTCAGTGATATGTGTAAAAGGTGGGAGTGGGATGACCTCTAATGCTCCTTATAGCTCTTACATTCTGTGTCTCAAACGTCAATGTCAAAGGATATTACAGCATGAAGAGAGTTTAGGTATCTTTCCCATTCTCATTTGACTGCCTGGGAAGGGGATTTTACATAGATATAAACACTCTACTGACCTCCCAACTTCACAAATGTGTACCACAGAGGGAAGAAACAATTTAAACATATACATGATTTAATTATTCAATTGTTTAGAATTGTCCAAAGTTAAAATAGTATACACATAGAAAATCTCAGTCATGCCAATGACAAAATGGATGGAGAAACCACATTTTCAAATCCAGAATCAGGACACAAGTATGAGTGGAGAGGAACACTTAAAAAGAGAATTCTGAAAAATCCAGGATGCATGGTCTACTCTCAGTATGGCAGAACTTCAGAATTCTGATGCAGGATGTGAACTGAACAAGCAGGCCTGATGCCAGATAGCTTCATGACATTGGTCCTGCAGCAGCTGATGCTTCAGCTGCCTCGTGACACCTTGTCACTCCAAACAAAGTATGTATCTTTATTTTGGCCTAGTGGGAGAGTTAGAAAGCAATGATGGTCTTTTTCTTTCCATCTACATTTACCATACCCATCAAAGGGCAAGTTAGCAACTTCAAACAACACCTTGGCAATGACAAACATTAAAGTTATTGTGGGCTCTGACATCTCCAGAGGGTTCTGGCTCAGAAGGGGGTCCTCTAAACCAAAGGGTTCTGGCTCAGAAGGGGATCCTCCAAACCAAACAAAAGGGCAGTTCCCAAATGGATAGAAAAATTTATAGGGAAAAAGGGAAATGAAGGGTGGGGGATGAGTGTGTTTATTCAGAATGTGATGGTTCACACTAAGCCCAGCAACTCCTGTTGTCTTGAGATTGCTTTGAAAACACAGCTCTGCTAAAAAGATCAGGATTCTATGGGAACTTTCACACTTGAACATTTGCTGGGCTCTTCAGAGAGGTGCTGGAATCAGTGGGAGGGGCCCCAGCACCCCTGTGATTGTGATCACAGATAAACCCAGACTCCCAGTCCAAGGATAAATCTTTCTAAAACATTTCCAAGACCAAGTACTTAAATTTTACTTTGTTAGTTGTAAGAAAACCATGCTGTTCAAGCCCATGATAGTGTAGCAAAGTCAGTTTGTGGAGCTATCAAAGTAGAGGTTGGAAGTATTTAAATTTAGGTTTTTACTGAATTCTACATAACTGGTGTTTTCCCAAGGTTCTTACATAGAAATAACCCTATTTTTATTCCTTAAAGGATGGGATAGAAACAAATAATAACAACAACAATCCTGATTTTACATCTCTGTGTTTTTATCTTCTGGGATTAAGAAAACACAGAATGATGATAAAGTTGGAAGGCCCCCTAAGGATCATCTCATTCAAAACTCTCATTTTATAGATAAGGCAACAGAAGCTTACAGATGACTAAGGACTTGTCCAATATCCCATAGTTAGTGAGTGGCATAATTGAGGGCAGTACTGAGGCCTTCTGACTTCTTGCCCTGGGGTTTTCTTTAATTCATCTTTATATAGCATATCTGTGAAAACCAGGACCTTAGCTAGTTGATATTTACTGCTTCCTTCTAGCATCCCCCATTCCCACCCTTGATATAGATGGGGTGGTGTTGATTGCCCTTCCAGAAGAATCTTGAGACTGAATTGTCTTAAGAATCATCCACTTTTCCAGTCTCCATCCTTTTTAGGCACAGCTTCTACTGAAAGACATTTCACACTTTTCACCTTCACTGAATTTTTCCTTCCTGGCTAGCTGCGGGAGCTCAGTTTTCTCTCCTTGATCATCTTGTACTTTAAATTTTGTTCCCATCATCACCCTTGCACTGGACCACATCTGTTCTATGGGTTTTATATGAACCCCAAGAACATATCCTAGCCATCTTAAGCTCAGCAAGGCTTCTCCTTGTTTTTAATATGATGGCAAATTTCTCAGAACAAGACTTGCCCTCATTTTATTCTGTGACTTTAATATTAGGCTCTATGTTTACCAAGAAAAATAAGGGGATCATAGGACTTCTCAGGAACATTTTAAAGTCCAACCCCTTGAAAATACAAGCAAGAATCTTATTCCTTTGTCTTAAAAGCTAAAACAAACAGGAATAAAAAACACAAAATGGAATGATATATTATGATATTTAAGAGTAAAATCCAAAAATAAACTGCATCAAATATAGATCAGTAGAAAACAAACAACCATTAATCAAAGGAATTTCTGGACCCCTGTGGATATTATTCAACTAAAAATAGATCCCTTAAAAGAAGAAAACAAAATGTATAGAAACCACAATGAGCTGATTCAATTTCCATTAGTACTTAAAGGTGGTGGCCATATTGTGTTGTGACCTGCGTTTTTCTTAATATAACACATACTTGTAAAATGCATAGAAATGAATGTAACTAGTATAATTGAGCACCTACTATGTATTAGATGCTATATTCTAGGTGCTTTGCAAATTTTATTACCTTTACTCTTCTTGATAACTCTAAAGTGTAGTTAGTTTTCCCTATTCTCATAAAAGAAAGCCGAGGCCCACACTGAAAGGTAAAATGAGGTTCTTAGTATTATGCAGCTATTAAGAATAGAGCTGGGACTTAAGTGCTTATATTTGGGACTCTAACTCTTTAAAAAGCTATTTACCCATAAAAGGGAATTTCAATGATATATAGAGTTAAGTGGTCCCTCCTAGAATAATCCTAAAAGAGTAAAAAGGGTTTATATTTAAGTAACAACCCAGAGTTTTATTTTATCAGCCCTTATAAAAACTGAACTTAAAGGTTCAGAATCTATACTAATAAAAGGGTAATATGCTAATTAGACCAGATAGACCAGACATTTTCCGGTCATCCAGTCCTCCTTCCAGATAAAGCCACAGTGGCAAGGCCCAAGGCAGAGGCAGTTAGGGGCTATCAGACTGGCAGGGGAGGGTAGTTAAGGGCGATCAGGCAGGCAGGCAGAGGTGGTTAGGGGTGATCAAGCAGGCAGGCAGGTGAGCGGTTAGAAGCCAGTGGCCCCGGATTGCGAGAGGGATGTTGGACTTTCCCCAAGGGCTCCCAGATTGGAGAGGGTGCAGGCCGGGCTGAGGGACACCCCTCTGCACAAATCCCATGCACCGGGACTCTAATTTGTGATAAAAAGCCACAACTAGGAAAGGAATTTCACTATAGTTCATTTAAGGTCTGAACTGGCATAAAGCAATCCTACAGCCAACTGGTAATTGCG
This sequence comes from Myotis daubentonii, assembly GCF_963259705.1. NCBI lineage: Eukaryota > Metazoa > Chordata > Mammalia > Chiroptera > Vespertilionidae > Myotis > Myotis daubentonii. The sequence continues at coordinate 23,804,780 of NC_081861.1, read as the reverse complement.
TTTTACGAGGCCGTATCCATTTTGGTGAAGCAATTGAGAGCTCACCCTATGCAAGTACAAAAACAGCACACACCTGCATTGGCCTATGTGTTTAGATGGGAATATTTATAGTGTTTGATTGTTATCTTGACTTTAAGCAACAATCACAGGTAATGCATAATCTTTTCAGAAGCTCAGTTACACACAGAGTGGCAGGAAACAATTTAGCATCAATATTTAATGTGAGTTTATTGATTTTTTAAACTGGAGAATGCTATCATAAGCACTTTCAAACCACATGTGGTTCATGCAGAGTGTTTATGCACCCACTGTTTCCAGAGAAAAGTTCAGGCTGCTCCAATAAACACTTCTTTGGGAATAGCTTTGATAGAGCAAAATAATGTGTGAAGAACCAAACTCCAATACTGGAATGGCTTTCACCAAGAAAAGAAGAAATCAGTTCCCTGTGGAGAAGTAGTGGTTATGGCCCCTAAAGACATTAACTGGAAGGAGAGGAGAGGGTGTCAAATGGAGTAAGAGTCTCTATCCTCAGCCCCATCACTCTGGACATCTTCCTCTTCAGACCAAAAGAAGTTTGTCTCAGAAATAGCTAAAGACTCAAATCATGTCTAAGTCGGGCATGGCCTTTCAATACTCCAAAAATAGAAATGATTGCGCTTCCATTTCCAGCACTTATCATCTTGGTGTATTTCAGTTCATAGTCTGACACTGGGGCAGGGCAGAGATCAAAAGGATCGTGGGGTCAGAAGGCAGAGTTTTGTATCATGGCCAATACTGGTAAGCTGATAGATCTGCCAGGGGTACTATAGGCTCTAGCGTTGCAGCCCAGAAGTTAGACTTTGAACCCTCTGTGGGAAAATTCTAGTGCCTTTTTTGCAACTCTTTTCTTGGGTAAAAATGTGCATGTGTGCACACACACACACACACACACACACACACACACACTTTTCTTACACTCCCATTCTTCTTTTTCAGCTGAGGGCATTTAGAGACTCAGCCTGTTGTTCTCAATCATTTAAATGTTTGTTCTGAGATTATCCCCTTTCCTCTGTTTCCCTTTGTATGGCTTGTATAGTTCCTTGTTAAACAGATTTTCTGGTTTTTCCCTTACTGTACCAATTTCAAATGTTCAGTAAATTTTTAGTCCATGTATACTCATTTGAGGCTCAGAGACTTGTCAGCAGGTAGATCACATGTGCTAATTTTGGGATTCCTTCTTTAGAAGGACTGTATAATTAATAGCTGAACTATTCTGAAATGGAAGGGACTACACCAGTGTGCAGAGCTACATATCACCAGAGGCATTCAAGCAGAAATAAGAGGTGATTCCTACATTTGATGTGAAACTGAACTTAGAGAATGTTAAAGTGCCTTCCATGTTTTTCTTTCGGGATTTTGCCCTTTTGAGGATGTACATGAAGGGGGGATAGAAAAGGTCAGACTTGTTTGAAAAACCACTGAGAAAGTGTAGGTTGGTGAGAAAGTAGAGAAGATTGGCAGGGATGGTGTAAAATGAATTCCTGGTGTATTTTCTTGATCTGTTTGTGCAACTATTGTCGTTGCAGGAAGGATACATAACTATTGCCTTCACCTCTGTTAAAGACTTTCCTTGCCTAACAAGGTGGGCCTATCAAATGAGATAGAAACTAATATTTGTTGAGTATTTTGTATATACCAGACACCTAGCTAGGCACCTTATTTTTTATTTTAATGCCCACAACAATGCTAAGAAATAGAGTTATGTCCATGTTGTAGATGAGAAAATTAAAACTCAAAAGGAGGAGTTGACTTGTCCAATATTTCCTTGTAAATAACAGTTGGAAATGCAATTCAGGCATGTTTGACTCTACTTCTATGCTCCCTGCTCAGCATTATAATTTTCCTTCATCCCTCCCTGCCAGCTCTCCTTAGGAATTTCCTCCTGAGCAAACTTATAAAAAGAAGAAAAAAGTGGGAAGTTCTTTGTAATTTTGGAGGGGGCATGTTCTCTGATTTCTAAAAGCTCTAAGCCAAGCCTGTACCAACTAACAGGTTTCTCATCTCATCCATCCTTTAGTCATGGATGAGATAATCAACATGAAGGAGAGTCTTCAAAGTGAACCCTGTAATGAGTACTTATCACAGCCACAACCATGGCCACCAGCCTCTCCTCTTCCTTGCTTCTGCCAGGGGAAGTCCCCTAGGAGATGTTGACAGAAAAAAACATGTTGAGAAAATATTACTGGGCTTACCTGCTGAATAGTTTTAAATTACCCCCAGACTTCTAGGCTCTGGAGTATTTTAGTCAGCTTATTGGCATGGAGCTTCTTGTGCTCCTTTTGAGTGACAACCACCCCCAAACTGTGAACCAATGTGGCAATACTTTTGCTGGCATAACCTTACCCCTGGAGAATCTGAAGCCTAAAGACTGCTTGGAGATTACAACTTGCCCAAAGGATCCCATATAACCAAGGTAGACAAGCCCTGGGCAGATCTGTTCTCTGCTGAGTGTCCAAATAGCTGAATCCGGCCTTGATTAAAACTGTGGAATCCCGCCCTGACTCGTTTGGCTCAGTGGATAGAGCGTCGGCCTGTAGACTGAAAGGTCCCAGGTTCGATTCCCATCAAGGGCATGTACCTTGGTTGCAGGTGCATCCCCAGTAGGAGGTGTGCGGGAGGCAGCTGATCGATGTTTCTCTCTCATCGATGTTTCTAACTCTCTATCCCTCTCCCTTCCTCTCTGTAAAAAAATCAATAAAATATATTTAAAAAAAACCCAAAGGGTTGTTATTTAAAAACAAAACAAAATAAAAAATAAAAAAAACAAAAAACTGTCGAATCCCAACTGAGCCTCAGGCAAAAAACAACAACACTCTGAGTGTTACTGGTACCACAAATTGGGGAAGGGAATGTTGATGATATAGTCCTAAGTAGCAGAATGAACCTTTAAATGTGGGCTGAGGGAGAGGCTGATTCCATAATATAGCCTATGAGGCTGTTGGAAGGCTTATCTGCTTCATCTATATTTTAGGCAGGGCCTGACAGTCCTACCTTCATTCAGTCATTCTTTTTGGGTAAGGAGGTAAAGATTTGCAAAAATACTAAACAATCCCACTATCTCCTAGCCACGTGGTGAATTACCTCATGTGACAGTCATCCGGGCACTCGATAAATATGTGTGGTGCATAAGTTACCTGCCCAAGTCTTAGCTGCAAGGCCAGCTATTAATCTTGTACACTGGGAGATGGCTATACTTCCGACTCATAAGGTGGGACAAATTCCCCAGGCATAAAGGTCAGTGTTATCATTTTGGCAGTGTAGTGGATGCACTTCCTAGAACCATGAAACAATAACTCCTCATTCCTTATTATCCAATCCCCTGGCAACCACTATTCTACTCTCTATATCTATAAACCTGACTAATCCATGAACCTTATACAGGTACAATAATACAATATTTGTCCTGACTATTAGGTGGAGACCATATATAGTATAGAGAGACTGGACAAAGGGATGATTCATGTTCCAGTCATGACAGAGCCAGGACAGCTTGATAGTTCACCATGCTACTCAGAATGTCATGAACTTTAAAACTTATGAATTGTTTGTTTCTGAAATTTTCTGTTTAATATTTTCAAACTATGGGTAACTGAAACAATGGAAAGTGAAACTGCAGATGGGGGGAGTTTATGAGTTATTTTTTTAGTGGTTGTCCTTAGGATTATAATTAACATGTTAATTTATAGCAACCTCCTTTAGATTACTATACACTTATTTTAATGGCACTCAAAAACTTTCTTCTATAAATCTCCATTCATTCCCCTTGAATTAATTACTTGTCTTTAGTGCTTTAGCAGAGAAGGTTTGAGAACAGTTAATTCCATCAGTTTTTATCTGGTAATATCTTAATATCTCCTTCACTTTTGAAGGAGAGCCTTTCTTTATAGAGAATTTTTGGTTGATAGTGTTTGTTTTTCCAGTATAAATATGTCATCCCCTGTCATCTGGTCTCACCATGGTTTATGATGAACATGGTAAATTACTGTTATTTATAAGCTACCAAATATTTTGTTATACCAGTCCAAATGGACTAAGACAGAAAATTGGCTTCAACCAAAAAATGCAGAAGCAGCTTTGGAACTGGGTAATGCGTGGAGGCCAGAAGAGTTTTGAGGTATATACTAGAAAAAGCCTATATTGCTTTGAATGGACTGTTGAAAGCAAGTCTGATGACAGCTCAGAAAGGGAAGATAAGAGCTACAGCAATGGAGGCCAGAGCCCTGTCCAGGAGAGCCATGGAAGTAGGACCACCCCTGAATATCAGATCAGTAGAGCCATAGGCATACAATTCCAGGTCAGGAGAACTCCCATGTGTCATGTATCTAGCAAAGCCAAGGGGATAGAAATGCCACAGTATGTTCAGAAAATAGAACCCCTACCCAAGAAGGGAAAACATCAAGTTAAAGAAGATTATATTTAAGCCTTAATATGTAATATTGTTATAATGGGGAATTGAGAAGGCCATCTGCATATTCAAAACTGAACACTCTTAGAAAATGACTGGGAATACCCTAATATTTCACCTCTAATTGGCCTTTAGGTTCTACATAAACAGATCACAAAGGCAAAGGAAGAGTTTTAAACAGCCTGGCTAAGCTATAAAGTGCCCAACAAAGAGTCAATCTGCAAATATTAGGTATTTTTTCTTTTTCTTCTTTATTCTACTTTATTTTTTCTTTTTCTTTATTTTTTGGCTACAGGTGTTTAAGGTAACTCTATCAAAATATAAACTGACCCTTAAGCTAACAGAACCCAGATATCAATGACAATACATGACAAAGAATACACACTTTACAAGAATATTTTAGAACAATCACTAAACAAACAAGCAGCAGCAACAACAAATGCTAGGGAAAATCTGATTTCCACAGTTGCCACATTATAATATTTAGAATGAATAGTTTTTTGCAAAATTATGCGGCATACAAAGAAACAAGAAAAAGTGAACCATTCATTGGGAAAAATATAATTAATAGGACCTGTCCATGAGGAAAATGAGACATTGAACTTAATAAACAAATATGTTAAATCGAGGTAGGCAAGGATAAAGGGAGGATAAATGATGATGAACAGAAACTTGGTGAACACACAATATAATACACAGAAGATGTATTATAGAATTATACCCCTGAAACCTATATAATTTTATTAACCAATATCACCCTAATAAATTCAATTTAAAAATGTGTTAAATCAACTGTCATGAATATACTCAAAGCACTAAAAAAAGAAACCATTGACAAAGAACTAAAGGAAATCAAAAGGATGATTTTCACTAAAGAATATTGATAAAGAGATAGAAATTATTTTTAAAAAGCACATAAAGCCTGGCCTGTGTGGTTCAGTGGTTGAGCATTAACCTATGAACCAGGAGCTCACAGTTTTATTCCTGGTCAGGGCACATGCCTGGGTTGCAGCCTCGATCCCCAGTGACAAGCCTATCAATGATTCTCTCTCATCATTGATGTTTCTAGTTCTCTCTCCCTCTCCCTTCCTCTTTGAAATCAATAAGAATATATTTTAAAAAATATAAAAAAACCATAAAAAATTTGGAGCTGAATACTATACTAATTAAAATAAAAAAATTCATTGGAGAGTTTCAAGTGCAGATTTGAGCAGGCAAAGAAGAGAATTAATGGACATAAAGAAAGGTCAATTTTTAAGTCTGAGGAACAGGAATAGAAAAGAGTGAAGAAAAATGAATAATGCCTAAGAGAACTGTGGAACATATGTATAATAGGAGTCTCAGAGAATGTGCAGAGAGAATATTTGAAGAAATATTGTCAGACTTTCTGAATTTGATTATTTACAAAAATCTACACATCCAAGAAGCTCAACAAACTCCACAGAATAAACTAAAATAGATGCATTCCAAGACACTGTTATAATCAAACTGTCAAAAGACAAAGAAAGATTTTCTCAAAGCAATAAGAAATAAGTGACTAATCATATACAAAGGGTACTTAATAAAATTAACATCCAATTTCTCAGCAGATGCCATGAAGCCCAGAAGCAGTGAGATGATATAAAGTGCTGAAAGAAAAAAAAAACTGTCCATAAATAAATCTCTGTCAAACTACCTTTCAAAAATAAAGGAAAAATTAAGACAGATCAGAGGGAGTTTATCACTAGCAGACTTTCCCTACAAGAAATGCTAAAGGGAGTCCTACAACTAAAATGAAAGTACACTAGACAGAAACCTTAAATCATTCAGAGGAAAAAGTAAAAATGATAAAGTTAGATACATAGGTAAATCCACATACAAAATAATGAAGTTGGATCCCTTCCTCACACTACATACAAAAATAAACTGAAAATGGGGCATAAACTAAATGTATGAGCTAAAACTATAACACTCTTAAATGAAAGGAGTAATTTTTAATGATCTTAGATTTGGCAATGGATTCTTATATATGACACAGAAAGCACAAATGAGAAAAAATAGATCTATTTTACTTTATGAAAATTAAACAAAATTTGTGCATCACAGGATATTATCAAGAAAATGAAAAGACAACATAAAATTGGAGAAAAAATTGCCAATCATACATATGATAAGGATTTAATTTTCAAAACATAAAGATCTCTTACAACTCAATGACAAAAGAAAAAAACATTTTAATGAGCTAAGGACTTCAACAGACCTTTATCCTTTCAAAAGAGATATATAAATGATCAATAAGCATACAAAATATGCTCAATGTTTTTAGTTAGTATTAAAATATAAATAAAACCCACAATAATATAGCACCTCATGCAAAATTGAATGGTGGTGATTTTTTTTAAAGGAAGAGACAAGTGTAAGCAACACTGTGGAGAAATTGAAAATCTCATTCATTCCTGGTGTGAATGTAAAATGCTGCAGCCACTTTGGAAAACAGTTTTGTACGTCATTAAAATGTTAAGTATAGAGTTAAAATGCAGCCCATCTATTCATCTTCTAGGTATGCACCATACAATAATTGAGGACAAGTATTACAGCATATCCTTATACATTAATGTTCATAGCAGCACTATTCACAATTGCCAAAAGTTAACTATACATCACCTGGTGAATGAATAAATAAAATTTAATACATGTATACAATGAAATGTTATTCAGCCACACAAAGAATTGGAAAACTGATATGTTTGTGCTGATTAATTTTATGTGTCAACTTGACTGGGTCATGATGTGCCCATGTATTTGGTTAAACACTGTGTTATTTAAATATTATTTTAATAAAAAGAACTTTTTAAAAAGACAAAATTTCACTTCAGTCCAGCAATCTTAATAAGAATCTGTTCCATACCAGCCATGTGATGGACATCTAAGAGCCTATGATCGGTAGTAGAAACAAACCTTGCTTTCTAAGCATTCCCAGAGAAACACATATATACATACATACAGAGCTGTAAGATATTACGAGGCAAACTAACAATGCCATCTAAATACACTGAAGGTACAGGAAATTTAGAACTGTATGGAGGAGATGACATTGGAGCTACCTCATTTGAAAGGCAACCTGACTGATATGGTAGAAAGAATATGTGAATTAACATCAGACTACTTAGATGAAAATTCTTCCTCTGTCTAGTTCAGCTGCATGATTGTGGACAGGTCCCTTCATTTCTCGGAGCCTTTGAGTCTTCATTTGTAAAATAGAAATATTAATAATCTGTACTTCCCAGGGCTGTTTTGAGGATCAAATGGAAAAGCCTTTAAGTACTTGTCACAGACAGGCACATGTGATCTCCTTTGCTAATCTAGTTTACCTCCTCTGCTCAGTCTACTGTCTGCAGACAGTAGAACTAGAGACTTTGCAGGTGAAGGGGTTGAAGAGGTGATTAGAGGAAGCCAGCTGATGTTATTTAAGAGGCCTTCCCCTTTCAGAATCTCAGAGGAATCTTGGGAATTTCCAATAATTTCCATTCCCACCTAGATCTGTGCACACCCCCTAGAATACTACATTGCAGGAGTCTTGTGCCCAGTATAAAGATGGTTTCAGGGGAGAATACAGTTTGTATAAGCCTTTCAGCCCTGTAGGCGCCCTCCTCTGTATTTGTCTCTTAGTTGGTATACTGTTAGATGACTGGTGAATTGGGCCTCAGTAACTCTTGGGTACATAGTTGCTGTGTCTGATTTTGGGGAAACACGATGCACTACCCATTAGCAATTGCATGCATAGATTTAATGAACTATTTACCCATAACCTTGCTTCTAATAATTTGATTGCCTTTTGCTTTGTAAGTGTTTTTCTGTCCTGAGGAACTCACAATGATGAAATAGCCCTGGCAAAAAACAAGTGCACTGGTTGAGTAGTTCTTAATTTACATAGCAGTTCCTCCTTTCTGCAGGGACAGCTCAGTCTGAGGTTGCTGGTATCTGCACAAATGCAGCAGCTGACAAGGCAAAGGAGGCAGAAGCTGATTTTTTAATGACATATTTTTCTAGTTTTTTTTTTTGGGGGGGGGCTTTAACCCATTAGCTTCCAAAATTAGTTTAAACATTTTTTACACAATAACTTGCAATAAAAATATAGTCTCAATCAATGGTTAAGTAAACATTCTCAGCCTAGCATTGCTTGGCTTCGTTATAAATACATGAGCATTATTCTACTTCTGTCTACCAAAGAATTAAGGGAATTTTTCTCCAAATACTGAACCCTTAAGACTTTAGGTAATTTCTTCTTTTACCTTTCCTGCGTTATACTACCCCCCTCAATGTCCACTACATTGTATGGACCAGTTGCAGCCATTGTATAGGATAATGATTTTATCACAGACTAAATGAATATGATGTAGTGAAAATCTTACCAATCCAAAAGTTAGGAATCTTACAACCAATTTTTTACTAAATAGTGGTGTGAGTCTGAATGTGTTTCTTGACCTTTCTGTGCCTCATGCACTAAAGGTCATATCAGATGATCACTACAGTCTTCTCCATGTCATTCACTACAACCCTGGTAATTAGCAAGAACATAATCACAGCCCTGACTGGTTTGGCTCAGTGGATAGAGCATTGGCCTGCGGACTGAAGGGTCCCAGGTTCGATTCCAGTCAAGGGCATGTACCTTGGTTGTGGGCACATCCCCAGTGGGGGGTGTGCAGGAGGAAGCTGGTCGATATTTCTCTCTCATTGATGTTTCTAACTCTCTATCCCTCTCCATTCCTCTCTGTAAAAAATCAATAAAATATATTTTTAAAAAAAGAACATAATCACACATTCTTCTATCTAGCTTCACTTGCAGCCCAATATGTTGAGTCATCTGGTCCTTCCAAGTGTTTTCAGATTTTTTTTTAAGGAAGCAGGGTCCTCAAAGTCTGGATCCTAAATTTTTTTTGCTCTGTGTTTTAAGTATGAACTTTTTTTTTTTTTTTAGGACATCCTGAAACTGGAGTGAGTCATGTAGCTGATAACTATTACAAGATTTTCCCAAACTATTATTGTGCTGACCTGGCCACACAAAACTTGTTTTCCCATCTTCTGCCTAAAGATTCATGTCTTCAAAATAAAAAAGCTTTCTTTATTCTGCCAGGAATCACAGTCCTAATATGACTGTGGCTCAATGTCTAAAAGTTTTTATAGTGGAAAGGTAATTATGGTTCCTGAAATTCAACGTGGCCAGAAGCAAATCTTGTTTTTCTTTTAGGCTTTGCTAGCATAGATCTAGAATATCTTTTACTCTTGGGCTAGTTTAGGCCTACCACTATACAAATAGATTGAACTTCCTGGGTTCACTACTAAATTTCTAGAGTGTCTCTATATACATGCACAGTTTAATACTCAGCAACAATTCTTAAAAGGACCTCTAGATAAATTGATGAATCTATTTCTCTTGAGAGTTCCATCTTCCCTAGTATTTTACCCAGCAAATTCTAGCCACCTCAGTGTCCCTAAACCAGTGATGGCGAACCTATGACACGCGTGTCAGAGGTGACACGCGAACTCATTTTTTTTGGTTGATTTTTCTTTGTTAAATGGCATTTAAATATATAAAATAAATATTAAAAATATAAGTATTTGTTTTACTATGGTTTCAAATATCAAAAAAATTCTATATGTGACATGGCACCAGAGTTAAGTTAGGGTTTTTCAAAATGCTGACACGCCAAGCTCAAAAGGTTCGCCATAACTGCCCTAAACCCTTATGTCTTTCTCCTCAGCTGAGTGAGACTGGAATCTGCTCTCTGTGCCATAGTCCATAAAATGCCAACATGAAAAAACTGGGATAATTATAGTACTATCTCTTAGGTATTACAGTTCTGACCTGCCTGTTGTCCAATATTTGAAACAATTATTTCACATATATTTTTCTGCTTTCTAGTTGTTTATGGAAGAAGGAAATTCCTATACCAATTTCATTTTTTAGTTTGTTTTTTATTGTTGACATTATTACTGATGTCCCTTATTTCCTCCCCTTCCCCCCACCTACCCAGTCCCCAACCCCTTCCCCAGGCCTTCATCACCCTATTGTCTGTGTTCATGGGCTAAGTATATATGCATATAAGTTATACTAGAGGCCCAGTGCATGAAATTTGTGCACAGGTAGGGTTTCTAGGCCTGGTTGGTAATCAGGTAATCAGGGCTGATCTGTAGGGTGACCGGCGGGACAATCAAAGGGCCCCCACTGGCACCCATCTTGGCCGGCCTGGTGCCGCCTGCTCGCAGGCCCCACCCCCTGCCGCTGGTCGCCTCCCTCTGCAGGGTGACCAGCAGGGTGATCGGGGGGGGGTCTCTGCTGGCATTGGCCTTGGCTGGCCTGGGGCCTGCCAGCTGGGGACAGCTCCTGCATTGAGCATCTGCCCCCTGGGGGTCAGTGTGCATCATAGCAACCAGTCATTCCACCAGTCATTCGGCCATTCGGTCTTTTTGCATATTAGGCTTTTATTATATAGGATGGTTTATTTCTTCCCAACTCCTCGACCCTACCCCACTCTGAGATATGTCAGTATATTCCATGTATCCATGCCTCTGGACATATTTTGTCAGTTTATTTTGTTGATTAGATTCCACATATAAGTGAGATAATCTGATATTTGTCTTTCTCTGACTGGCTTATTTCATTTAGCATAATGGTCTTCAGTCCATCCATGATATTACAAAGGGTAAGAGATCTTTCTTTTTTATAGTCACGTAGTATTCCATTGTGTAAATGTGCCATAGCTTTGTTATCCACTCATATACTGATGGGCACTTGGGCTGTTTCCAGATTTTAGCTGTTGTAAATAACGCTACTATGAACATATATTCTTTCTCATTGGTTTCTCGGGATTCGTATTTTCTCTTTTTAATTATTATCTAGTTTAAAAGCCAGATCTTTTTCCCTCTGAGTCATTAGAAAAACAAAAACACACAGTTTAAATCTAATTGATATTCATCATCATAAAAAATATATCTTGAACATTGGGCTGGTTACTTTGCATAAAAATATAAAGAAAGGGAAACATAGGATGTTTACAAATATTAATTCATTGGTAAAAATACCCATTTTCTAAGAAAGTTTATTCATGTTTATAAAATATTTCATGGAAAACAAGAGAAAAGGGGATAAGAATATAAATAAAGCTGAAGTTAGTTTCAAAATTGATTCCAGACTCTCAAGATTTTAATGACCTCAAATGTTCTTTTGCAATGAAGCTGTATTCTCTGAGAAAATAAGAGCTGTGTAAACAATTGGGTTTAATGTTTTGCCTTAAAAGCCAGGACTTGCAAATTGCAATTTATTGATCAATTACAATAAATATATAGAGTTTCTGGTAAAATAAACTACCAATTTTCTCTATATACTTTTAAGTATCTGGTATTATTATTTTAAGTGCCTATGCATATAGATTTATATTTTAAACTGCTTCAAAATTTCTTATTTTGAATTATGAGAGATAGGTTCAAACTCAATAGTAAAAATAATAAAAGTTAAGAGATATAAAATAGGGTATGCTTTTTATATTGTCAAGAAGTAGTAAAGAGTTTACATCTGAGCATAAATTTATCCAGTTGTTTATACTCACACTCTGCAAATTCTAGATATTCAACAACCCACTACAATTTTGGGGCTCACCACTCCACTGAACATGCTTTAGACAATGTTCCCACTGAACTTTATATTGCAAGATCCAACACACACTTTTGAGATTCTATTTTACTAAAGCTCTGTGCAGTATTCAAGACTGTCTCTACTTTCTTCACTTCTAAAATACTCCTCTCCTGGTTCTACTAGTTTAAATTCTCAGACTACTTCTACTTTTCAGAGTCTTTAATGGATGATTAAACTGGTTTGTCAGCGATTCATGATTGGCTCACTTTTCTTCTACAGGTAAAAACTCTCTGATTGATCACATTCACATGATTTCATTCTTATCTATGTGTAAATGATTCTCAAAGTTAATAATGCAGATTATGTTCCTGAGTTCCACATCCATATGTGGCAGAACGAACATTTTACAAGGGAATGTTTATAGACTCATTTAACAACCCTCCAAATAGAATCTTATAATTTCTCTCTCTTCTCAAAATTCTAAAAAGAAACAATTATTTCTTGCTGGAAGTGAAGCTGTTTATCTACATAATAAAATTTTGAAGGATAGAGAATAAAAAGAATGCAGAAAGCTAGAAATCTAGAAAGCTAGAAGAAAGGAGATATAAATAAGGATTGCTATATAGATCGTATATTGGGACATCCTCTAAAGTCTTTAAAGAAAAGTAAATAAATTAGTATTAGCTGTTAAATAATGATTCTTTAAAAGGGAACCCTCATGCACTGTTCCTTGGAATACAGATTGGTGCAGCTATTATGAAAAACAGTATTATGGGTCCTCAAAAAATAAAAAGAATGGAACTGCCTTATGACCCAATAATTCCAATCCTGGGTATATGCAGTATCTGAAGAAACCCAAAACACTGATTTGAAAGAATATATGCATCCCTATGTTCATTGCAGCATTATTTACTATAGCCAAGCTATGGAAGCAACCCAGTGATCATCAATAGACAAGTGGATAAAAATATGGTGGTGCATATATGCAATGTTCTATTACTCAACCCTAAAAAAAATGAAATCTTACTTTTTGCAACTGCATGGGTGGACATAGAAGATATTATGTTAAGTGAAATAAATCAGAGAAAGACAAATGCCATATGATCTCACTTATGTATAGAATCTAAAGAACAAAATAAACAAATAGATACAGACTCATAGATACAGAGAACAGACTTATGATTGTCAGAGGGGAGAGATTTTGGGGACTGGGTAAAAAAGTGGAGGGATTAAGAAGTACAAAATCATAGTTACAAAATATTCATGGAGATGTTAAATACAAAATAAGAAATATAGTCAATAATATTGTATTAACTATGTATGGTTCCAGGCAAGTACTGGAAATATTGGTTGGAACACTTTGTAAAGTATATGAATATCTAATCACTATGTTGTGCACCTGAAAGTAATACAAAATAATATTAAATGTAAACTGTAATTACAATATTTTAAAAACACACACAATAAAATATACACATGATGCCTGAAACCTATATAATTTTATTAACCAATGTCACAGCAATAAATTCAATTCAAATAAATAAAAATAACATTGATAAATGCTAAAAAAGGAAGAAGATAGATATTGAACAATTAACTACAAATGTTAGGTTTTATTCTAGGAAATATGGCTGTAAAAATGATCACTTGGTCCCTTAAGGAGACAATATTATAAGAAGAAACTGAAACATAAAGAGAGAATGACAAATTGCAATTGTGTGAACAGTGCTCTAATGGAGAGATTTTCAAAAAGAAGAGGGAGTTTGGTAGTCTACACAACCAAATCTTACTGAATGGGAAGTCTGGTAGATATTTTTAGAAGAGATGACATTTGTTTTAGTCTGGAAAAAAATGAGTTTATTATATGGCAAAAAAAAAAGACAATTTTAGGAGTAGGAAATAGTATGTGCAAAGGCATTCTATATAATAAAAGGGTAATATGCAAATGGACCAAATGGCAGAATGACTGGTCACTATGATGCACACTGACCAATAGTGGGCCGATGCTCAATGCAGGAGCTGCCCCCAGCCCATAGACCCCTATTGACTGATTGGGGCCTGCCAACCAACCTCTGGGTCCCTCCCCACCACCCTGGCCAGCAGACTCCAATTGCCCAATGGTGAATGGGGAACAGGGGTGTGTGGTGGTGGAGGGTGGGGCCGGCTGCCAGCAGCTGGGGAAGATGGCCCTGATCTCAGGCCAGGCCTAGGGACCATACCTGCACACGAATTTCATGCGCCGGACCTCTAGTTCAGACAAAAAAAAGCATTGCTTTCACAGAGAATTAAGATAAATTTCATGGGGCTGGACAATAGAGCTAGAAGAAGGGGATGGCAGGAGCTAGAAGAAGGGGATGGCAGGAGGAGGTGAGATAGCTTGGGGTTTCATGGTAAAGATTCTTCTGACAGCCTAAGGATTTTGGCCTTAATCCTTAAGCAATGGACACTAAAATTAGATTCTGAGCAGAAGGATTAATTTATTCTACCAAGATGCTTCTTTGATAAAACAGAATTAGTCAGCATTACCTTTTTCTGGTTGTAAAACTGTCACATTGCCCAGAAATTTTAATCTGATTAAGTACTTATAAAACCCCGAAAGTACTAGGTTAGGCATATTGAATTTACATTGTAAACTCTTCAGGTTTTGTGGGAACAAAACAAACAATGACAGTATGTTCATCTGAGACTTTTTTTTGCTCCCATTGACTTTCATATTATTTTTTCTTTCCTTAAATCTTTCTAATTTCTCATTTTATTGTTTTTCAGTTATAATGTGTTTAATGACTGACTTTTTCCTCCCCATTCTCGGGCCTTAGATCTTATCATATCACTCTTTATTCATTGGTAAGTTTCTGCCTTAAAAGTTACATAAACTCCCAAGACCACTTCAAAAAGTAGCTCAAACAATGATGCATCCAGTAGACTCCACTTCATTTCTTTAATTTTTCTGTTGAACAATGGAAAAATTGCTTATTCCCCAAATAAAATTATTTTTAAAACTTATTTTATTCCTATTTTTAATTTTTATTGAAATTATTGGGGTTAATATTGGTTAATGAAAGTATATAGATTTAAGGTGTACAATTCTATAATACATCATGTGTATATTGTATTGTGTGTTCACCACTTCAAACATGTCTCCTTCCATCACCATTTATCCCCTTTATCCTATTTTACCTCCCTCCAACCCCACTTTCTCTCTGGTAATCATACTGTTATCTGTGTGCATGAGGTTTGTTTTTGTTTTTTTTGTCTAATATTATTGGGGTCCATCCCCAGCAGGTCCAGGGGTTCCCAAAGGTGTGGACAGAGTTGGCGAAGAGGGAATGACACGGAGATAGCGTTCAGTTGATCAGCAGCCTAGCCAGGTTCTCTAGCCAGGATCTCTAGCCAGGATCTCCAGCCAGGTTCTGTCCAGGATCTCCAGCCAAGTTCTGTGTTTTATTGTCATGTTACATCTGTATTTATACCAGTTGATTTTAATCCTGTCAATTTCTATTCCAAAGGTTAGGGCATTTCTTATCTCCATTCCAGGGAGTAAAGATTATGTAGCTTAAGGGTGATTGTTTGTAGTTAAAGTGATTAACTACCCGCCTGGCATTTAGTTAAGGGGTTTTATTCCCTCCCTAACTTCAGGGAAAAATCCCTACCTGCGGAAACAACCTTTCTCGGAGAGGTGACCTTGGTTAAAACACATAGGGCCAAGAAGGTGAGCAAACATATTAAGAACAGTATGCCATATACGCCAGGTCCCTTGAAACATATGCTATGCAGATGTTTCTTCCCTGCAGCGACTGTGTCAAGCAGCAAGGATGGACCGGCTTCTGGCATAATATTTTCACCTTTTTCACCTAGCCCCTCAACCTCCTCCCCTCTGACAGCTATCAGTCTGTTCTCTGTATCTATTAGTCTGTTTATATTTTATTTGTTAGTTCATTTCTTTATAATTTTAGGCATTTTATAATATGTAAATTATATCTCAACAAAGCTGTGCTTTTAAAAAGTAACTATTGACACAGGAAACGCATGTGTGAATCTCCAAACTATCATGTTGAGTGAAAGAAACAAGACACAAAGGAGCACATCCTATATAATAAAATCCCAGCTACCGAACAGTGGAATGACCAGAATGACTGGTCAACCAGTTGCTATGATGTGCACTACCAGGGGGCAGAGGCTCAACACATGAGTTGCCCACTGGTGGTCAATGTGCTCCCACAGTGTGAGCACTGCTCAGCTGACTGCAGACCATGACCCCCACCAGTGCATGAATCCCATGCACCAGGCCTTTAGTATTATATAATTGCATTTACATAAAACTTTAGAATAGGAAATAGTAACCTATGGAAAGAAAAAGGATAAAGAGAAGAAGGAAGAGAGGAGGAGAGGAATAAGAGAGATAGAGATAGTGACTGAGGTCTAGGGATAAAAAACAAGATGCAAATAGCATTCAAAACAAACCATTTTAGATATCCATTAATCCATTTGCTTCATGGGATCTTTTTATTTCAAATATATGAATATCCCATAAGATCATCAAGAAAATTGAGGTTAGTACTTTGGACTCAAGTTGCTCACCTTAGAAGAGTATCTACCACACACTGAAAATTATCTTTGTAATAAAACTCCTCAGAAACATAGAATTTTGGTATGTTAGAACTAGAAGTATCTCTCTGTGTTAGGTGTATAGTTTACCCTGTCATTCACTGGATGAGGAAACTGAGGCTTAAAAGAAGGAAAGGGCTTTCTCCTTGGAAGGCTGACAACTGGCAGAGCTGAATCCAAGGCCCTGTACTTCAGTCTGTTTTTCTGACGTACCAAATTATACCATGTGAACATGATCACATATTTGTACAATGAATGAGAAATATTTTTTTTCTATTTGTTAGAGTTACAGAAATTGAAACTATGGTGAAAAACAAACAATGAAACAGTAAGGGAATCACAATCTCTGCAAATATTTTCTTCATTAGAGTTTGAATAATAATTCCCTTTCTCTTTATCCCAAGGCCCTATTGACAGTTGATTGCTGA
Source organism: Myotis daubentonii (assembly GCF_963259705.1). Taxonomy (NCBI): domain Eukaryota; kingdom Metazoa; phylum Chordata; class Mammalia; order Chiroptera; family Vespertilionidae; genus Myotis; species Myotis daubentonii. Next base: position 23,787,691 of record NC_081861.1, on the reverse strand, counting down.
GAGGTTTTTTGTTTTGTTTTGCTTTAAACCCAATCTTGCTTTGCTTCATTTCATCCTTGATTGAATTCTGCTTCTCTCCAGCAGACAATTTTTACTGTGACTGCTACCATTTTGTTAGCTTCCCTGCTGTTCTAAGACTGCCAATGTGACTGATTAATTTCATTAACACAACAATGCTCTTAAGCAGGACTAACTCATCTTTTGTGTGTGTGTGTGTGTGTGTGTGTGTGTGTGTGTGTTTTAATCTGGAGTATACACCACAGAGACAGAGTATTTGCAGGAGGAGATGCCAGATGGGAAGAGAAATATATAAGGTCCTTTTCTTTTTATTGATTTCAAAGAGAAAGGGAGAGGGAGAGAGAGATAGAAACATCAATGATGAGAAAGAATGATTGATTAGCCACCTTCTGTGGATCAAGCCCTCAACCCAGGCATGTGCCCTTGACCAGAATTAAACCCAGGACCCTTCATGCCATAAGCAGACACTCTACCCACTGAGCCAAACTCACTAGGGCAAGGTCCTTTTCTTGTATTTCTTTTTCTTATTATTTCTTTTTATTTTTTTTATTGATTTCAGAGAGGAAGGGAGAGGGAGAGAGAAATATCAATGATGAGGGCGAGTCATTGATCAGCTGCCTCCTGCAGGCCCCTCACTTGGGATCAAGGTTTGAACTGGGGCATAGACCCTGATTGGGAATCAAACTGTGACCTCCTGGTTCATAGGTTGAAGCTCAACCACTGAACAACACTGGCTGGGCTGCTTGTATTTCATTATATAAAATGTTCAAGACCTCCTGGGTCCTTGAGGAACCCAGCTAAGGTGTTCATCTACACAATCACAATCCTATTGTTTTGTAAGTGCTTTGCTTGTCCTGACACCTGGGAATATGCCTTCCAATGTACATTTTCTTAAATGAAGAAGAGAATAAAAGGGCACTAACATTTATTTAACATCTACTAAGTGTCAAGATCTATCCTAGTAGCCCTTTTATCATCAAATTAAATGCCAATTTATCATTTACAATGATAAATCCTTGGCTGCTCAGGAAAGCTTTTTAACTAGGATATACAGTTCCCTGAAATCATGTTGCTGTTCCAATCCCTGGTTTCTATCCATGCAAGTTAATAAACCCAACCAAAAGGTGAGCAAAGGAAATGAGATAAAAACTCAAGGTTTAGAAATGAGAGCACTAACACATACCCCCACAACCACCCAAGTAATGTGGATGTATATGAAAATAAATTTATTATTGTTTTCTGAAAACTTTGTAGACTTTTCAGAAAGATGATATGGCAGACAATACTAGGCTAAAAGGCCTGGGTTTTAGTCACAACTCTGTCACTGACTAGATTAGTGAGGTTCAATAAGGTTCTTCCTTTCTCTGGGACTCATTTCCCCCACATACTAGTAAAAAACTGTGCTTTGCAGAATTATTTTATGAGCCAAAAGGAAGAGTCTGTGGAGTTATGAGTGGGATAAAAGATATGGAGATAGCAGCTCTCTGAGCTTCCTACCACTGCATCACTTTTTGTATATCTTTTATATGGTGCATTCCCAAAAAGTATTTTATGTTAACAAAGATTTATATGGGTATAATAGTTTGATAATAATTTGATTGAATAACATATGAAAACCTTTGTGACTATGAGTCCTATGTGTCTGGGACTTTAAAAATCCAGCTGTTGGGAAGGAGAAGAAAATGGTGGCCGAATAGGTAGATGTGTCACACATCTCCTCCCGGGGCCAGACTGGAAAAGCAACTAAATTGTAGAACATCCACCCAGAATTAACAAATTAGACACAGATGAGGAGACAATTTTCAATAAGAAAGGGCAGAGGATGCCTGGAGAATGGTAGGAGTGGGGATCTGGAGAGGAATGCCAGGCTGAGAGGGTGAGGTGGAGGCTGCATTTCACCAAAGCCAAGTCCCATGGCGACAGACATAATGCCCAATTGTGAAAAGGAAAACCTGCAAGGCTGCTGGTACCAGGGGAATCTAAAGCTGGGACCACAGCTGCAGGGGTGTGTATGTAGCAGGGGTGTGTGTGTGTGTGCTGCACCAGGAAAGATGGCTTGAAAAGCAGCCTGAGCGGCTGAGTGCTGGGGGAAGAGAAATCTGCAGTTTTATGGGTTTTTTGCTTTTGTTTTGTCTTTGCTTTTATTCCCTAAACCCAGAATATAGGACTTTTCAGTTGCAAAAACTCAACCGAGACTCCGGCTCCAGTGCAGGGAGAGGCATGGATTTGTGGAGCCTGAGGAGAGGCTGGGGAGGGAGGCAGAGAGCTAGACATGACCAGGACTCTTAGTAACCAGAGTCTAAACCCAAGAGGCCATTTCCCACCAGAAGAGCCAGAAGAGCTAGCCCCTCCCAATAGCGTCAATGCAGGGAATACAGCCTGCCACACCCTGCCTGCATTTTGAGCTATACAAAGGAAACAAAGGCCCTGAATAGCCACAAAGAGCCCTCAGTGGCTGGATTGGAAGAGGGGATGGTCCACCCCACTATTCTGGGAATCAGACTGATAAAAACTCCAGGTTGCCAGCCAACCCCACTGGTCTCCATATAAGGATCTCTGACCAACCAAGGCCAGAATTATATTTTGGGCCATTCGCAGAGGAGTGCCTCTGGGAAAACATATCCATCTGATCCCTGGATACCGAAACAGCAACCCCGCCTAAAGCCCTGACAGAAACAGACATTTGAGTAAGATTGACAGCTGGAAGAGAGGCAAAGCAGGCATATCGGTCCAGCCTGTTTGCAGCCAAGGCCTATGGAGACAGACATAAGCAGAGGAGTGGTGGCTCCATTGGAGCTTCAACACAGTGCTAAACACCAAAGACAGTGCCTGACAGTGGTCAGCACGTAACTACCTAAGAGGGAGCCCAGATTTGGCAGACAGAACAGAAGAGTGGAGACCCAAACCAGCCCACATGGGGGCATTAAAATTCAGCTGAAGCAAATGACACTTCAGCTGAAGCAATGACATTTTTATATTTTTATTTTTTTAGTATTATCTTTATTTTAATTTTTTATTGGTATTCTATTTTATTTTATTTTTTCACCTATTTATTCCTCTCATCTCCTTTTTCCATACTGTTTTTCTTCTTCTTTCCCCACTTTAGCTTTTCCCTTTTCTTTCTTTTTACCCCTTGTTAAAAAGTGATGTTCTTTATTTGCTTTATTGATGTGTTATTATTATTGTACTCTCTGTTGGGTTATTCATATGTAATTTCCTCTTCCCTGCTCCTACTCCATTTTCCCTTCTTTTTTTTTTCTTTTGTGTATTTTTTTATTGATTAAGGTATTACAAATATGTCCTTACCTCCCCCACTGTCCCCTCATTCCCCCAGTCCTGCCCTCACCCTCACCCCTGTGTTCATGTCCATTGTTTATGCTTATATGCATGCATACAAGTCCTTTGGTTGATCTCTGCCCCATGCTCCCATCCTCCCCTGCCTTCCATCTGAAGTTTGAGCATCTGATTGATGCTTCTCTGGCTCTATATCTGTTTGTTCATCAGTTTATGTTGTTCATTATACAGTGGGGCCTTGACTTAGGAGTTTAATTCATTCCATGATGGAGCTCATCACTCAAATTACTAGTACGTCAAATCAAAAGTGAACGAGAGAGACACGTGATGCTGGGCTGATCTTGTGGCGTTCATTGGGATGTTCCCTGCGCCAACTAGCGGTGGGGTATCTGAAGCTGGCTCCTAACCTGAATTTTAGCTTGCAACTCAAAGCAAAAAATCGACCGAGAGACAGCTCATATCTCGAAAAACTCGTTAGTCGGGACACTCATAAGTCAAGACCCCACTGTAATCCACAAATGAGTGAGATCATGTGATATTTATCTTTCTCAGACTGACTTATTTCACTTAGCATAATGCTCTCCAGCTCCATCCATGCTGTTGCAAATGGTAGGAGTTCCTTCCTTTTTACTGCAGCATAGTATTCCATTGTGTAGATGTGCCAAAGTTTTTTAATCCACTCATGTGCTAATGGGCACTTAGGCTGATTCCAAATCTTAGCTATTGTAAATTGTGCTGCTATGAACATAGAGATGCATATATCCTTTCTGATTGGTTTTTCTAGTTTCTTGGGATATATTCCTAGAAGTAGGATCACTGGGTCAAATGGCTGTTCCATTTTTAGTTTTTTGAGGAAACTCCATACTGTTCTCCACAGTGGCTGCACCAGTCTGCATTTCCACCAGCAGTGCACCAGGGTTTCTTTTTCTCCACATCCTCGCCAGTACTTGTCATTTGTTGATTTGTTGATGATAGCCATTCTGACAGGTGTGAGATGGTACCAAATTGTCATGTTGACTTGCATCTCTCAGATGATTAGTGACTTTGAGCATGTTTTCATATGTCTCTTGGTCTTCCTTAAGTCTTCTTTCAAAAAGTATATATTTAGGTCTGTTGCCCATTTTTAAAAATATATTTTATTGATTTTTTACAGAGAGGAAGGGAGAGGGATAGAGAGTTAGAAACATCGATGAGAGAGAAAAATCAATTCAGCTGCCTCCTGCACACTCCCTCCTGGGTATGTGCCCACAACCAAGGTATATGCCTTTGACTGGCACTGAACCTGGGACCCTTGAGTCCACAGGCCAACGCTCTATCCACTGAGCCAAACTGGTTAAGGCTGTTGCCCATTTTTTGATTGGGTTGTTTATCTTCCTTTTGTTAAGATGCATGAATTCCCTGTAAATGTTGGAGATTAAACCCTTATCAGAGATATTGTTGGCAAATATGTTCTCCCATGCAGTGGGTATTCTTGTTGTTTTGTTGATGATTTATTTTGCTGTACAGAAGCTTTGTATTTTGATGTAGTCCCATTTGTTTATTTTCCCTTTAGTTTCCATTGCCCTAGGAGCTATGTCAGTGAAGATATTGCTTCAGCATATATCTGAGATTTTGCTGCCTATGGATTTCTCTAATATTTTTATAGTTTCCCATCTTACATTTAAATCCTTTATCCATTGTGAGTTAATTTTTGAGTATGGTGCAAGTTGTTGGTCCAGTTTCATTTTTTTGCATGTGTCTGACCAAATTTCCCAGCACCATTTATTGAAGAGACTACCTTTACTCCGTTGTATGTACTTGCCTCCTTTGTGAAATATTAATTGAGCATAGTAGTTTGGGTCAATTTCTGTGTTCTCTATTCTATTCCATTGATCTATATGTCTGTTCTTGTGCCAATACCAGGCAGTTTTGAGAACAGTGACTTTGCAATACATTTTGATATCTGGAATTGAGATTCTTCCTACTTTGTTCTTCTTTCTCAGGATCGCTGCAGCTATTCATTTTTGTTTGTGGTTTTTTTGTTGTTGTTGTTGTTTTTTCAGATGAATTTTTGGAGAGTTCTTTCTTTTTCTGTGAAATATGCTGTTGGTATTTTAATGGGGAGTGCATTGAGTCTATAGATTGCTTTGAGTAGTATGCACATTTTAATGATATTGATTCTACCAATCCATGAACACGGTATGTTCTTCCATCTGTTTATGTCATCTTCTATCTCTTTTTTTTAACTTCCTGTAGTTTTCTGAGTAGAGGTCTTTTACCTCACTAGTTAAGTTTATTCCTAGGTATATTACATTTTTTTTTTGTGCAATGGTAAATGGGATTTTATTTTTAAATTTCTCTTTCTGTAAGGTCACTATTGCTGTATAAAAAAAAGCCATAGATTTCTTAACATTAATTTTGTATCCTGCTACATTGCCTATTTCATTTATTAAGTCTAATAATATTTTGATGGAGTCTTTAGGGTTTTCTATGTACAGTACCAGGTCATCTGCAAATAATGACAATCTTACTTCTTTTCCAATTTGGATGCCTTTTATTTCTTCTTCTTGTCTGATCACTTTGGCTAGCACTTCCAGCACTATGTTGAACAGGAGTGGTGAAAACGGGCATCCCTGTCTTGTTCCTGTTCTTAAGGGAAATGGTTTTAGTTTTTGCACATTGAGTATGATGTTGGCTATAGGTTTGTCATATAAGGCTTTTATTATGTTGAGGTATGATCCTTCTAGTCCCACTTTGCTGAGCGTTTTCATCAAAAAAGAGTGTTAGACTTTTTCAAATGCTTTTTCTGCCTTAATTGATATGATTATATGATTTTTGTCTCTCAATTTGTTTATGTGATGTATCATGCTTATTGATTTATGGATAGTGTACCAGCCTTGCATCCCTGGAATAAATACCACTTGGTCATTGTGTATGATTTTTCTAATGTAATGCTGGATCTGGTTTGGAGAATTTTGTTGAGGATTTTATCATCTATGTTCATCAGGGATATTGGCCTGTAATTCTCTTTCTTTGTGGTGTCTTTATCTGGTTTTGGGATTAGGGTAATGCTGGCTTCATAGAAACAGCTTGGAAGTGTTCCTTCCTCTTGAATTTTCTGAAATAGTCTGAGGAGGATTGGTTTTAGTTCTTCTTTGAATGTTTGGTAAAACTCCCCTGTGAAGCCATCTGGTCCTGGGCTTTGGTTTGCTGAAAGCTTTTTGATTAGTGTTTCAATTTCATCAGTAGTTATCGGCCTATTCATGTTTTTTGATTCTTTCTGATTGAGTTTTGGAAGCTTGTATTTTTCTAGGAATGTGTCCATTTCTTCGAGGTTGTCCAGTTTGTTGGAGTAGAGTTGTTCATAGTAATTTTTTTTACAATCTTTTGTATATCAATAGGGTCAGTTGTTATTTCACCTCTTTCTTTTCTGCTTTTGTTTATTTGTGTCCTTCTCCTTGTTTCTTTGTGAGCCTGGCGAGAGGTTCATCAATCTTGTTTATCCTTTCAAAGAACCAGTCCATGGTTTCATTTATCTTTTGCTTTATTTATTTATTTATTTATTTATTTAATCTCTATGTCATTTATTTCTGCTCTGATCTTTATTATTTCCTTCCTTCTGCTTACTGTGGGCTTTTCTTGTTGCTCTCTTTCTAATTCTTTAATTTGAAAGGTTAGGTAATTTGTTACCAGTTTTTCTTGTTTTTTTGAGGTAGGCCTGTAGAGTTATGAACTTCCTTCTCAGGACTGTTTTCATTGTGTCCCATAGATTTTGGATTGTTGTGTTTTCATTGTTACTTATTTCCAGGATGCTTTTTATTTCTTCTTTGATCTCTTTGGCAACCCAATCATTGTTTAATAACATGCTATTTAGTTTCCAAGTGTTTGAATTTTTTTCATTGTTTTTATTGTAGTTGATTTCTAGTTCTATGCCATTGTGATCTGAGAAGATGTTTGTTATGATTCCTATCCTCTTGAATTTGAAGAGACTTTGCCTGTGTCCGAATATGTGGTCTATCTTTGAAAATGTCCCATGTGCACTGGAGAAGAATGTATATTCTGTAGCTTTGGGATGAAATATTCTGAAGATGTTAATTAGTTCCATCTGATTTAGTAAGTCATTTAGGATTACTGTTTCTTTTCTGATTTTTTGTTTAGAAGATTTATCCAGTGGTGTCAGTGGGGTATTAAAGTCCCCTACTATGACTGTGTTCCTATCGATCTCTCCCTTGATATGTCCCAGAAGTTGTTTTATGTATTTGGGTGTTCCTGTATTGGGTGCATATATATTTACCTGAGTTATATCTTCTTATTGAATTGCTCCCTTTAGTATTATGTAGTGGCCTTCGTTATCTCTTTTTATGGCCTTTACTTTGAGGTCTATTTTGTCAGATGTACATATCACAACCCCAGCTTTTTTCTCATTTCCATTTGCCTGAAAAATTTTTTCTTACATCCCTTCACTCTCATTCTGTGTGAATCTTTTGTTCTGAGGTGGGTCACTTGCAGACTGCAAATATATGGGTCATGTTTTCTTATCCATTCAGCTACCCTATATCTTTTGATTGGAGCATTTAATCTATTTACATTTAATGTTAATATTGATAAGTACTTGTTTGTTTTCATTTTTATTCTTAATATTTGTGTTTCTTTGTGCCTTTCTGTTTCTTCTTTTTATAGCAGTCCCTTTAACATTTCTTTCATTGCTGGCTTGGTGGTAATTAACTCTCTTAGCCCTTTATTGTCTGAGAAGCTCCTGATACCAACTTCAATTTTGAATGGTAGCCTTGCTGGGTATAGTATTCTTGGATTCATTCCCTTGCTTTGCATCACTTTGTATATTTCATTCCATTCCCTTCTGGCCTGGTGTGTTTCTGTTGAGAAATCAGTTGATATTATAATAGGAGATCCCTTGTAAGTAACTTTCTGTCTCTCTCTGGCAGCCTTTAAGATTCTTTGTAATTGGTGTTTGCTAATTTAATTATGATGTGTCTTGGGGGTGGTTGTTTGGGGATCATCTTGTTTGTCACTCTATGTGCTTCTTGGACTTGTGTAGTTTTCTTCTTGCCAATATCAGGGAAGTTTTCTGTCATTGTTTTTTTAACCAGGTTTTCTATTCCTTGCTTTTGGTATCCCTATTATGCCAATGTTGTTTCATTTTGTGTTGTCCCAAAGCTTCCTTAGGCTCTCCTCTTGCTTTTTAAATCTTCTTTCCAGTTGCTGCTGTGTTTGTGTGTTTTATTCTACCTTGTCTTCTAATTTGCTGATGCAGTCCTCAGCCTCTTCTAGTCTATTGTTTAAACTTTCCATTGTGTTCTTTATTGCATCTATGTCGTTCTTCATCTCCTCTTGGTTCCTTTTCATATTGGTGACATTCTCATTCAGCTCCTTATAATTCTCATTGAGTTGTGTGTATTTGTCATCCAGTCGTTTGAGCATCCTTATAACTATTACTCTGAATTCTTTCTAAGATTTGTTTCTAGCCTAAATTTCATTTAACTCCCTTTATGGTGATTCCTATTTTTTTCTTTCCTTTGGGAAGTGCTTTTGTGTCTTCCCATGTTTTGCTGTAACGTTTTAATTGTAGATCTGATTGCTTTGCTACCCAGGTTCTTTTGGGGATGGTGCTACTGGTGTGATCTCTCAGGTCTCCTAGGCTTGGTAATCTAGCATAGCTCCCTACTTGAGCCATTTCAGTTCTTGCCGGGGTCCAGTCCCAGTGGTCCAGGGGTTCCCAAAGGTGTGGACGGAGTCGGCAAAGAAGGAAGGACATGGAGACAGCATTCAGATGATCAGCATGGCCAGGTTCTCTCTTTATTGTCCTGTTACATCTGTATTTATACCATTTGATCCTATAAGCATTCCTCTATAGTCACATCATGGTATGTTTTGGGTCCTCCCTTGATCTTCTACAGTCCCTTGTTCCATGTCCATAGTTTCTTATCTGACCTTTGCCAAAAATCCCATCTCCATCCAGTTCTGTTGATTTTAATCCTATCCATTCTTTTCCAAAGGTGTTATCTCCATTCCAAGGTCACTACTCTACTGTTCTGTTAAGAGACAAGGAAGTAATTGAAGGAGATTATCCTAAGATTATGTAGCTTAAGCGTGATTGTTTGTAGTTAAGGTGATTAACTACCCGCCTGGCACTTAGTTAAGGGGCTTTACTGATTTATTCCCTTCCTTAGTCATGTTAATCCCTAACTCCAGGGAAATATTCCCACCTGGGGAAACAACCTTTATAGGGGAGGTGGCCCTGGTTAGAACACATAGCACTAAGAAGGGGAGCAAACATATTAAGAACAGTATGCCATGTTCCTTGAAACATGCTGTGCAGATGTTTCTTCCCTGCAGCGACTGTGTCAAGCAATAAGGATGGACCGGCTTCTGGCAGGTTCTCTTAATGTAGGCCTGCGAGCTGGAAAGGCACAACTTCGGTGTCTAGATGTCAGCAGCCATGGAGGGGGGTGTCCCAATTTTTGCTGGCTTGCGCCCTTGGTTGAAATTGCACGTATCCAGCGGGGACTCACAGTGGCGGCCAGGAACTGTCTGTTGGGGTGATGGGGCTCAGGAGGTCTGCACTCTGGGAAGGTGTGATTATGATGTCCAGAGTTCTGTAGTTGTGAGGTGAGCAGACTCAGCTTTTGCTGCTGCCACCGTGGTTGGATACACGTGCCCACAGTGGCGGCTCGTGGAGGCACCCACGGTGCGTTTGCCAGCAGGGTGTACTGATGCACTCTGAAGGGCCCTGGCACTGAAGCCACGGGATAGTGGTGTCTGTGAGTAGGTAACCCAGAAGAGGGAATTCAGTGTTTGTACAGCTCAGCAGTGTGTCCTTGTTTGTTTAAGTGTGCGTCCAGCAGGGGCTTACAGAGGCTCCCAAGGGCTGCCTGTGGGGCTGTGGGCTTGGGAAGCTTGTGCGCTGGAAAAGCGTGCAACTGTAGTGTCCAGAGTTCTGCAGCTGTGGGGTGGGAAGACTCAGTTTTTGCTGCTGCACCTGTGTTGGATGGGCACGCTCCCAGTGGAGGCTCACAAGGGCACCCACAGTGCATTTGCCATAGCAGTGCACTGAAGCACTCTGAAGGGCCCTGGCACTGAAGCTATCTAATTGAGGCATCTGTGGGCAGGTATCTAGCATGAGTGAATTCAGAATTCTACTGCTGGAGGGAGTGCGTCTCTGTTTGTCCATGATTGCACCCAGCAGGGCCTCACTTCGGCTCCCAAGAGTGCCATGTGGATAGATGGGCTCAGGGTGCCTGCTCCTTGGAAATGTGCAACTGTGGTAGTGCATTTGCCAGCACAGAGCTCTGATACACTCTGAGGGGCCCTGTTGCTGAATTTGCACAGCTGGTTTGTCTGTGGGCAGTTACTCAAGAAAAGGGAATTCAGAATTTCTACTGTGGGGCAGCGCGCCCTTGTCTGTACAAAATGACACCCAGCAGGGGCTCACAGTGGCTCCCAAGAGCTGCCTATGGAGTGGTGTGCCCTGGATGCCTGCACGCTGGAAAAACACGAATGTGGTGTCCAGAGGTCTGCCGCTAGGGAGGAGGGATGTTGCCCTTACTGCTGTGCACCTTTAGAGATGGAGGTCCCAGGGTCTGCGGGTCTGTGGGTTGAGCAGCAGAATTTTGGCTGGAGTGGCTGCCGAGTCGCAGGCAGTGTCCAAGGCCTGTCTGGGTGGTAGTGCTGATGAGTTCCTAGAAAAGGCTGTTCTCCCCTTCAAGATGGTGTGGGCTCTGTGCCCGAGTCCTGTAGTCCAGGGAGTGCCTGCAGCAGGGGTATTCTCTCCCTGTCCAAGAGAACCTGGTATGCCAGTCCTTGCTGCTCCTGCTGGATTTAACTCTCCTGCACTCACTCACACACACCACACACATCCACACACTCTCCTTTCATCCCCTCACTCACTCACTTCTTCTCCCTCACCTCTGTCCTGCAAGCACCATCTTTTTCTCCAATTTCCCCTTCTTTTCCTCTTTCTTCACTACTCAATTTTTTTTCTTCTTCCTCCCCGCCCCCCGCCCCCCGATCTTCTCTTGCTCTTTTTGGCTCCTAATTTTTTAATTAGATTCACTACCTAAATTCAGGCCTATCTGCTCTCTCCTCTATTCTCCTTTTATATATATATTTTAATTCTTTCTTCTTATTCATTCATTCTCTTTTTCCCTCCTCTATAATAAATGTGGTCTTTCCCCTATTCATCCCATTCCTTAACCTTATTTTCTGTATTTAAACTCTTCCTCTACAGATTCTGTCCTTCCGCCTTCTAGGTGTTTTTGTTTGTGCCTTTTGGTTTATTTATTTTTTATTTTATTTTATTTTTTGTGTGTGTGTGTGTGTGTGTGTGTGTGTGTGTTGTCTCCCCATATTCTTTCTCTTTTTCTTTTCTTTTTTTCTTTTCTCACTATCATTTTCACTCTCCGTTCTCACTGTTAATTCTCTTCCCTCTAGTGATCACTTCTATTGGGCTTATAGGTATCTTGTGTACATTCATGTTCTATTCCTTTTGTGCCATGTCTTGTGTTGTATTTTGTGATGTTCTGTCAGCACCTCTACAATGATTGGTACAACATGGTAAAGAGCGAGCCATATGATCAGACACCCTGAGAGGAGACTCCACCCATGAATGGGACAATAAACTTCAAGACCCAACTACATCAAGAGAACACAAATATCTGAAGTAGGGGGAATCCCTAGAATAGCCAGCCAAGAAGACCTGAGAGACTGAACCACTGGGTCCAATAAAACATCTACTACATAAGACAAATTCAAATTTCTGGAGGGTGTAGCAGTTTGATCTAATACATAGAAACAATCACGAAGAAACAGCAAAAATGGGGAGACAAAGAAACAACCCCATATGAAAAAGGAGGACTCTCCAGAAGAGGAAACAAATGAATTGGAGGCAAGCAGTTTGTCAGAGAAAGAATTCAGAATAGTGATAAGGATGCTGAAAAGGCTGGATGAGAAATTCACCAACATGTGTAAGAATTAAGAAGAAATGAAGAATGACATAGGTTCAATAAGAACACAATGGAAGGTTTCAACAGTAGACTAGAAGAAGCTGAGGACCAAATCAGTGAGTTAGAAGACAAGGTAGAAAAAACACCCAAGCAGAGCAGGAACTGGAAAAAACAAACAAACAATCAAAAAATTTAAAAAGCAGGAGAGTTTAAGGGAGCTTTGGGCTAACAAATGTAATAGCATCCATATAATTGGGGTGCCAGAGGAGAGGAATCTGAGCAATGAATAGAAAACCTGTTCGAAGAAATAATGACAGAAAACTTACTTGACTTTGAGAAGAAAAAATCACACAACTCCAAGAAGCACACAGTTCCAAACAAGATGAACCCCAATAGACCAACACCAAGACACTACAAAATGAAACTGGCAAACATCAATGACAAAATAAGAATCTTAAAGGCTGCCAACAAGAGACAGAAAGTAGCCTACAAGAGATCTCCCATTAGACTATCAACTGATTTCTCAACAGAAACACAAGCCAGAAGGGAATGGAATGAAGTATACAAAGAGATGCAAAGTAAGAGAATAAATCCAATACTATTCTATCTAGCAAGGCTATCATTCAAATTGAAGGGAAAATCAGGAGATTTGGGGGGGGGGGAGGCTAAAGGAATTTATTACTACCAAGCCAGTAATGCAAGAAATACTAAATAGACTGCTCTAAAGAGAATAGAAATGGAAGAAGGAACACAGGCATAAAGAATAAAAATGGCAACAGACAAGTACCTGTCCTATATAATATAAGGCTAATATGCAAATTGTTCCATCAGGAGTTCGACTGGTAGACTGGGAGTTCGATTGCTCACTATGACATGCGCCAACCACCAGGGGCCGGCACGGAATATGGTGAGCAACCCATGGTTGCAGGGCACTGAGGGAGTGAGGGAAGGAAGAGGTGGGGTGGTTGGGAGGCAGGGAACCTGATTGGCCCTGATCACCAGCCAGGCCTAGGGACCCTACCTGTGAAAGAATTTTGTGCACTGGACCTTTAGTCTATATATATATAAAAGCCTAAGAAACCTTCACGACCAAAGGACTGAAATGACTGGAATGACCAGTTGCTATGATGAGCACTGACCACCAGGGGGCAAACGCTTAATGCAGGAGCTGGCCCTGGTGGTCAGTGTGCTCCCATAGCCAATCTCCCCCTGCCAGCCAACCTCCTGTGGTCCCTCCCCCCAGCCAGCAGACCCCAGTCGCCTAATCAGGGCCTGACCAAGGCTGGGATGGGCAACTGGTGGTGGGTGGTAGCAGATGCGGCCCCTTTCCCATGAGGGCCAAGGGCTGGCTACCATCTTGGGGCTGGCAGCCAACCACTCGCGGTCCCTCCCCCCAGCTGGCAAACCTCCTACAGACTCTCCCCCTGTGCCTTCCCTCCACCAGCAGGCCCCACCCCTCCCCCTGGCCGGCAAGCCCTGGTGGCAGTGTGGCAGCATGGGAAGAAGGAGGAGGGGAGGCAGGGAACCATGCAGTGGCAGGGCAATGATGATGGTAGTGGTGGCATCCAGCATTCATTCCTTCCACACCCGGCCCAGTGACCGTCACCTCCTCTCCCAATCCTGCCGGGGCCTTTGAGCCCCAATTGACCCAGTAATGACCGCTGGCCAGGCCTAGTGACCCTATCCATGCACAAATTTCTTGCACTGTGCCTCTAGTCAATAATAACCTTAAATATAAATGGATTAAATGCTCTAATCAGAAAACATACAGTAGCTGAATGGATAAGAAAACATGATTGATATATATGGGGTCAACAGGAGACCCACCTCAGAACAAAGGACTCACACAGACCGAAAGTGATGAGATAGAAAAAAATTTTTTCAGGCAAATGGAAATGAAAAAAAAAAAAAAAAAGCTGGGGTAGCAATACTTATACCTGACAAAACTGACATCAAAGGGAAGGCCATAACATGAGATAAGGAGGGCCACTTCATAATACTAAAGGGAACAATTCAACAAGAGTATATAACTCTGGTAAACAAATATGTACCAGATACAGGAACACCCAAATATATATATAAAAAAAAAACTTCTAGAAGATAACAAGGAAGAGATCAAGAACAATATAATCATAGTAGGGGACTTTATTATCCCATTGACACCACTGGATCAGATGGAATTAATTGACATCTTCAGAACATTTTGCCCCAAAGCTACAGAATATACATTCTTCTCAATTGCACATGGGACATTTTCAAAGATAGAGCATATATTAGGACACAGGCTAAGTCTCTACAAATTCAAGAAATTGAAATCATATCAAGCATCTCCTCAGATCACAATGGCATAAAACTACAATAAAAAACAGTGAAAAAAATCAAACACTTGAAGGCTAAATAGTATGCTATTAAACAATGATTGGCTTACCAAAGAGATCAAAGAAGAAATAAGAAAAAAAAAATCCTGACAACAAATGACAATGAAAACACAAAAATTCAAATCTAGGTGACACAGTGAAAGCCATCCTGAAAGCAAAGGTCATAGCTCTACAGGCCTACCTGAAAAAACAAGGAAAAAATGATAATAAACTACCTAACCCTGCAACTTAAAGAATTAGAAAGAGAGAAACAAGAAATGCCCACAGTAAGCAGAAAGAAGGAAATAATAAAGACCAGAGTGGAAATAAATGACATAGAGACTGATAAAAAACAATACAAAAGATCAATAAAACCCAGAGCTGGTTCTTTGAAAGGATAAATAAGATTGATGAGCCTCCAGCCAGGCTCACCAAGAAACAAATAGAGAGGACCCAAATAAATAAAATCAGAAATGAAAGAGGTGAAGCAACAACCAATCCCACAAGCACACAAAGGATTATTAAAAAAAAAAAAATACTACCAACAACTCTATTCCAACAAACTTGTCAACTTTGCTGAAATGGACATATTTCTAGAAAAATACAAGCTTCCAAAACTCAATCAGGAAAAATCTAAAAACCTGAATAAGCTGATAACTACTGATGAAATTGAAACAGTAATCAAAAACCTTCCAGCAAACAAAAACCCTGGACTAGATGGCTTCACAGGGGAGTTTTACCAAATATCCAAAAGAATAACTAAAACCTATCCTCCTCAGACTATTCCACAAAATTCAAGAGGAAGGCACACTTCCAAGCTGTTTCTACGAAGCCAGCATTACCCTAATCCCAAAACCAAAAAAGACACTACAAAGACGGACAATTACAGCCCAATATCCCTGATGAACATGGATTCGCAAATTGCATCCAGCAATACATTAAAAGGATCATACACCATTACCAAGTGGGATTTATTCCAGAGATGCAAGGCTGGTAAAATATCCACAAATCAATAAACATGATATATCACATAAAAATTGAAAGACAAAAATGACATGATCATATCAATTGATGCAGAAAAAGCATTTGACAAAAATCCTACATCCTTTTTTGATAAAAACTCTCAGAAAAATGGGACTAAAGAGATTATATCTTAACATAATAAAAACCTTATATGACAAACCTACAGCCAACATCATACTCAAAGGGCAAAGACTAAAACCATTTCCCCTAAGAACAGGAATAAGACAGGGATGCCTGCTTTCACCACTCCTATTTGACATAATATTGGAAGTGCTAGCCATAGTGATCAGACAAGAAGAAATAAAAGGTTTCCAAATTGAAAAAGAGGAAGGAAAACCGTCATTGTTCACAGATGACACAATATTGGATATAGAAAACCCTAAACTCTCCATCAAAGCTACTAGATTTAATAAATGAATTTGGCAATGTGGAAAAGTACAAAATTAACACCCAGGTATCTATGGAATTTTTATACACCAATAGTAAACTCACAGAAAGAGCAACTAAAATAACAATCCCATTTACCATTGCAAAAAAAAAAAAATTAAGATACCTAGGATTAAACTTAACTAAGGAAGTAAAAGACCTGTATGTGGAAAACTACAGGACATTGAAAAAAGAGATAGAGGAAAATATAAAAAGGTGAAAGGAAGAATATACCATGTTCATAGATTTTTGGAATCAACATCATTAAAATGTCCATACTACATAAAGTAATTTATAGATTCAATGCAATCCCCATTAAAATACTAATGAAGTCCTAACTGGCTTGGCTCAGTGGATAGAGCATTGGCCTGTGGACTGAGGGTCCTGGGTTTGATTCCAGTCAAGGGCACATGCTCGAGTTGAGGGCTTGATTCCCAGTAGGGGGCGTGCAGGGGGCAGTTGATCAATGGTTCTTTCTCATCCTTGATGTTTTTCTCTTTATCTCCCTTCCTCTTGGAATCAATAAAAATGCATTTTAAAAAATACTAATGGAATATTTCACAGACCTAAACACACTCTCTAAAAATTTATATGGAATTAAAAAAGACCCCAAATACCCACAGCAATCCTGACAAAGAAGTACAGAGTTGGAGGGATTATAATGCCAGATATCAAGCTATATTACAAAGCCACTGTTCTCAAAACTGCCTGGTATCTGCAGACATATAGATCCATGGAACAGAACGGAGAACCCAGAAATAGACCCAAGCCATTATGCTCAATTAATATTTAACAAAGTAGACAAGACCATACAATGGAGTAAAGACAGTCTCTTCAATAAATGGTGTTGGGAAAATTGGACAGATACATGCAAAAAATGGAACTAGACCACCAACTTACACCATACATAAAAATAAACTCAAAATGGATAAAAGACTTAAGCATAAGATGGGAAAGCATAAACATGTTAAAAGAATCCACAGGCAGCAAAATATCAGACATATGTTGTAGTAATATCTTTACTGATACAGCTCTTAGGACAATGGAAACTAAGGAGAAAGTAAACAAATGGTACTACTTCAAAATAAATAGCTTCTTCACAATAAAATAAACCATCAAAAATAGAAAAAGAGAGCCCCCTGCATGGGAGAACATATTTGCCAATGTTACATCTGATAAGGGTTTAATCTCCAAAATTTATAGGGAACTCATACAACTTAACAAAAGGAAGATGACCAACCCCATTTAAAAAATAAACAAAAGACCTAAATAGACACTTTTTGAAAGTGGACATACAAAAGGCCAAGAGATATACGAAAAGATTATCAAAGTCACTTATCATCGAGGGATACAAATCAAAAAGACAATGTGGTACCATCTTACACCTGTCAGAATGGCTATCATCAACAAATCAACAAATGACAAGTGGTGGCGAGGATGCAGAGGAAAAGGAACCCTCTTACACTGCTTGTGGAAATGCAGACTGGTGCAGCCACTGCGGAAAATGGTATGGAGTTTTCTCAAAAATGTAAATATGGAACTGCCATTTGACCCAGTAATCCCACTTCTAGGAATATATCCCAAGAAGTCATGAACACCAATGAGAAAGAAAATATGCACTTCTATGTTCTTAGCAGCACACTTTATAATAGCTAAGATTTTAATACACTCAGCAGATGAGTATATTAAAAACCCATGGTACATCTACACTATGGAATACTATGCTGCTATAAAAAAGAAAGAACTCTTACCATTTGAAACATCATGGATGGACCTGGAGAGCATTATGCTAAGCAAAGTAAGCCAGTCAGAGAAATATAAATATCACATGATCACACTCATTTGTGGAATATAATGAACAACATAAACTGAAGAACACCAATAGATCCAGAGACATAGAAGTATCAAACAGACTGTCCAAACTTTAGAAGGAAGGCAGAGGATGGTGGGGAAGGTAAGAGATCAATCAAAGGACTTGTATCCATACATATGAGGATGAGCAATGGACACAATAGGGGGATGGGGGCATTGCTGAGGGGGGAGTGAGTGGGAAGAGGTCAATTGGGGGAAAAAAGAGACATATGTAAAACTTTCAAGAATCTATATATATAAAAGGCTAAGTGACCATCTGACCTGCCAAATGGCCAGTAGATATGATATGCACTGACCACCAGGAGGCAGATGTTCAATGTAGGGGCTGCAGAGCTGCAGTGACTTGGCAGTGGCGGTTCTCGGGTGACACACCCTGGAACCAGAGAAGAGGGAGCCTGATTCCGGGTGCATCATCCGAGAACTGCCCTCTTGCAATCCAGGACCCCTCGGGGGATGTCAGAGAGCCAATTTATTCCCGATCCCCATGGGCCAGGTGGAGGGACCCCACCTGCCAGAGGAACCCCGCTCACTCCGCAGGCGCACTTTGAGCTATGGCACCCCAGGAGGGACTAGGGAGGTTGGCTACAGGGTTTGTCTGGCCCATCTTGCCCAGTCCCACCCCACTGGCCACCTTCTAATTAATTTCCTTTCAATGTGCATGAATCTGTGCGCCGGGGCACTAGTAAAGAATAAAAAATATAATAAAGTAAAATAAATAAAAATCAAGCTGTTGGTTGCCCAGTCCTTGAGGCTTTAAAAAGGAGCTAAAATTCTAGAATATTTGCTTTCACTCCCAATTCCAATTGTTTTCACTTTTCTGCTCCTGAAGACCCATTTTAAATATACTTTCCTTACCCCTGTTTGTTTCATAAAAGCATATTCTAAACCATTATTGTTTATTTCTCTCTTGAGAAAAAACAACCCCTTTGTTTTCCTGAAGAATAATCATATGATTTGGGCGATGCCATATATATATTCTGGGGTGAGAGAATATACTTTGATATAGGAACTCACCAACAGAGTGCCAAATTCAGTTTCTCCTTGATCATTCATTCCTATTTGAATACTTGAGGGGAACCATCTATAGATGTCAAGGATTCTCTGTATAGCTTGCTTTTCTCTTGAGCATGCTAGGAGCCTTAGCTTCCTTAGACTCTCATTTCTATTTCCTCAGCCTAAGTTTGCTGGGCTCTTCCTGAGTTTCGTTTCCTGCTCTATGGCCTAGAAGCTCAAGAGAGTAAGCTGGGGATATTATAGAGCTAATATTTTGGTTCCCCTCTCTCTCACTTCCCTTCATTTCCTGATGTTTCCAGTACTTCTTAATACCATTTAAAAATATATTTGCCTGTTTTTATTTTTGTTGTTTCATGTGGGTGAGTAAATCTGGTCCTTGCTACTCTATCTTGGATGCAAGAAGTCTTATTTTCTCTGAAATTTTTATTAACATTTGAAACTCATGCCCACTTGATCTTTTTATTTTTAACTTGTATTGAATTTATTGGGATGATAATGGTTAATAAAATTATATAGGTTTCAGGTATTCCATCCTATAATACATCTTCTATATAATGTATTATGTGATTACCACCCAATGTCAAGTCTCCTTCCATCATTATTTATTCCCCCTTTACCCTCTTCTATGCCCCCACGCCCCCTTTCCCTCTCGTACTGACCATAGTGTTTTTTTAATATATTTTTATTGATTAAGATATTACATATGTGTCCTTATCCTCACGTTGCCCCCTATCCCCCGCTCATGCCCTCACGCCCCCGTTGTCCCTGTCCATTGGTTAGGCCTATATGCTTGCATATAAGTCCTTTGGTTGATCTTTCCCCCTCACCCCCACCCTCCCCTACCTTCCCTCCAAGGCCTGACAGTCCAATCAATGCCTCTCCGTCTCTGGATCAGTCCTTGTTCATCAGTTTATGTTGTTCATTATATTCCACAAATGAGTGAGATCATGTGGTATTTATCCGCTCTCCAGTTCCATCCATGCTGTGGCAAATGGTAAGAGTTCTTTTTTCTTCTTCCTCTTCTTAAAGAATACCTTTCAGCATTTCATATAATGCTGGTTTGGTGGTGATGAGCTCCTTTAGCTTTTTCTTATCTGTGAAGCTCTTTATCTGACCTTCAATTCTGAATGATAGCTTTGCTGGATAAAGTAATCTTGGTTGTAGGTTCTTGCTATTCATCACTTTGAATATTTCTTGCCACTCTCTTCTGGCCTGCATGGTTTCTGTTGAGAAATCAGCTGACAGTCATATGGGTACTCCCTTGTAGGTAACTGACTGTCTTTCTCTTGCTGCTTTTAAGATTCTCTCTTTGTCTTTTGCTCTTGGCATTTTAATTATGATGTGTCTTGGTGTGGTCCTCTTTGGGTTCCTTTTGTTTGGGGTTCTCTGCGCTTCCTGGACTTGTAAGTCTATTTCTTTCACCAGGTAGGGGAAGTTTTCTGTCATTATTTCTTCAAATAGGTTTTCAGTATCTTGCCTTCTCTCTTCTTCTGGTACCCCTATAATTCTGATGTTGGTATGCTTGAAGTTGTCCCAGAGGCTCCTTACACTATCTTCATATTTTTGGAATCTTTTTTCTTTTTTCTTTTTCGGTTGGGTATTTTTTGTTTCTTCGTATTTCAAATCTTGGACTTGATTCTTGGGATCCTCTTGTCTGCTGTTGGATCTCTGTATATTATTCTTTATTTCAGTCAGTGTATGCTTAATTTCTAGTTGGTCTTTTTTCATATCCTCCAGGGTCTCACTAAATTTATCAGTGGTTTCCATAAAATTCTTGAAAAACCGTATAAACATGGTTTTGAACTCTATATCCAGTCATTTGCTTTCCTCCATTTCTGTCATTTGTGACCTGTTTCTTTGTCTCCACATTTTTTATGTTTCCCTGTGTTGGTAGAGTGTTTTTGTGTGCTAGGTGTCCTGTAGGGCCCAGTGGCTCAGCCTCCCCAGTTGCCTGAGGTGGACACTCTTGGTGCACCCCCTTGTGGGCTTTGTGCACAGTCTTGTTGTAGTTATGCGTTGATTGTTGTAGGATCACTGGGAGGAATTGACCTCCAGGCCAATTGGCAGTGAGAATCAGCTGTGTCTGCAGTGGGAGAACTTCTGTGCTGAAGACACCCTTCTGGGGAAGACTTGCTTCAGTGGGGCTTTGGTGCTCACTGAGTCTGCACCCTGAGTGTGTCCCTTATGGATCTGAGGAGTTGTAATCTGGATGGTCCCCCTCTGACCACTGGGTACACTGGCTATTGGATCTAAGGAGGCACTAATTTAGCCTCTTCCTGAGGTTACCCAGCAGGAGCTACGAAGAAAACTGCAGATTCCCCTTCCTTTTTTTGGAGTTTAGAGGTGCCCTGATGAGGCCCAGCTGTGAAGCAATGCAAGCTGCTGTGGGGCCTTGTGCCTTCTCTTGGAAGTTCTGGGTCTGTCTGGCCCAGCTGCAATTTGTTAGGTAATTTTCAGGTTGCAAAGGGCCAGGGCATTCATATGCAAAAGCCTCTGCCACAGCCTGGGTGGGGTGGGGTCTCAGGGAATCAAAGGGCGGAGCAAGCAGCTATGCTGGTCCTCAGCCCTGCCCTAAGGGGCCGAGCGTCTCAGTGTCCCGATAATTGCTGCAAGCACCTCTGAGGGATAGCCGCCCTCAAGTTCAGAGTTCTGCCTGTTGCCAGACAGTCCAGTTTCTCCCCGTATGAGTCCTGCGTCCCCAGAGACTTCCCGGAACTGGAGTTCAGAGCAGTCGGGAGCTTGTGACTCCCTCCTGATTCAAAAAGACAGCTGCATCTTCAGGTACCAGCCCCTTTCCGCGCACGCGCTCCAGCCTCCGTACCTTTGCACTTTACTTCTGCAGCTCCTCTGGGTCTCAGTGTGCTTTTCTCTTTTCTTCTAGTTGTAGAATTTACACTCAGCCAGCCTTCCCGTAGTTCTGGATGATGTCCGTTTTGTCTTTTCATTGTATTTTTGAAGTTGTTGTGGGAGGCAGCAATTTCCCGGTGTTTACCTATGCCGCCATCTTAGTTTCTCCTACTGTTTTGTTTTTATTAATTTTTTGTTGTTGCTGCTTAATCCCTTCACCTATTTTACACAGTTCCTCCAACCCCCATCCCCTATCACAGTTATCAGTCTGTTTTCTGTATCTATGAGTCCGTGTCTGTTTTGTTTGTTTATTTTGTTCTTTATATTCCACATTTCAGTGAAATAATATGGTATTTTTCTTCCTCTGACTGGCTTATTTCACTTAGCATGATACTTTCCATGTCCATCCACTCTGTTGCAAAAGGTAATATCTTAATACCAAATAATAGAGAGCAAAAGACTCCATATTTGCAAGACAACTTTTTTCCAGATTCAGTTCTGGCTATTTCTTTCTAGGTCTTCTACAACTTAGCTATTAACTTCCACACACATGCTAACATTTTTTATACATCTCTGTGTCTTTGCACAAACTTAATGTGCAAGCCATCATTCAATTAAGGTGAAGCCCTCCTTCAGTCATGCCTACAGGAGCAATTCATGTTATTATTGCTACCATTATTATTGTAAATAAGCATAGTGCTAGGTACCATTAAGCATTTATTATATCCCAGACTCAAATCCTTACTATAGCATTCTGAAGTAAACCTGACGTCCATTTTTCAATTTGTAGTTTGATTTTAGATTAAGAAATGATATGTAACTTTCCCAAGATCAGAGAGCTAAAAATAGCTGAGCTAGTATTCAAACTCAGGTTAGTCTTATTCTTAACCATATGACTATTATTGGTCTCGGTGTTAATGTGATGGTATATTTCTGTGTTTGTCTTTATCATTACCTAGCAGGCTCCTTGAAGACAAGAGCCATATCTTATTTATTTATCAATACCAAACACATGCTAGGCATTCCTAATATATGTTGACAGACTGACATACCTAAATAGGTGAAAGTGTGTACCAGACAGAGCAAATGTAGGTACTGGACGAAGGCAGGTTACAGAGGTTAAGCCTATGTGGTAGAACACTGAACAAGTCTAGTCAGGAAATCCTTCATTCAAGATAAATAAATTCTGAAATCCAACCCAGATCATAAGTCTTGCTTTCATAGCAGATATGCATTCAGTATTTTACCTCAGTATTTCAGAGGTAAAAGAAAGTGGCTAGTCCTTCAAACATTTGAGGAAGATGCTCCAACCAACTGAGCCACATCAGCCAAGGCTCAACCACACATTTTGAACAACATTCATTTTGTCAATAATAACTTTCTAACACCTTTTATGCCAATTAACAGTCTCTGGTGTAGATTTAGATAACACTATTTGAAGCACTTGTTCTAGCCCACTTTGCAGTGTAGACCCCTGGTTTAAGGTCCTTCAAATGCTGAAAGTTCACTAAGCAGTTCTGGAGTGTGTATTCTGATCAGGAAACTTTATATGATAGCTGACTGCCCCTAGGTATAGATTTAATACAACCGCACATAGTCATATGCATTATCCTGTTTATACTAATATATTTTAAAATACATCACCAGAGCAAATCTACTATTTAACACTATGCTTGTCAACATATTGGATATCACAATGACTTCGTTTATTTAAACTGACTGAGAACAAGGCCCAGTTCTTCATAATTCTTTGTCTCTAGCAGGATTCCACACACTAGAGCCCAGTTGGCTTAAATCCAGCACAGCACATATTTTTCTAAAGGTTTATTGAATCATATCTATGCCCATTCCTTTACATGTCATCTTTGATGATTTTGTCTAAAATGACAAAGTCACAAAGTCTAAAATATTTGCTATGTGGTTCTCTATATAAAAAGTTAATTGACTTATGATCTACAGTCATGTTTAAGAAAATGATCTTGATTTCAATTATTATTGTAAGAGCACTGAAAGCCACTAGGTTTCTTCATTGAAGATTAAAAGGAATAATAGTAAAACTGCAAGTATAGAATTTATTCGTATCTAGTTATCATTATTAATAGTAATTTAAAATTACTTAAGTGCTAAAGCAGATTAGATCTGGAAAAGCCTTAAGGATACCATATACCTTCAAATTTATAACTGGAAATTAACATTCCAAAGGATCTTTCAGGAAAGCAGTAATGACATTAAGCTTGTTAACTTTTACTTAGTACATTTCTCTTTCCACTACACAGTGAATCTTCAACTGGAGTACTTACCCCCTGAAGATACATGAAACCATGAAAAGAGAAATATAATGCATCAACCAACCCAACTTCACCGTCTTCTAGCTTTGTGACCTCAGGCAAGTTTCTTAACCTCTTTATGTCTTAGTTCATTACAGGGAAAGTTTTTTGTTGTAAGTATGAGTTAATCCAGATACAGTGTTTAAAACAGTGCCTGACATATAGTAAACACTCATTAAATATTAGCAAGTGGTAGTAGTAGTCTCAATGTATTATTATTATTATTATTATTATTATTACTACTACTACTATTATATTATTATTGTCATCATCATCATTACCATTAGTCTCAATGGTACATAAATATTGCAAAGAAAATAAAACATAAATTTTAAACAAATATGAACATGTTCTTGACTAGAATGCGATATTTGCATGAATTTAGATGATAAAATATGAGATCTCAAAGCAATATACTGAAGTCTATCCTTCTGGGGGAGAACGTAGCTGGAAAAGTTGGAGAAACTCTGTTCTACCTTGCAGTGTCTCATTCCTGTCTGACCACAAGTCCTCTGACTCCAGTGTCTGTGTGACTCCTGCCTCATTGGAGTGGCTTCATGATTCTAATAAATCTACATTTCCCTTTAGTACTACTTGGGGAGAAACTATTTGTATCTGTTAAAGTGAGTCTACTGGAAAGCTGACTGTTGTTTTCTAAGAAGTTTGCCTAATAAAGAAACTCACCTAGAATTTTTCACTTTAACTTGGGAATTATGCAGAAGCATTCCATTCTTTTTTTCTGGTGCTGGTTTCTTAATTATATACTGCAGGGGAAACACAGGGTGAATATGCAAGACCCTTTAGTCCCATTATGCCAACACAGTTGTAGGGAGTGATTTGCTTTGTTAGTGCTTGTTCCAAAATTCCTCATTAATTTTATTAATATGGATAGAGCTGTCAACTTTCATTTTCACTAAACAATAAAACAAGCCTAACCTTGTACCTATGAGACTAACAGCTCAAGAAGCAGATCAGATGAAACTGCGATATCATTAAAATTGAGGGGTGATTTTGAAATTTGAAACTCAAAATATATTGCATTAACATGACTAAGTTTGCCATTTAACTAAGTCACAAATTGATCAGTTTTTAGAAATGTATAGACATAGCCTTTAAAGATGGGAACAAATTGCTCCCAAAATATTTCTTGACATTTTAGAAAGGATGTGAGGACAGGAAAGATACTAATAGTGCAGAAATCCCTTAAAGGTAACTTTCAGGAAACAGTTGGATAAAATATCCAAATAAATTCATTGTTAGGGGGTAGGTATAAAAGCAACTGAAATGAATTGTTTAGGGTTCTGGAGAAGGGCCTGTCATTTCCTATGGACCCATTAGTGCCAGGAGAAATGCTAGAAGCTGAGAATGCAGTGATAAATAGGAGGAATATTTGCCCTGATAGAGCTTGTAGTCTTATGGAGGAGAAGATGGGCAAGTAAGCAATTCTGCAGTTCAATCTGGTAAGTAATAAGATATAGGCATTCTAAGCATTCTATAGGTGCATACAAAGGAGAATACCTAACAAGGCTGGAAGGCTGGGGGATGGCAAGGGCAGGCTTCTTGGAGAAACCTGAACTAAGTTTTAAAGGAGAAATAGTTATGGAAAGTATAATCAAAATTTGCATTGGGAGTACAAAAATCTGTGGTTAGAAAGGAATGAAGCTAAATCAATTAAAGATCCAACAATTCCACTTCTGAAATTGTAGCCAAAGAAATTGTAAGCAAGGACTCAAAGATATATTGTACACAAACTAGAGGCCCGATGTACGAAATTCATGCATGGGTATGGTCCCTAGGCCTATAACATTATTTAAAATAGACAGGAAGGTGGAAAAATCTAAGTATCCACCTACAGATGAATGGACAAAATGTAGTATATACATATAATGGAATAGTATTCAGCTTTTAAGTGCAAGGAAAAATATGACACATGCTGCAGCATAGATGAATATTGAAGATATAATGCTAAATGAAATAAGCCAGTCACAAAAAACAAAACAAATTCTGTATCATTCCACTTACATACAGTAATAAGAGTAGTAACATTTATAGAGACAAAAAGTAGAATAGCGGTTACCAGGGGAAGGGGTAAAGAAAATGTTGAATTATTTTTTAATGGGTACAGAGTTTCAGTTTGGGAGATGAATGGTGGTAATAGTTGCATAACAATGTGAATGTACTTAATGCCACTAAACTGCACACTTAAAAAAGTAAATTGTTTGTTATTTTTCCACAATATAAAAGTAAAAGAAGAGATGAAGACTCCAATCCTTTTTCCTTTTGAGATTAAATGTTATTAGGACATCTTGGATGCTTGAGGTTAGATGGTTTCTACTGAGATCAATGGGCAGGGACAAAGAAACAGTCCTTTAAGGAATAATTGATTGTGGGGGAATATGGAATATGGGTTGGCAGCCCAAGCTCAGCAGTTGAGACTATATTCCCCTCAAAGGTGAGAGGCTTCTTCTATCACAATCTGTTGGGAGGCTAAAAAGTGCTCCTGCCCTTGCCTGCAATGCATTGTAGGTATGCTTTCAGATTATTGGCTATTTGAGAGTGTGTGTGTATTGCAGAAAATCTAGACCATGGGTGAAGGTGCTGAACAGCATAACTGATTATAAGTCTAAGGAAGAGACTGTATAGTCCTCCTTTTCTTCTTCTAAACTATGGAAAGTAGTGGTGAAGCCATCACAGTGATGAATGGTGAAAGGAAAATGGTATGCAGGTTGGTTTTCTTTTAACAATGTATATGTGACAGCACATTTGTTTGTTCTATATGGTACTTAGAAGAATTGGGGTTGGTCTGTCAGAAAACATGCTCATGGTAGTAGTGCCAATATTTTAGTGGTAATAGTGATGGCAAGTTTCTTTGGAATTCCTATTACATTATAACCCTTGGCATGATGGCATAGTCTAGTAGGCCTCAGTATAGCAAGCATGTTCTAGTGTCAAGGGGGCATACCATATTTGCAAGTTAAGAGGCCAAGTGAGAGCTACCAGAAATGAGAAGTGGGATTATTCCAGTAGGAATGACCCTGTGGTGGAGTGAAATAGGTTCTCATGGTGACAAAATGGTGCTAAGAGTCATTATTTTTAAAGGTAAAAGTATTTGATCCTAGACTGGTGAAGGAACACATAGCTGTTAACTATGAGACAGAAGAAAGAAAGTCTAAGCAGAAGATGCAACATTTGTAATTCCATTTGATCATCTCAACAATCTCTCAATGTCTGCATTATTATCCCTCATGTGCTGATGAGGGAACTGATATTCATCAAGGTTGAGTAACTTCTTTTGAGGTCAAGCATCTAGTGAATTGGTGGAACAAGAATTCCAACTCGTATGTCAACTCCAATGCCTTTGACCTTACTATCACAGTGTGTGTCTTCCAGATATAACATCTAGTTCATAGATCCAATAATGAAATATGTCAACATTTCAATTTTCAGACAGCAATTTTGATATTGTGTAGCCATAAAAAAAGTCAAATTTGCCATGAATCTGACAGACTTACCCAAGCTGCTAACAAGGCTTCCAAGTCCATCCTAATCAAGTGGCACTCAGCAAAATGAGGAAAGTCTGAGGATCCTTTCTTACTTTCCCTGTAATCTGTGGAAGATGCCTGATAAATTGTAAGGCACCATTAACGATCTCCTTAATTTGTATAATACATGGCTTGTTTCAAAAAAGAAATTTCAGAATTCATTACGTGGCATGTAGATGGTATTCAATAAATGTTATAGTTGAATAGAATGAAAACAAATCCCTGCCTATCAGCACTATTTCTATACACAACAGTATTTTGAATTTGTTTGCATTTTTTAAAATTTCATATTTAATTTAAAAAAGCATCTTTAGTTTGTGCTTCGATCATTATGCAAAACTTCCAAAACTGTGTGTGTGGTGAGAGGGTTAAGTGAACTGAGGAAAGGAGGCTAGAGCCAGATAAAATTAAGTTTGCATACGCAGTTGAGAAGTTTCTGTATGCAACTAATGTGATTTTTCTAGGGATATTTTATTCAGGACAACAACGGTTTCTGTGGCTATCAGGATTTGGCTTTTCCCCTGGATGTTCATCATGGCAAAAATATTTTCCTTTGTAAAAATATTGAACTGAAGTGGCAGCAATGTAATTTATGATTCTGGCCCAATACCAGGTTTGATGAGAAACTGTTTTTACACAGCACTACGCAGGTTCTACCCACCAAACCTTTGATCCAAATCTTGCTTTCTATATGTAAGCACTGGTGGGTTGGCAGATATATATATATTTTTACAGAAACCTCTGATTGGCTATGGCAGAATCTATTTTGAAGATTCAAATATCAAATAAATTAGAGCCCTGTTCAACTGAAATGGCCAAATGGAAGTGCTGATTTGGGCCTTGGTTAGTTTTAGATCAGCCAATGAAACCAGGGGACATGGAACCTTCAGATGGTACACTGGGGCCAGTAGGTGGAAGGATAGCACCAATGGTCATTCTGGGGTACAGATTAGGTTTGCCAGACATAGCAAATAAAAATACAGGACATCCAATTAAATTTGAATTTCAGATAAATAGAAAATAATGTAGCCTTTTCTCTCTGGTGTGCTGAAATGATGTAGGTCTGTTTCCAGCATTATCTTCTAAGAAAGATCCTATGTAGATGATAAACTGGCTTAATTAATAACTTTTTATTATAGAAAATTCAAGCATATACTGAAGTAGAGAAATAATACAACAAATCCCATGTATTCACTCTCCCTCTCTACTGGATTATTTTAAGGCAAATTCTAGACACAAACGATTTTGTCTGTAATTATTTCAGTATGCATCTTTAAAAGGTAAGGTTTCCTTTTGTAAAACATTATCACAAGCCTGTTATATTGCCTAAAATATGTTAATTATTTCATATCACTAACAACTCAGAGAATGCTCATATTTGGATACATTTGATCGAGGATTTCCTTATCCTCAATTCTCTTGCAGGTCCCTTTAGGGATTTTCTCTAACCCTTTTGAGTTCAGTTCCAGTGATATATAATACAGTGGAAATTTTATTCACCAGACTTCTCCATGAACCTTCTTTGTAGAAAAAAACAGAGAGGGAAATTATGCCTTCTGAAAGACTTTATGCCTTTGCCTCCACTGTGATCAAGAGCAAACTAGGGGCCCTGGCTGGTTTGCTCAGTGGTTAGATTGTTGTCCTGCGGACTGAAGGGTAACAGGTTTGATTCCCAGTCAAGGGCATATACCTGGACTGCAAGTTCTGCAGCCCACTAGGGGCACATGCTTAGATGTTGTTTAATTGCAGTTTATTTTTTCACGTATTTTCAAAGCTCCTTTCCCAATTAAAAGACCATTTCCAAGAACATTCATAAAAATGAACTACATCACAAGCAAAGCATTTGTAAGTCATTTATTCTTTGAAATATATATTTTAGATCCTTGCTTCCCTATGAAATGTTAAGCCAATTGCTGAACGTCATTCAAAATTAAAAGATCATCATTTTCTGGCCCTGCTATATTCAGAATTATTGGAAGCAAAAATAATGCAGAAATTGAATAAACTTTTTAAGGCATGCACCTGTTTTTCATATTTTAATGTCACTTATCTTGACTTTAGAAAGAGTGAAAGACTTCACCATTGCAATGGATGTTTTTCTAGAGCAAATTTTTAATTTGGGTAAGACAGTTTTAAGTAAATAGGATAATATGCCCTGGATGGTTGGTTTGGTTGGTTGGAGCATTGTCCTGTGCACCAAAAGGATTGCAGGCTCGATTCCTGGTCAGGGCTTATGCCTCGGTTATGGGTTTGATCCCCTATCTGGGTGCATATGGGGGGTATCCAATAGATGTTTCTCTCTCACAACGATGTCTCTCTCTCTCTCTCTCTCTCTCTCTCTCTCTCTCTCTCTCTCTCAATTAAAATATCATTGGGTGAGAATTTAAACAATAAAGAAAATAGAATAATATATTAACACAAAATTATATTGAAGAAATGATGGAATTTTTCCCCAAGAGTCGATTCTGCCTTTAAATATATTTTTCATATTTGCATTTCAATCTGAATTCCCATTGGAGTGACAAAAGCTGGTGCATGACAATTCCAGTTCATGGCATTGAGTCTCCGGTTCATTGCCTTTCAGAACATCATCTGTCACTATCAGGGAAGAGACAATTTTTTAGATGTTAGTACACAAATCTAGGATTAGAGCTTTCTGAGTGATTATCCACTGATAATCTGGGTAGATAGGACAAACCCCACTTGTTATTTAGTTCCCAACCAATGAGGATAGAGACAGATGGTGGAGAGCTACCATGGAATTAATGAAAACTAATGGTAGTTGATTTGAGGAGATAAAGCACCACAAAGGACATTGTGGAATGCAGGTTGGTTATATTGAGCATGAGACTAACCAACAACTGGATTCCAAATTTGAACTTTAATATCATGAAGGAGAGGGGAAAAGGAATACTATTAAATTTATATCTTAGGTATATATTCAATGTTTGTCTTGGCTGGTTTTTGCAGTAGATAAACAGGTCTCCATTTCTTAGGAGAGGTGCATCCTTTAAATGCATTCTTAGATTAAAATTTGGATTCTATTAAAATATCTGCTCAGTCATCAGTATGTTATCAACAAAGGAAACAAAATAGAATGCCCTTTTTCTCATTATTGAAAGGATGATTGAGATGCTTAATATATCACAGATAGAGGAGGAAATTGGATTCTATTCCTAGTCCATTGTTAATGACTTAACTTCACAAAATACTTAGTCTTCACTATCCCTACTTTTGTGTTTATTGTGGAAGCAATGAGATAAGTCTTTCTGTAAGAACCAATTATCCTATATGACACCTTTTAATTCTGTAATTCATTGATTCTCCTGAAGTTGAGAATTTGAAACCAAGTTTGGCATAATGACTCTAGTGAATAGTGTCAAAAATGTCAAGAATAAAATAGGCAGTCATCACAATTGTAACTAGATGTCCATTTGACTTTTTTTAAATTTTTTTTTATTGTTTAAAGTATTACAAAGAGTATTACAAATGTCTCCTTTTTTTTCTCCCCTTGACCTTCCCCTGGCCTCCCCTACCGCCCAGTGTCTTGTGTCCATTGGTTATGCTTATATGCATGCATACATATTTGATTTTACTTATTGTGAAATTATGATTTGCCTTTTGAAATACTAAAGTTAATATGTGGATACAAGGATATTTTTCCAGGTGACCTAAAAGCACTGATTTAGGGACTACTATTGAGTTTAGCACTCTACTAGGTGCTAGATACTAGAAATGTTTGATTTTCTTTATTAGACCTTTAAGGTGACCAGTTAAGTGAAGTATCTGAGTTGTATTTATTATTGTTTTTCAAATATATAATGGAGATAAAAACCACCATTCTATTTAATACAGAAAAGAAATGAGAGAAAAGAAAAGAAACTTTTGAAATAGGTTTTTCTTTTTACAATCCCTAATTTCTTTCTGAGAAGGAAACATTAAAATTCACAGATAATTATTATAATAGGTATATCATATATCTTTCCAAGAAAAGCTTGTTGAATTGGATTTTGGAGTTGAGGATCAAAGAGGGCCTAAGATACATCCATGCTTGAAAAGAGTAAAGAACCTGAGGTTGTAGATGAACATGTAAAGTTCATGCCTAAATTCTTTTCACAGTTTAAATAATAGAGATCCAAGGAAAGAAAAAGAGATAATCCAGTAAGTTATTTTGTAGGAGAATTGGACTAGAATTTGTGCTTCTGATCCCTAGTCTAGTCCTCTTACCAAGCACACAGCACCCATGCTGGTAAAATTTGACCAATGTGCTAAGAGCTCATCTGGTTTGTTGAAGAAATGAGACCATGCATCTGTAATTCATCATGTCTCTATAGTATTTATTCTTTAAGAACTCTCCAAATAGTAGTCATTTTTACATTTAGAATGACTGATGTAGTGTGTGCTATGTTAGGAAATCATTCGAATGGGAAGTCAGAGATGAGTGAAAGGGGAAAATCTATCTTTGAAAGAGAACCTCTTCTTTTACTTTGGATTACAGCATTGGGAATTTGTCAACAGAGGAAATATGAACACTTGAGAAATCTTTTGTCCTCAGTCTTTTCTGTCATGGTTTTTTACAAGGAAAATCCAATAATAAATTTCTTGACATTTCTCTGGATTAGTGAAGAACTAGAAACAGTCTTGTTGCTCTTCTAGGTTCCAGGAGAATGATTCCTTCAACTTTCCAATCCAAATTTTCCAGCAATGAAGGGGAAATAAAATAACACTCTGATGAGCATCAACTAAGTGCTCTTTCTCTGGGTAATTGGCTTCCTGGAAGGTGAATCAGCATTCATTTAGCAATCCAAGGCCAAGTAAGTCCTGGCCAAGGAAAAATGAAATGTAATACATTTAGTGCTAAATTAAAGACAGGATTCACAAGCTGAGTGCCCACGTGAATCAGCTACATGAATCACAAAGCTCTGCTCTGTTTATGGCAAATTGGCCCTGAAGACAAATAAAAAAATCAATCACTAATTTGCATGCTCTGCTTTTGATAGATTCTTTCATTTGAAGACAATTACTCTTATAATAGCAATAATGACACCTTACAATTTTACTTTGTATAATGCTTTCTTGTGTACTCCTCATAATTTTAATTTCTCTAAGTTTAGAGGTAAAATATATGACTTTTTAAAACTGATACAAAATGACAGACAGTTCAAAGAAAGTCCCAAGAGATACTAAAGCTCCAATTCTATAGTGCCTAGCCTATATTATATTTAACCAGTATGTATGATATTTACCTGAATCCAGAATTTTATATGGGTCATTTGGGGTGATACAGTATGAGAAAAGGTAATGTATAGCCTTGTGAATTTTAAAGCTTAAAAATAACTTGTATGTTTTCTCAGGGTACATCAGTTCAGTGGTCAGAAGTAACTGACTACCACCTAGTCAGTTGTCACGTGTGCTAAATTCTGAAGATTCAAATTTAAATGAGACATTGCCTATGTTTTTTTAGAGAGGAAGGACATCTAAATACAAAGAGCAGCAGATACAGAGGCCCAAGGTTATGGAGCAGCATGCTTTATCGATTAAATACAAGAGTTTACTATGGGCAAAACAGAGAGTAAAAGGGGGTGGAGGGAGTGAAGGAGTAACAAAAAATAATTAAGAGCAAATCATGGGGAGAATTATGGGTTTTGTTGAGATGCACAGACATGAAGGCAAATGAGCAACACTAGTGGAGATGTTATATGTGATGGAGAGTGATCTGAGCTGATTTTTCTTTTGTAGAAAGACCACACAGGTGACCTACTGATGAAGGAATGGAGGAAACCCAAGTTTGTAGTTTATGGTAATAATCCAGTAGAGAGATGATAACAGGGGTTATGGCAGTAGTAATAAAAATGAACAGGAAAGACTGAACTTGGTGTGCTTTATAGGTAAAATCAGGAAATATTAATGATTAAATATGGGGAGATGAGGAAAGAGAAGTGTCAAGGTGACCTGTAAGTACTACCATGTCCAAATATCAATTCTGTATATTACATCATATCTATTCCTATATCAGTCTACCCATTTTAGTAAATGACAACTTCCAGTTACCCAATTTCAAACTACAAAATAATTCCTTATCTTTCTCCTTTCACTTGCCACAACCCATCTGGCAGTAAATTTTGTTGCTTCTACCTTCAAGACACTTACAGAATATGACCATTCCTGAACAACTCCACTACTTCTATCCTAATCCATGCCATCATCTCTTACCTAGACTATTACAACAACATCCTGACAAGATTCCTTGCCCCTGCTCCCATTCCAGAACATATTCTCCAGGGTGATTAGTGATTCATCCAGAGTGATTTATTTCAATGTACGTCAATCTAATCAAGCCATTATTTCTAATTTCCAGTTTAAAAAATACAGGGAATGAGGAATTAGTTAAATGACACAAGGAAATGATTAGACAAAGCTCTTTAGGATAACTGGTTCAGGCTCTTCAATAAGTTAATGTCATAGGAAAAAAAAGGATGGGAGTTGGAGAGCTGTACTACATTGAAATGAATGTAAGAGCCTAACAATCAAATGCAATACATGGACCTAAATTCTATACAAAAGCACTATAAAAGAAATTTTGGGGAAAATTAGGGAAATACGATTACCAATGTTTTGTTTTTTAAATGGATGTATACTAAAGTATTTCAGGATAAAATTTCATGCTATCCATATTTTAAAATACTTCAATGAATAATATATACACAAAACAAATATGGCATGCTATTAATGTGTTTAATGTACATAATAGGTTTATGGACAATATGAACAAGAGTTTGCCTTTTTTATTGAAGTCCTCAGTGAATGAATAGGAATTAAATAAATACTTGTTGAGTGAAATTATAAATAGTAAAACCAAATTTGGTGGAAAGGCTAAATTGAGTTCAGAGCATGTTGACTTTGAGGACCTGTAGCATAGTTATGTGGAAATGTGTGGTTCTTTATTTGGCTTGGAGAGGTTGTGGCTTCAGATTTTCAGTGGGAAGATAATTTCTCATCTGGTAGTTTCTGTTATTTCGTTAAAGAAAGAGGTAATGCCATCAACTGAAAACAGCACATAGATGAAACTTAAAATGATGGAAGTTGATGGTCTCTAATTTTACATACCTTCTTAAGTGAAGAGAAGAATTTCAAGGTTGAAGCTTTTGGGAATAGTGATATGTAAGGGGCAGACAGACCTAGAGGAGGCCATGAGAAAAGAACAAAAAGAGATAAACAGACATAAGGAAAACAACCAGGAGTATTTGGTGTCATGTAAACTGAGGAAAATAAGAATTTTAAAAAGAGATAGAGACCAAATGACCTAGCATTTGCCAGGCAAAATAAAGAAGAAATGGTATTCTTATGCATGACATTATGATGGCAAATGAAGAAAGGTGAAGTGGAGTGTTGGAGGCTTAATTTCACAAAGGAATGATATGTAGAAATAAACATCAAAATAGGCTACTCTTTAAAGGTTTTCTGAATACAGAATCAATCGAGTGACTTTTCTTTAGGATTAGAATGCATTTAAACACATTTATATGCTGAGAATGAGGTGAAAATAGATTAAAAATTGAAATCAAGTACTGAGTAAAAGCATATGAAGGAGCAAGTTTTAGGAAGAAACAACAGATGATACAAGTGAACAGGCTGACTTTCAATAGGAGGAGAAACACTCAGGCTCATACAATTGGGAAGAAGAATAGAAGGGTGCAGAGAAGAAAAACTATAGGTAGAATACTGGGAATGAAGGATTTCACCCCAGTAGATTCTTTGAGAGTCAGAGAGTTGAGAGCTGGATAGAAAATTTGAGTAGAAAAGTACAGATTTAGAATTCTTATTTTGAGAAATAGGGATGAACTAATAATAAGTAAAGGTATGGATATGCACTGTGAAGGACTCAGTTGAGGTAAGAAATCAAGGATTTTTAGAGGCATTCATATACATAATTTTATAAGATTCTCCTTACCATGTCTCTGGTTCTAAAAATAAATAAGAGGAATCTCTTACCCTTTGGGACAGCATGATGGACCTGGAGAATAGTATGTTAAGTGAAATAAGGCAATCTGAGAAAGACAAATATCACACGATCTCACTTATTTGTGGACTCTAATGAACAAAATGAATTGACCAACAAAATAAAACCTGAAGCATGGAACAGACTGACATACTTCAGTTTGGGGATAGGGGGATGAGAAGAGAGAAACCAAAGAACTTATATCCTTATATGCATAGCAGGGTAGTGAAGACCTGGGGTATGTGGTTAGGGGTTGGGAAGAGGGAGGTAAAATTGGGTAAATGGGAGGCATCTGTAATGCTATCAATAATAAAAAAATATATATTTAAAATAAAGAAAGGCAGATTGTATGCTAAGAATTTGTAGGGCAGGTGCAGCAGCAGGGGGCAGTATTGTGTTATGGTTAAGAGTGAAGATTTTAGTCACACACATGGCTTTGAGTCCTGGCTCTGCTACTTACAAAGTATGTGAGCTTGGACAACCTCCTTGTCCTCTCAAAAAACTTAAGTTCTTCATCTATAAAATAGGGGCAGAATGCTCATAGGGTTGGTAAAATTAGATGGAAGAATCTGTGCAAATTGCCTGACACTTAGTAAGTTTACAATAAACATTAGCTAGACATGAAACTAAAACAGGGGTGGGAGGGAGTTGAGAGGAATGATAAAACAGAAATTTATGTTATTGACCATGGGTTCCAGGCAGCACTGGAAAGAAAGTGAGACTGTAGGGCTGCAGAACTGGAATCAAATGAAGGAGTCAAGGAAATAGTCTTTTAGTAAGGGTGAAGAGCAGTGGTAAAGTTAGTGAGAGAGCTATATAAAAGGTAACTCTGAGACTGGTATTAACATTAGAGATTTAAGAAATAAAATAGTTCTTTGTAATTACAAAGCTCATGTTGTGATCTTACACACTCAATATTGATGATATAG
The DNA here is from genome assembly GCF_963259705.1 of Myotis daubentonii. Taxonomy (NCBI): domain Eukaryota; kingdom Metazoa; phylum Chordata; class Mammalia; order Chiroptera; family Vespertilionidae; genus Myotis; species Myotis daubentonii. Next base: position 23,751,104 of record NC_081861.1, on the reverse strand, counting down.
GAATCTTTAAGAATTGAACGAGTTGGGAATTGGGTAGGCAATAATAAGAGATGCTATCTCTTTTGTGGAAGGTCTGGTCTTTCACCTTTGAGCCCTACTTTTCTGAAATGGTGATGATCATCTCAGGAAAGAATGATCCAGCCGACATTGCCTAAATTCTCATTAGACTTGTTGATAAATCACACATTGAATGTATTCACTTAGAATTATAAATAAAAGTTACAAGGAATCAGAAATGTCCCTGTTGGCCAAATAAGCCTAATCTCCTCCCAGAAGGGAGATCATAAGATCTAAAGGTGGCTTGATGAGGATGATGTCCTGGTTGAGGGAGGATGCAGAAATGTCATGCTCTGGTGACAAAAGAGTGCTCTCAAACCAGGTGTTAAGTGGTCAAGGTACTAGCTTCCTTAGCATAGCTGGCGAGACTGACAAGGGCCCACTCCATAAATCCTTTTGCTGACTTGGACATGATTACTCTACAATTGGTACTTCTTATTACATCATCTTTCTTGTTTTAATAGATTTGTAGTACCTGTTATAACTTCCAGGATGATAACTTATGCTAATTGCATTTGAGGTTGGCTGCTTCCTAGGAAGACACTTTAATCTTATTAATAATATGTCATCCTACTGGATGGGTAACTTTAGGTGAGGCTTCCAAAAGCCAGCTGCTTCTGCTCACAGGGGAATTTCAAGAAGAAAAAATTCCCTTTCAGATAGTTTCCTGTTTCACCCTTTTAACTCTTGCATGTCTACTTTGGTTCCACATCGTCTTAGCTGTTTTTAGCATCTTGGAGACTGTTCATAAACTAATCAAATGTGCATAACTAAAGTGTATACTGCTAATGTATATAACTAGTGTTTATACTGATAATGATATTTTCCATTTTCCATAAAAGTCATTGTTTGAATATTTCTTTCACATGTAAAACATCCAACTTTTAAAATGTAAAATAAAGACATTTCACTGTTCAGATAAATCTTTACTAGACTGCTTTCATTGGAAAAGCTGTTATGTGGATAATATATCAATTGACACCAGATCATTAGAGATGGCCTCTACAATTTCTTCATTCTGTAATTAATGAAATAAATCCATAAAAGTTAAGCCCCTTTCCCAAGGTCATACACCCTTCTCAGTTGCATTTCAGAACAAACAGGAGAGTACTTACAGCTACTAAAGTTACATGTGGGGGAAACTGTAACTCTCACCATCCCCTTCAACTTGGTGCTATCTCAATTTATCTGGAAAATCAATCCTTGATCAATATTTTCTAGTGAATATGCAGTTATTAGAAAAAATGATCAGTTATGTTGAATATGGCAACTATTAATACCCTCAAACTCACTTTTAAAGTAATCTAAAATAAACAAGGTGAAAGGGGTAGATAGATGCACTACCATACACCACATAAATCTTTGTTACTTTGAAAACACATGTGTACACATCTCATTGTGTCCAAACCAGAAATCAAGAGAATATGTACAGAGTACATGGATTTTGCAAAGATCCAATATTTAAGATAAAAAAATAAAGTAACCACATTACTCTTTTGTTAACATGGGTTCTGATTGAATCAGTCATTCAGACTGTGCCTGATAGAATGTCCCAATTGCTGTTTTCACTAAAATGTCTGAATCAATATACCATTTAATTTTCTATAACTGAAAGGGAGAAAAGATTGCCCTTTTAATATGCTTATTTTCATCCTATATACTCAATTGTATGTATTCCAGAAGAAACAAACTGCTGTGTTATTAGTGCCAACAGAGGGAGCTCAAAGACAAATTGAGAAACTGCAGAAACACATAAGAGAATGAGAACTTTTGGAGGGGTGAGAGGGTGTTCAAGAATGTACATCACTGGAAAGAAAGTCAGCAGCAAAAATAATTACTGAAAAAGTGCAGAGATGACTTAAATGAAGCCAAGTTTTGAAATCAATTAAAAGGGTCATTTTCAACTCTCTTACCACTCCCACTTCCTTCATTTGCTGATTAAAATGAATTCAACGAGGTAATATTAGCATCCATTTTTAGATGATTGGAAGGGGTAGTTAAGCAATTTCTGAAACTTTCTACTTGATTCCTTTAATCGTTGCTCTGAAAATATCTTAAAACTAGTGGCCCGGTGCATGGATTTGTGCACATTGAAAGGAAATTAATTGGAAGAAATATGTTACTATTACTATTCGCCCTTTCTCTATAATAGAAGTGTCAACTAAATTCCCGATTGACAATTACAGATGGAAACACATGCTTGAGATTAGTTCCAGTGAGAGCCTTATATGTATTGTGCATGTGTGTGTGTGTGTGTGTGTGTGTGTATATATATATATATATATATATAGAGAGAGAGAGAGAGAGAGAGAGAGAGAGAGAGAGAATAAATTTGCTTAATTAGACCTGCTTTCTGATGTAACTCAACTTTTTCCAGCCCAGTGAAGCACCCCAACTTCTCGTTAAGATAATTGTCAGCAACACAACAGTAAATATCAATACAAAACAGATTATTATTGTAGATCAGGCAGGGAGAACAAAAGGTAAAAATATTTAACTGCAGCAGTGTTTGACTATATTCTGCACAGTGAAAAAACCTGAAGTCATTTTCAAGGTCCACCATTTCTTCTTTTCAATCGGGTCAAGTTTCTAAACTTTCTAAATCTCTGTTTTCTGGCTAATGAAAAGAAAATAGTATTCCACTGAGTCTCCTATCTACCTACTCTAGGACTTCTGTGAGGATCAAATGAAATGAGGCATGGGAAAACGCTTCACAGACATTTGGTTAAAGTGTGAAATGTTTACATCTGGCTATAAAGCAAGTTGTGTTCCTGGGCTAAAGAAACTGCAAAGAGGCTAGTCGTCGCTAGGGAGAGGAAGTCAGGCATTGCTACGTGACAGCATTACCTGGCACGCACAGCCACCATTTCCGGGCTGGGCTGGGCTGTGGGCTATATTTTGCACCATGGGGTCTCAGCAGCGTTGGCTGTGATTTGGTGAGCTGTCGCTTCCGGGTGATGGTGGGGTCTGTGTCCCACTTGAGAGAAGCCGAGTGTTGCTTTGTGGGCACCAGGTCTGTGGTGCCAGTGCGCATGGCGGCAGCTCCTGCCTTGAGTGCCTGCCTCCTGGTTGTCAGTTCACATCATAGCGACTGGTCAGATGGTCAGGCACTTAGCATATTAGCCTTTTACATTTATAGATATGTGCTCTTAGAGGATAAAATTAATTAATTATAAATTAACTAGAGGCCTGATGCACGAATTTGTGCACGGGTGAGGTCCCTCTGGATGGCCTGCAGGGATCTGGCTAAAACCTGCAGTCCAACTCCACCTGCAGCTTCTACCTGCCGCTCCTGCTCATCCTGGCCCCACTGTGCCTGCCTCAGGCTCGTGCCCAATTAGTCCCGATTGGGAGAGGCTCACACTGCAGCAGCAACACTCGCCAGCCATGAGCCCTGTGTCTGGCACCCTCCCAAGGGGAATGGCCTGTGGGATTGGGCTGAAACTGGCTCTCCAACATCCCCTGAGGGGTCCTGGATTGCAAGAGGGTGCAGGTCAGTCTGAGGGATCCCACCGGTGCACAATCAGGCTGGGGAGGGACCGCAGGAGGGCTCCAGGGTGTGTCCAGCCTATCTCGCTCAGTCCCAATCAGCTGGACCCCAGCAACAAGCTAACCTACCAGTCAGAGCATCTGCCCCTGGTGGTCAGTGCACATCATAGTGAGCAATTGAGCAACCTTAGCATATCATTAGCATATTATGCTTTGATTGGTTATTTGGTGTTCTGCTGTTTGGTTTATTTGCATATTACCCTTTTATTATATAGGAATTGAAGCTGGTTTTACTACACAGTGATTCTCCATATTTTAATGCTCATGTACCTTTATTTTAAGAGTATTTTCCTTTCCTGAGCATAAACTTGGCCTAAATAAACTTTATAGCTTATATGTATGTGGAATCCTAACTCAAACCATTATTGTGTAAACAACTTGATGCCCCACCTACATTCACATATTAATTTAGCTAACATTTATTTATTGAGAATTTATGGACTGCCATATATAGTGCTATGACCTAAGGATCCACCAGGGAATATGATGGAGAAACTTATAATCTAGTGCAATTAATAGGCAATAACTAATCAAATAAATAAGGTACTTTTAGAGACATGAAGAAAAGAGGATAATGCGAAAGAGTGACTAGTGTAGGAGAGAAGGCACACCTCTCTGAGGGAGTAATATTAGCACAAAAACCTAAATAATGAGAGCCATGCAAAGATCCAGCCAAGTTAGACAACCTTGCTTAAAGGGCTTGTGAGTCATATGATATCTGTCTCAACTACTCAACAAAAGTAGCCACAGTCAGTAGCAAACAAATGGGTATGGCTGTGTTATAATAAAACTTTATTTACAAAACAGACCCACAAAATGGGAAGAGTCTTCTAGGCAAAGTAAACAGCAAAATCAAGTCCTAAATCATGAATAGATTTGATGTTTTATAGGAATAAAAGGTCCAGTATGGCTGGTATACAGTGAGCAATGCAAGAGTGATTTCAGCTTCAGTGAGAGAGGTAAACAGTGGTCAGATCACATAGGGCCTTGTAAGCTGTGGTAAAGAGTCTGAATTTTATTCTACATATGAGATGATACTATTGGAGAAATTCTGGCTGCTGGTGGTAAATGGGTTGTAGGGAAGAAGAGTAGAAGTGGAAGACTAGTTACTAGCTAATTCAAGTGGGATAATGGTAGCTTTAATTAGAGTGATAACAATGGAGAAAGATAGCAATGTATGGATTCAGCATGTGTTTTGGAAGTAGAAATTGCTGATGGATATAAAAAAGAGAGAAATCTAGGGTTTTAAGCTTGAGCCATTGGTAGGTGGTGATATTAGTGGTTGAGTTGGGAGAGATTAGGAGAGAAGCAGGATTGGGGGCAAGAAAGATAGAAATCAAAAGCTTTGTTTTGAACATACCACATAATCTCACTTTTTTGTGGAATCTAATGAACAAAATGAATTGACCAACAAAATCAGACCTGAGGCATGGAGGCATGGAACAGACTGACATATCTCAGCAGTGCGGAGCAGGGACAACATTGGAAGAGATAAGCCAAAGAATTTATATCATTATAGAGGCCCGGTGCATGAAATTCGTGCACGGGTAGGGTCCCTAGGCCTGGCTGGCCATCAGGGCTGATCAGGGCCTTCTGGCTGTTGGCCGTGGCCTTCCTTCATTCTACGCCACCCCCTGGTAGTCAGTGCACATCATAGTGAGTAAGCGAACTCCCAGTCCCCAGGCCAAACTCCCAAGGGGACACTTTGCATATTAGCCATAGATAGATAGATAGATAGATAGATAGATAGATAGATAGATATGCATAGCACATAGACACAGACAATAGTGTGTTGAAAGCCTGGGTGGGAGGAGTAGGGGCTGGATGGGGGGCATCTGTAATACTGTCAACAATAAAAAATATATATATTTTGCCCTAACCAGTTTGGCTCAGTGGATAGAGTGTCAGCCTGCGGACTGAAGGGTCCCAGGTTTGATTCCGGTCAAGGGCATGTACCTTGGTTGCGGGCACATCCCCAGTAGGGGGTGTGCAGGAGGCAGCTGATCGATGTTTCTCTCTCATCGATGTTTCTAATTCTCTATCCCTCTCCCTTCTTCTCTGTAAAAATCAATAAAATATATTTAAAAAATTAAATATATATATTTTTATAGAAAGAAAATTTTAGCTTCCTAATAGACATACAAAGAGGCAATTGCATGTACAAGATTGCAACCTGGAACACAGGCCAAGCCTAAAGATATAATTTTGGAGTCACTAATTAATAGACAATATCAAAACGATATAATTGGATGAGCTAACCTAGGGAGAATTGCCACATAGAGAAGAGAAGAAAGACTAGTGCTAAGCCCAGAGGCCCTCAATATTTAGAGGCTATACAGAGGAGAAAAAAACAGCAAAAGAGACTAAAAATGAGTAGTCAATGGGATATGAGGAAATCTAGGAGAGTTGACACTTTCTGGAAGTTAAATGGAAAAGTGTTTCAAGTTGAGAGAGTAGGCAACAGTGGTCAGTCAAATTCAGTTACTGGTCAAGCAAGTAACTAGCAGGGAAGCTGAAACCAGAGCACATGAACTATTGTGCCTCTTAAGTGGGAAAAATGTATAGGGTATCAAGCACCAAATTATCACTCTACTTTTAAAAATAATGATCAGTTTTAACACTTTGGAGGCTGTTTTGTACACACAACCTAAAATGCTCTATTTTAAGCCTCTGCAGTTGTTTCTGCATTTGTTCCCCATTGACAAGATAGTGTTCTTAATTAGAGAATGAATAGTGCTGTTTGTACCCATAAGGCTGGCTCCATCTTACCCAGTTTCCTTCTCAGTTTTCTGTTACCATGTCTAACCTGGAATAAAATGACACAACGCCTTATTTCAAAACCTAAGTTTTGGAATATTTGATGTCTCAATCTCTTGAATAAATGACAAGAGGGGATAGGGGACTTCATCAGGCGTCAGCAAAATGCCTGGCAGGAAAGCAACATTATTCTGGGTGCACAAAGAGATACAAGAACTAAGACAGACCTTTTCTATTTCTGGCATCAGGAGAGATGCTCCTGGAAAAGGCCAAGAGCTGTGGTTGTCTTTGAGAATTCCCGTCTCAGTGTCTTTACTATTGCCATGAGGCTCCACAAATTGACCTTTGCATTTGTCTCCATATTACATAGAGTCACCGTCTTTGAGAAAAGCAAGCTGTCTAGTGCCCAAATGAAATAATAGAGAAAATAGATAGATGTTTGAAAAGTTATGTTCCTGGGAGGAAGAAATCTAACAATGATTTTAAAAGTCCTGTGTACTTTTCCCATTTGGGAATCATACTTGTGATGTATGTTGTTGGCTTGTACATTTTAGCTTAGCACACAAAGTTCTTCATGAGCTGGCACCCACAACCTCTCCAGCCCCATCTCTCACCATGTCTTCATATGCACCCTGTACCCAAGAGGTCATCTTGAAACCCTTGCAGCCCCGTAAATCTACTATTCTCTCTCACACTCTTGAACGTTTTGAAAATAAGCTATTTTGTTTTGCTGTAAGGTTCATCTCTACCATCTTCCCCCACCCACTGCTGCTACCACCTTAATTTAGCTAAACTCTATTTACCTTGCAAAGCTTGGCTCACATTAAGTATCCTCCAGAAAGATTCTTTTGACTGTCTCTAGGGCAGATCCTGCTTCCTCGTAATCATAGCACTTACATTATATGTAAATTGCCTGTTTTCTCATTTGTTTCTAAGCAGTGATATCCTTAAAGGCAGAGACCATATTTTGTCCCTGTCCATAATCCCAGATGCTAAAATACACTTGGAGCAGAATAGTACTCAATAAGTTTATTTTGAATGAATATATGAAGTCCATTGGTTTGACTTAACACCTTACTTGGATTCCAAGACATTTTCAAGCCTGCATTCTACTGTGTTGCTTATTGGATATAATTCATTTGGGGTAAGTTCTCTTTTATTAAAATCTTGGTTTGTCCTTACGGCCAGCTTTTCTTCTGTGTACTTTTTTGTTTGTTTGTTTTTAACCTGTATCATTGAAGTAATATTCACATACCATAAAGTTCACTTTTAAAGTGTATGATTCAGTGGGTTTTTTAGTACATTACTAATTTGTATATTCACTAGTATATTTCTTAATTCCAGAATATTTTCATCAGCTCAAAAAGAAACTCAGTATCTATAACAATCATTTTCAAGCCCTCTCTAATCCCATCCCTTGGCAAGTGCTTTCTGTGTCTATAGATTTGCCTATTATAAATGTTTCATACACATGAAACCATGTAACATGTCTGCTTTCTTTCACTTAGCATAATGTTTTCAAGGGTTTTCCATGTTGTAGCATGTATCAAAACATGCATAATGTTTTCAAGGGTTTTCCATGTTGTAGCATGTATCAAAACATGCCACCACCTGGCAATGGGCAAGGAGACACCTGATTGGTGGTGTTGCTCTTATATCAATCAGGGTCAGTGCAGACATGCAGTCCTTAGTTCATCCTAGCTTGATGCCTGTCTTGGTGGCCAGAGCTGTTTCATGCCTGAGGCACATTAAGAAAAAACATGCCTTTTTATATCCAAATAATTCCATTGTATGGATATAGCACATTTTGTTTAGCCGTTCATCATAAACATTTTTGTTTTTTCTACTTAGTAGTTATTAAGAATAAGATTATTAAGAATACTCATGTGCAAGTTCTTGAGTGAACACATGGTTATAGTTCTCTTGTCTATAATACTAGGAATGGAATTGCTGAGCCATATGGTAACTCTATGTTGATCTTTTTGAGGATGTGACAAATTATTTCACACAGTCACTGTACCATTTAACATTCCTACCAGTGATGTTCAAGGGTTCCAGTTTCTCCACATCCTCATCCAAACTTGTTACTTTCCATTTAAAAAAAATTATTTGTATATCCATCCTTTTGGGTGTAAAATGGAATCTCCTTGTGATTTTGGTTTGCATTTACCTGATGACTAATGGTATTAAACACCTCTTTATGTGCTCGTTGGCCATTTTTATATCTTCTTTTAAAAAAATCTTTTGTACACATTTAATAGTGTTATTTGTCTTTTTATTGTTGAGTCATAAAAGTTATGACTTTATATATTTGTCAGATATGTTGCAAATATTTTCTCCATTCTGGAGGTTGACTTTTTAGTTTGCTGATAATGTTCCTTGAAGCATGTTTTTTAAAATTTGACAAAATTCAATTTACTTGTTTTTGCTTTTGTTGTTTGTCCTTTTGGTGTTAGAGCTAAGAAACTGTTGCCAAATTTGAGGTCAAATTATTAACCCATATGATTTTCTAATATATTTATAGTTTTGGCTCTTAGGTTTAGTTCTTTGTTCATTTTGAGCTAATTTTTTATTATAAGGTAAGGGTCCAAATTCATTTTTTTGTGTTTGCATATGGATATCCAGTTGTCACAACATCACTCAAGAATAGTCTTTTGACTATTCTTTCCACCATTCAATGGTCTTGGCACTCTAGTCAATATTCAATAAGTGAATGGGTATATTTCTGGACTCTAAATTCCATTCCATTGATTTATATATCTATCCTCAAACTAGTACCAGACAATTTTGAATATTTTTAGCTTTGCAGTAATTTTGAAATCAGGAAATGTGAATCCATTAACTTTATTCTTCTTTTTCAAGATTATTATGGTTATTCAGGATTCCTTGAGTTTCTATAGGAATTTTAGAATCTGTTTTGTCTATTTCTGAAAAACAAATAAAAAGCAGTTGGAATTTTGACAGATATTGCATTGAATCTATAGGTCAATTTTGGGATTACTACAATATTAACAACACTAAGTCTTCTGATCCATGAACGTTGGTTTTCATTTATTTAGGTCTTTTCAGTATCTCCCTTTTATCTGAAACTTCATTTTCCGTGGTTTCAGTTACCTGTGGTCAACGATGGTCTGAAAATATTACATGGAAAATTCCAGAAATAAGCAACTCATAAGTTTTAAATTGCATGCCATTCTAAGTAGCATGATGAAATCTTGCGCCATTATACTCCATCCCTACCAGGATATGAATCATCCCTTTGTCCAGTGTATCCACATTGTATATGCTACCTGCCCATTTAGACACTGAATAGCTACCTTGGTTATCAGATCAACTGTCATGGTATCGTAGTGCTTTTGTTCAAGTAACCCTTATTTTACTTAATGATGGCCCAAAGCATAAGAGTAGTGATGCTGGCAATTCCGATATGCCAAACAGAAGCAATTAAGTAATTTTTTAAGCGAAAAGGTAAAAATTAACCACTTAATAAGGAAATAAAAATCGTTTGCTGTTACTAAGATCTACAGTAATAATGAGTCTTCTATGCATGAAATTGTAAAGAGGGAAAAAGAAATTTGTATTCATTTTCTGAGAGAGACCACATTCACATAACTTTTATTATTATATATTGTCATAATGTTATATTTTATGTTAGTTATTGTATTAATCTTACTGTGCTTATTTTATAAATTGAACTTTATATGTATGAGTGTATAGGAAAAAAGCATAGTGTATATAGGGTTTGGTACTATTCATGGTTTAAGACATCCACTGACAATCCTGTAACATATCACTCACAGATAAGGGGAGACTACTGTAATTTCTTTCAACAATATTTTGTAGTTTTCAAAATATAAGTTTTGTATTTTTTGTAAAATTTATTTCTAAATATTTCATTCTATTTGAAATTAGTAGTTTAGACTTAAAAAGCAAAACTTTGAATATGCTTTTATTACTTCAAGAAAAAACCTGCCATTCAGCTGTGAGAATGCATTTATCTGATAGTCTTAACCTATTAACACCTTCAGGTTCTGCCTCAGCCATGCTCTTTATGGCAATTGTCTAGCCAATAACTAAGCATAGTAGGGGTATTAGGGCCTGGCCATTTATCTCTCTCTCTCTACCATAATAATCCTTTAATAGGAAAATTTGCTTGGGAGCTCTCCATTGTGTTGGATAAGGCTTTGTGAGATCTGAACCTTAGTCTGACGCTCTCAGCAGGAATCACATCAGCATTATAATCTGAAATCTTTCTCTACCCACTTCTGCTCACTCCTCCTTTTACCTTTCACAGGCATTACCACCAATAAACATTTGCACTCATAACCATATCCCCATGTTGGGTGAATAAAAGGAAGTAATAAAAGCATATTCAGAGGAAAACAACTTCTTTTAAAATCTGTTCTCTTTGAAGTCTGATGTAGTCCCAGTCCAGATGACACTGTTTATATAATAAAAATCTATTTAGTTATGCCATAATTTAAGGGTTACATACTTATATTGCTGCCAAATATCAAACATAGACCAGATCCCAATATAAAGAAATGGTACAAGTTGCTCTAGGAACTGTATATTCTGTAGGCAAATATAGAATATATTTCAACTAATATTAGATCCACAAATTCAACATCTACTTGGCAGTCAAAAATCTGGATGAAAAGTGGAAAATATATATATATATACTTCCAGATATTTGGTGTAAGGCAGCCAAACACAAAATTAAATGAAGAATTGAGAAGATCATCCTATTAATGCGGGACCTACATGCTATCATCTGAAATATTTAACTAATTGAGTTATTGGTCTTCATGAGGTAGAAAGGAACTAGAGATCATCAAGGAAGACATCTACTCTCTCACTGTGCAGAAGCAGAAACTGAGGCCCAAAGGGAGCAAATGACTTGCCCAAGGCCACACAACAAGCTAGTAGTCAAGCTAAGATTAGAAACAAAATCTTCCTTATTTGACAGAGCTCCCTCCTTCTCATTTTTGTGTTTCTATATTTGAAGTGTCACTGATTCTAGCATTTCCCTGTCACCAGGGTGCTAATTCCCATAAAGTACATTAATCGACAGTGCTTACCTTTCCCACTGAGGTCACATGCATTGCAATAGAAAATCTCTTTCCATCTTCAGGGATGATGCCTGATATGCGATGGAGTTGAAATCCACTAGAGGTTGCACAATTTAGATTATCCAACTCCAAAGCAAGAAAAGGCCTTAAGCAACACCACCTTATTATGCAATTTTGCTATTGTGTATAATTAATCAAATTCATCCTTGAAGCTCATCCGCTGAGTGACACATTCATTCCTTGATATCAAAACTTCCTAACAAATTTGGATATGAGAAATGCTGTTGAGTTATTTTCCTAGTAATTTTTTATTTTATTAAAGCCCTAAACTCCAGAAGTTGGTAATGTGTTGATTACTTACCTTCAATTTTCCAAAGTGTCTCATAGTCCTTCTCCCTGTCCGTAAGATGTTAATTCTCTGGCAAGATAAGTGAGCTCCTTGAAGAACAGAAAATTTATGAAGTTACTTTTATAGGAAAAAAAAAAAAAGATGGCACGTGTAATAGTATCTGGTGCAATTTAACAATCTGCTTCTCTTAAAGCATCAGGTGTGGTGATTCAGTAGCTGGAATTTTCCCTTAGTCATTATTTAACTCATTTTCCAACAAGATATCAGGTAATACAAGGCTCTCTGAGGTCAAAGATATTAACCAATCCTAGTTGCATAAAACCCTATGAAAAATGAAAGTGTTTAGCTTGACTCTTCTGTCCTCTTCCTGTAATTCCCCTTTTTTTAATCTTTAATTTCTTCATTGGTTAAGGTATTAAAAATGTGTCCTCATCCCCCCATTAACCCCTCACCTCCCCCCCCTCATGCTCTCATCCCTGTGTTTTCTGTGTCCATTGGTTTGACTTATATGTATGCATACAAGTCCTTTGGTTGATCTCTTCCCCTTACCCCCACCCAGCCCTACTTTCCCTCCGGGGATTGACAGTCTGATTGCTGTTTCTCCGTCTCTGGATCTGTCCCTGTTCATCAGTCTATGTTGTTCTCTATATTCCACAAATGAGTGAGATCATGTGGTATTTATCTTTCTCTTACTGGCTTATTTCACTTAGCATAATGCTCTCCAGTTCCATCCATGCTGTTGCAAATGGCAAGAATTCCTTCTTTTTTACTGCAGCAGCATAGTATTCCATCGTGTAGATATACCACAGTTTTCTAATCCATTCATCTGCTGATGGGCACTTAGGCTGTTTCCAAATCTTAGCTATGGTGGATTGTGCTGCTATGAACATAGGAGTACATATATGCTTTCTGATGGGTGTTTCTGGCTTCTTGGGATATATTCCTAGAAGTGGGATCACTGGGTCAAATGGGAGTTCCATTTTTAGTTTTTTGAGGAAACTCCATACTGTTTCTTCACAGTGGCTGCACCATTCTGCATTCCCACCAACAGTGCAGAAGGGTTCCTTTTTATCCACATCCTCTCCAACACTGTTGTTTGTTGATTTGTTGATGATAGCCATTCTGACAGGTGTGAGATGATACCGCATTGTCGTTTTGATTTGCATCTCTCGTACAATTAGTGACTTTGAACATGTTTTCATATGTCTTTTGGCCTTCTGTATGTCCTCTTTTGAAAAGTGTCTATTTAGGTCCGTTGTCCATTTTTTATTGGATTATTTATCTTCCTTTTGTTAAATTGTCTGAGTTCCCTGTAAATGTTGGAGATTAAACCCTTATCGGCGATACCATTGGCAAATATGTTCTCCCATGCAGTGGGCTTTCTTGTTGTTTTGTTGATGGTTTCCTCTGATTGTTGGCTCTGAGAATGTCTTATGGTTTGAAATTGGTACTGCCTTGAACAGGTGAAACTGGAGCATCTTAGTGGGATAAGAAAGCCAGAATCTGGCAATGGCTACAGCTAATCAGGATTATAAGAGGCTGCAAAGACCATAGAGATTCTATTTTTATACTCACTATGAGTAAACACACTTCCTGAGGAATTGTAGATTGATATATGCACTTATTTCAAACTTTCCTATGGCAGAATCAGTTTTAAATGAACAGTTTAAATCAGGTTTAAATGAACTGCAAAAACAGTTCACAAGGGGAAACTATGTATATGTTTGTGTTGGCAAGATATTACACAAGCAACATTCATTTATTTATTAAACACCTGTTGTGTACCAGATACTGGGCTAGACAATGGGATTATAGTACTAATTTAGACAGAAAAAGTCTCTGACCTAGAGAATTTACAACCTAGTGAGAAATAGAAACAGATAAACAGGCAATTACAATATACTATACAGTTATGGGTATTATAGAGTGCCTAGAAAAGGAATCTAACCTGGATTGGGGCATAATAAACAACTTATTAGAAGTGATATCTAAGCTAAGACCTAAGAATGGTGAGAAGTGAGGGACAATAAAGTTTATGCTCTATAAGGGAAATGGTATGTGCGAAGCAGATTGGAAGAGAGAAAACATGGGGAAAAGGCTTGCTAGAGGAAGGAGCTGAAAGGAGTAGTGTAACGGTGGAGCATGACATGTGAAGTAAGGACTGATAAGGCTCTTCAGACTGGATAATACTCTGAAGAAGACAGAATTTTAGTATCATAATGTGTATAGGTCTATTTCAGGGACACTCTATCCGTGAGTAATTAGCATATTGGGAACTCTACACTAGACACTCTGGGAGCTTGAGCTTTTAATAATTATTATAGCAAGCTCTTATTGAGCATTTAATTCTATGAGATAAGTGCTATAGTTATCCCCATTTTGCAGGTGAGAAAACTGTTTAATAAATGAGAGAAAAATATATATAGACAGTTATGATGAACACTCATAAGAAGAAAATGTCACAGGACTTGAGTGCTCAATGAAGATCGAAGACCTTGAGATGAAATTATAGGATTGGATTGCAAGGGAGAGATCTGAGTTGGATTAGCAACTATGGTCTTAGATAGATCACCTCCCCCAAAAGAGTGTCTGTGGTGACAGAAAAGCACAGGCTGATGATTGGACCATAGAAGATGCTTATGGTTTCACTAGAGGGTGAAAAACAGACACCATCATATGAGAATAAGAATGAAATCAAAGGGGAATTAACCTACAGTATCCAGGATCCTAAAGGTGGGAGGAATTTCAAGGAATGTGTGAATGGATGTGCAAGCTAAAACCAAAGGAGGAAATTACTGTGACTTCCAACATTGCAGTTTTATTTTCACTTCTCATTACTCCTTCAAATGTACTATGTAACAAAACAAATGTTGATAGTTTTCTTGAAATATATACAAACTGAGGTGCAGAAATATGATGTGTTGACAGGTATTGAAGACACATCTTTGATGTAGTCAAATCCTAAAGATGTGTCAATATTTCCACAGCCAGAAGATTTTTGGGCACATCACTAGATAATTTCTTTGCAAAAGTATATTTGGCATTTCAAAAATAAAATTATTGATTTATTTCATAAGGAGAATCTACTACTCTAACAATCTCTTCTTCCCCCTCAAATAAGATCCGCTCCTCTTTATTAGAGAAACTGGTTCAATGGCATAAGGTTAGTATTCATAAAATGCTTCATTTAAGGCTAAATATCTAACTTCTGGTTAAATGCTCCTGCTAGAATTAGAACCCAAAAATGTGAAGTTGTAAATGGGTTCTTTTTCCTCTGGTGGGCCTTTTAATATAAACCAAATTAAGAAGAAATTCACCTTCAAAGATGGGAGCTATCTTGCCTTCATTTTCCCCCCAAACCCCCCGCGTGCCCCGATGGTTAACATATCATTTTGATTTTTGAGGGGGCCATGCATTTTTAGTGAAAAATTTGTAACTTATGAGCCAGGCTGCTTGGACTAATGATCTTTGGCACTGCATACTAAAGCACAGGAAGATAGGTCAAGAACATTGCACTCCAAGTTTGCTTCTTTAGCTTGATAAAGTATAATTTCTGGCTCGAGAAGCAATACCTTACATAAAGACATTTAGAAATTATGATATGCTAAAATTTTTACATAACTTTAATGTCTGTGCCCCTACACATATGCCTGTTTGAGCTCAGCCAACACTTAACAAGGTTAAAGGGAATGTACACTATTTCAACTAAATAAACTAATGAAATTTTTGTTTTCAGATACTTACTTTGGCTTTATGTAGACATATGGTAAACAGACTTTTAGTGCAAAAAAAGTTAAAAATGCACAATAAATAGGAATAAAGGAAGGCTAGAAGAATAAAAGGAAACCCAGAGCAAGTTGAAGCATTTTCTGTCTGACATTCTACTTAGGTGGCCACTGAAAAAGGTCAAGTCCCTTTCTCTAAATGAAAGTGAATCTGATTTAAATGGCAATATTGGATTTTTCAGATCACTACAGAATGACAATCATGCTACTCAAATGATTAATTTTGTTTGTTGTTGACTCCAGTTTGTCTTCTAACCTTTATATAACTGAATAGCAAATGAAAGCTTCTTAAATAATGAAAGGGACTTCAAACACACACAGGGACTATTCACTTTTTTCTCTGTGTCTTTCAGATATAAACTTCATATTAACCCTAGCTAGCCGGCTCTCAAAAATCCTGTACTAGTTACTACAAGGATTTATGTATGTGTCATGGGGGAGGGGAGTAAAAATCTAGGTCTCCTTTTCAGATTCCTCTTTCTATGGAATTGATGCAGAGGAGACACTGTCTACAGAGGGGGGGCACACATTGAGGCTTAAGGGGACAAAGGTGTAATAGATATTTGGTGGGTCCTCAGAGTCCAACATCAGGAATGAGGCACTCATTACCATATATACTAGTATATATGGTGTTAGCTGCTGCTGGCTCCAAGCTGAGTTTCTTACTACAAATCACCATCAGCCAAAGGGAAGTGCCTCACTCAGGGTTACTCTTACTCCTCAGGGACAGCCCACTTCCAATGCCTGCCACTGTGGAACCCCAGGTCCCACCCAGCTCTAAAACTTTCCATAGGATCAGGTGAGCTCTGTTGCAATTGCATCTCAGTAGAACTCTCTCTGCCAAGCTTCCTTCCCTCCTTTATGGTGCTTTTGTGATAGCACTAATCCAAGAAACTGCCTGCATAAACATTTTCAGCTCAAGGTCTGCTTGGCCTAAGTCAGAGTGGGGTGTAGAGATGTCACTTGCTAGCAGCATAAGAAGGCCTCTAAGGAGCTGCATGTTCCTCCTTTCTTCTGGATTGTTGACAAAATACTATATTCCTGTACTTCCACTTTCAGACTCAGAGGTGCTGAGCTTTTGCCAGTACAGAGAGGGTTTATGATCTATTTATACTTTGCCATATCTAGTGTGACTCCATTGGGATAAATGAAATACCCTCTGATATTTTAACTGAATTGACTAATCAATTCAGTTAAGTTGGTAGGCCCACTCAACTATGTAGATAGCAGCCAAAGAAAAGTGAATAAAATTGGACAGGGGAATTTAAGAATAACATCTAAAGACTTATGTGACTCATAAATATGAAACTTCTCTCCTCAGATTAAATAAAGGGCTAATTTATAGAGAAAATGAGTGTATTCATGCAGTTTCTGAGACAGGCATTATTGATTAATACACAAGCTATTATTCTTGCACTTCCAAGTGATCCAGGATGACAAATAAGAAGAAGTAATGTTTTGTGCCTAAGTTTGATCATTTTATTTATTATTATTTTTGAAGTTTTCATTACATTTTAACATATTTTACATTATATTTTATTTAAAAATTAAATAACAATTTATATTCAACATTATTTTGTATTCGTTTCACATGCACATCTAAATTCTATCTGAGATTCCATTTGATTCCATGGATTTCTATGTTTGTAATTTTTAAAAAATGTTCATCTATAATCATCCATCAAGATCAACATACATTTTGTACAAACATGGAAAGTATTGGCCCTGGCTTCACGGAAAAGTGATGGGATAGATTATCTGTGCTTATTGGCAGGACAGGTACAATTTATTGGCATGCCTGAGGAGTTTCTAACCAATATGCAAGGCATCTCCATTTATAGACAAGATGGTCTTATGCAATAGCAGGGAGGCCTGGCTGAGAGAAAAGCCAAAACCTCCTTTTGAGGGGCCTAGCTCCACACTACATACAAATCTGTCAGAGTATGGAAATTAAACTCTTTTTTTTTTTTTTTTTTACATTTTATTGATTTTTTACAGAGAGGAAGGGAGAGGGATAGAGAGCCAGAAACATTGATGAAAGAGAAACATTGATCAGCTGTCTCCTGCACGCCCCCTACTGGGGATGTGCCCGCAACCAGGGTACATGCCCTTGACCGGAATCGAACCTGGGACCTTTCAGTCCACAGGCCGAGGCTCTATCCACTGAGCCAAACCGGTTCTGGCGGAAATTAAACTCTTATTTGATTATAAATCACATTCTACTTTGGTATAGGGAGAATGAGAACACTTCACATATTGAATAATGATGACATATTAATTACTGTCTTTTGAAAATAATGACTGAAGGTATGGAGGGACAGCAGAAGAGGTTCCTGGGCTACTTTAGATACACTTATACAGTGATAAAAATATGTTATTAAAGTAGAGTTCATTTTGGGTTCTGCTCATTTTTATTTGCCTGAATTTATCAAATGCTTATGGGCAAGGATTATTCAGTTTAGAAATGAAACCAAAGCCATGTTCAAAGACCAATGTAGTCAGATCACACATGTAAGGGTTTTGTCATTTTGGAAGTTGCTTGACATCAATTCCTTGATTAATGGTTTCTCTGCGATGCAGGGTTGGTACAGAATGCTTTATGTGACTTCATAAGCAGCAATACTTTTTAAAAACAATTTTATGTTATTGTTTAAAGAATTACAAATAGTAGTACACATGTCTCCTTTTTTTCCCCATTGACCTCCCACTTTTAAATTGCTCTC
This sequence comes from Myotis daubentonii, assembly GCF_963259705.1. Taxonomy (NCBI): domain Eukaryota; kingdom Metazoa; phylum Chordata; class Mammalia; order Chiroptera; family Vespertilionidae; genus Myotis; species Myotis daubentonii. The sequence continues at coordinate 23,732,812 of NC_081861.1, read as the reverse complement.
TGTGTAGGTGCATTAGGCTCTCTGGAAGACAGTCTGACATTTAGACTCTATGAATTTAGTAATCTATGGATTTAAGATGACTTATAGATAACATAACTGTTATTATCTGTGCTTCAAAAACACCCAGGTTACTTCTTATTTATGTGATGATTAGAGGGCAACCTCCTTTATTATGTTTTCAAGATTCAATTAGCATCTCAGAGGCAATGATGAGCTGACACCTTTTTTTTATTCTCAGTTTCAACAGAGGGAGGGGGAACAATTGTGGTGTATTGAAAGGCACTCTAGTGGGAGTTGAGAAAGCTGCTCTGAAACCCTGGAGTTATTGACAGGGTAGATATCTTGACCCCCCAATTTCAAGCAAATCTAGTTTGCTCTTATATATTGTATATATTGAGTTTCCATATAAATATTTTTGCCACTAGAAAGTTGAAAATATTTAATGATCTCAAATATCTGTAGTTTCCAACATTCCACACAATATTCAGTCATTACAAGAAAATACTAAAAGTTAGGCATATGTTGGGCCCTTTTATTAAAGAGTATCAATTTTTCATATACCCTGAGACTTTGAAATAGTACAAGTTGTTCTTGGTCTCATTATAGAAATAGACATTTCTGGATTTCCCATGGGTCATGGTGTTTTTACTTCTACACAGAAAGTCAGTTTGATATGGATAGAGCCATGGTGAAATAAACATGTGAAGAGGCTAAGTAAGTTTATGCCTTAGACTCAATATATTGGGCAAAGCAAAGCAAAAGTTTAGGGTGAAATCAGGACTGTTTTTAATTTCTAAGTCACTTGAGGCAGAGATGAACTATCAAGCTTGCTTCACTTAGATAAGGCCTGGACAATCTCCAATTCTCTATCCAATTAGGCAGCCCCTACTCCCTGTAGAAGTTTGCAAAACTGCATGTTGCCATAAATATGAGTATAGTAACCCATATTGGCTGTGAAATAACTTGAAATTACAATTTAGCTCCATTTTAGCACTCTATATTATCCATCTCTGTCCAAGTTTATTCCTCAAAACAATGTAAAAAGAAAATCTCATAAAAGAATGAGATTTAAAGTTATCCAATCAGCTCTAAAATGTTTTTTCTGATCAATAAGGCTTTTAAAAGAAGAATTAGGCAAAGAAAACCACCCAAGGTTAGAAGTCAGAATTTATACCAAAGTTGGAACATGACCTATAGCCTTATCAGTGTATTAATTCTTCTAAGCTCTCAGAAGATTCTGCTGTCAAGAAAACCACTGTCTTTGTGATTCCAAAACCCATCATGGCCCACGGTTCCCCTGCCTTCTCTCCCTCAGGGCCCTGCACCCTGGGTATAGAAGTGAGGAATAAGAATCTCCTTTTTGGGCCTCAGCAGTTATTCCTTGGTGTTTTATAGTCTCCAGAGCAGTATAACAGCCATGTGTTTTATCTTATTTCTCCAACAAATTTTTATTAATGAGGACATTTTTGGAAGTGATATGTTCACTATATTTTGATTGTGGTTTTTGTTTCACAGGTGTATACATATCAAAGTACATCAGATTGTGTAATTGAAATATGGGCAGTTTATTTTATGTCAATTTTACCTTGATAAATCTGTTAAAATGTTTATTGGATGCTTCTCCAGTGTCAGACAATATACTTGATAATGGGAATACTGAGATAAACAGGACCTCACAGTTTGAGTCCTGTTCAGTTGAAGCATATAAAATTGCCCTGTGTATATGTAAGAAATGAACAGTAATGATGCAACCTAATAAGCTAACAATTATATGTGCTTGTACAGTCACCATGAGATTGGCAGTGTGTGTTTTAATACCATTTTATAGATGAGAAAATTGGGGCTCACACAGATAAAGTGATTGCCAGAGGATACTTTCCCTGGAATTCCCACACTTTAGCCACCCATTTTCTGAGTTGTCTTGTCTGAGTATACTGAGGCATACTTTTCCAGTGCTGGACATGTGGACTATCAGTCAGAAACATAAAAGAGTAAACTCTGGGTATGAGATTATTGTGGTTTCTATATTCCAAATGTCCCTCAGATGTGCTACTCCTAAGGCAATTCTAAAAAGCAACAGGGCCCCAAGGATCTTCCCTTTTCTCCATGTTGACATAGGGCTCCTTGTAGTAGTCTGTTGTGCTTGGGATTTCTCTGTGGTGTAAGGCACTTACCTCCATTTGTTGCAACTTTACCTATCTCTTGGGGCTTTGGTTTGTACTCCTCACCTGCTTTTTTCCTCTATTTTCAAATGAACTTCCTTTGCTTCTGACTTTCATTTTTCATTGGCTTGGATATAGATTTTCTGTCCAATGGTGAATCTTTTTTTTTTTTTTTTCAAAAGCAGAGAGTCTTTATTCGAACTAGTTCGGCTCCCCGACCACTCACCGATGCAATGGCAAGCCAAGTGGCAGAGAGAGCGAACTCTGTGTGGAGAGAGGTTTTATAGGGGGCTTGGAGTAAGGGGAGGAGAAAGGACTGTGGGCCCCACCAATTGGCCAGGCACAAGTCGGTGTTTTGTTACACAAGATGTAGTCATATCTATGGCGACTTCCCTTGATTGTCCTTGGTTAATTTAAAGAAGTCCTGGGTGTGGCTAGCAGAGGCTTGGGCTTCCGGGAAGAAGCCTTGCTGAGCCCATGGCCAAGGTAAGATGGAGGGCGTAGCCCTTACCCTTGGGCAAGATGGAGGGTGTAGCCCTTGCCCTTTCATTTCCCCCTTTGTCTTGGAACTTCCAGCTCAATCATGAAACGGACTGCATTTCTATTTCACCGTTGCTAAAGGCCTGTACTGGGCACACAGAACTATCAACTGAACTATCCCTATACGCTTAACAAATGGTCTGGTGGAAGGGCAAGAAACCATTTTAGCTTTAACAACTTCTATTGAAATAGGATTTTTCTTCTTAAAATTCCTCCATGGCTATCAAAAAGCCAAATCAAGATTAATTTATCTACTGTCCTGATGTTTGAATAAACACAACAAGAATGGTAACTGACTACCTTTGCTGGAATCTCATGGTTGAATCTTAATGTGCCCCATAGGGCCAGGAAGCCAAGCCATCCAGCTGCCATCAGGCCTGCCTGCAGTATCTGCTGAGTTAAGTGAATCCCTCACCTGTAGCAACTCCACCTGAGCCCACGCTAGGCTTTAAGGCCCATCTCAGTAGCCCTCATACTTGTTGCAGCCCAGAGTGTGTGGGGGTTCCGCAGGGACGCAGAGGCATCTTTACTGGTTCCCTTCTACTCTTACCAACTGCCAGTGATGGTAGGGCATGGGCCTGACACTCCAGTGCCAGCCATCTTCAGGGCTTCCAAGCAGGATACCAGGCTTTCTTCGTGGCATTCTTACTGGCTTTAAGTCTTTAGAGCTCAGACAGGGCTCTTTAAAACATGATACTCCAGTCAAAGTTTTCTGTTAATAAAACCACTATTAGGAATCAGTCTTATTGAATATATGCAAAGAAATGTATTGCCATGACTTATTTAGCATTGCCAGATTTTGGAGGAATTACATAAGGAGAAAAACATACTGATCTGCCTTGCTAATTCCTTTTCATGGATTTATAATAAAACAGTAACTGTTGGCATTAAACCTTTTTTTCTACGCATAACCATGCCTCAGACCTTCTATTCCAAACAGGCCTTTCCCAGCTTTACTACCCCTGACATGGGCATGGTTATACAGGCCTGCAAGACAGTATACAGAATCTTACCCCTAATTAGAAACAGTGTCTTCAAGACCAGGGGCTAGAGGGCACTCAGGATATCACAATATAATAAATTTTGTTAATTACTTTTTTAGTTCATAAAATTATTATTTCTATCAGATGATATTTATTTATTTTCTGTTATTTTTCAGTTACTTTCCATTAAATGGATACATTGAAAGCCCCTAATTCATGAAGCTGTTGTAAGCATTAAATGAGATAATTCATGCAGACAACTTAGGACAGTACCCAGTGCATAATTAGCAGTCAATAATCTTAGGTATTATTATACACACAACATTATATTAAATAGTCCTTGGGGTAGGGGTTAGAACAGGATAAAATTAGGAGTAAAACAGAAGTGGATAATGCAAAGGTACTTCCTGCAAGGAGTTTGCAACCTATCATGTAATTTTAGTATAAGAGATAATATGATTATTATAATAAAACAGGCAAAATACACTAGAGGAAAGATGAAATTCCAAGTTTGACATGGGGCATTGTGAAAAACCTTCATGGAGAACACAGCATTTGAAGTAGTCTCAGAAAGACAAGTCAGATTTTGCCACGAGAGATGGGCAGAAATGGAGTGAATATGAAGGGAAAAGGGAACCATATGGGCAGAGGCAGAGGTGGGAAAGTGTTCCCAGGCATTTGGAAGAAAGAGAAGTTGGTATAGGTACCCCGGGGGCCATAGGTCTCATAGTAGGTGAAGTTATAACAATAGGCTAAGACCATAATCCCAGTAGATTTTAGTGTGGAGGCACCACAAGTACATGTTAAGAATACTTTGTGCATACTGAGCACAATGTTCAATGCTATATGAATATCACAACTGCTGATGAAACTGATTTAGAAGTTAACTGCAGTGGGTAGCCGTATAAGTTGCTTGTTCTTAAACCACCTGATGGGACCCAATGAGAATACAGCATTACTTGTGACATTGCTGCTAAGGATCCACAACTTGAATCTAATAATGAGGAAACATCAGAAAAAATCAAATGGAAAGGCATTCTAGAAAGTAACTAGCCTGAAATATTCAAAAGTGTTAAGATCTTAAAAGTCAAATAGAGGCCAAAGGATTGTATAGAAAGGAGACTAGAAGGACATAATTAAACACGCTGTTCTGAACTAGATGCCTTTACTATGAAGGAAGTTATCGGGACAGTTGATGAAGCTTGAATGGTATCTAGGGATTAGATTATTGTTATGCATCAATATTAATTTCCTGATTTTGATAGTCATATTATGGTTTTATTGGAGAATGCCCTTATTTGTAGGAAATAGTCACTGAAATGTTTAAGGGTAATGGCCATCAAAATAGCAACTTGCTCTCAAATGATTCACAGGAGAAAAAAGCTCCCTGTATTGCATTTACTATATTTTAATCTTTTCTCTAAGTTTGATATTGTTTAAAATAGGTAAAATTACTAAAGTAAGTTTACCATGGGAAAATAAGATTAAAATAAAGTTAGCAAGTTATATTTTAAATAATGCTGTTGACTGCTACCATGGTGTCCTGAAGAGTACCCTTAGATTGCCAGCCATCTGTGTGCAGGATGTGGTCAGGAGGTTAGCGTGGCAGAGGCTTCTATGGCTTTTGAGGGACCACACAGAGAGAAAGAGAATTGGGGAATGGTCTTCTGTTTTAGACTCTTTAGTCATATATCTTAAGCTTTGGTCCCCTAACCTTGCTGTAAGAAGTAGAGAGCAGAGAGAAATAAAATTGTGGCCCAATAACAATGCGATAATTTCTCTGCTTATAAAAAAACATTAGCAGGTGTATTTATATCTTACCTCATACATTTCAATAAGCCTTATGGGGACCTAGAAAATAATTTATCATGTCTCTCCTCTTTACCTCAACATTATTAGAGAAAGCTCTGGATCAATAGTTGAAATGCACAAGGACCATCTACTTAAAGTGAGGTTTCAGCAGGGTAATTTCTCCTTCAGTTTGTTTAGGGATTGTCTATGTTTGCAAAACGTGTCACAGAGGAAAAAAATAGAACATTGTCAATCCCCACCCCAAACCCTTATCAGTGCCGTAGTTTCTGCCACTGCAGCTACCACTATCACACTATAATCTCCCACCCACATTGTGACAGCATCTATTAAAAAATTCCAAGAGTGTTCTACCTTGCCCAGTGACTGAACCACCTCCCATTATTGAGTCTATGTAGTTCGAAGGGCCAGTAATTAAATCCCTCTGCCAGTTACCTGTTAAGAACTTTCTTTTTTTAAAATATATTTTTATTGATTTCAGAGAGGAAGGGAGGAGACATAGAAACATCAATGATTAGAGAGAGAAACATTAATCGGCTGCCTCCTACATGCCCCACCACTGGAGATTCAGCCACAACCCAGGCATGTGTCCTGGTCTGAAATCAAACCGTGACCTCCTGGATCATAGGTCAATGCTCAACCACTGAGCCATGCCAGCTGGGACTATTAAGCACTTTAAATAATTCATGTGTGTATTTTATGCCAGGCACCATGCTATGTGCTGCTGTATTAGTTTGTTTAACTGGCATAAAATTCTATTAGGTGAGTGCTTCATTTATTCTTAATTTTATAGATTAAGATGCTGAGATTTGGAAAGTTAGGTTTAAGGTCGCATATTTCTTATGTTGCAGAGTTATGATTTGATCCCAGATCAACTTCACTCCAAAGCCAATTTCTTGGACACTTTGCTCTACTATCTCTCACGTCATTTGGCCTTATCAATTAAATTATATACATATCTCATACTTTAGAGAATGAAACTTTGAGCAGGTTACTTCAAGTGTGTGGGTTTCAGTGCCCTCATCTGTAAAATGGACACTACCTACCTCAAAGGTGGTGACAAGAATTAAAGTGCACTTAGAACACCCCTGGCACATGGCTAGTACTATTACATAAATCAGAATATTCCATGGGGAATTCTGTGTCTCCAGCAACAGTATCCAGATGATTCTAGCCTATCAGACTACGGTGACTTTTTTCTTTCAACAACAGCATAATAAACTTAGGAGTTCTGCTCTACTCAATCTTGTCTCCTATAAAAATAGGAGAACTTTATCTTTCTCTGTACTTATTTAATTCATAAGTATTACGGAGAAACTATTACCTGTTTTAGCACTGTACTGAGAGTTAGACCTTTACAGATGAAGTATGAGATGAGTCCTGCCTCCAAGAAGCCAACAGTCCAGTGGAAGAAACTAGCATGGAAGAAATAACAATGAGGAATGCTGGGTTGTGCATAATTAAGTGCTCAGTGGTATGGTACTTATTTGAAGTGACATAACAGTTTAACAGAAAGAAAAGAGGGATTGGAATCAATATTCACACATAAGTTAATTGATGAGTATAGTTACTCCTACAGTATGCAGCAGAGTTGTCTGTTTGGGTGTTCACTAAAGACAGAGTCAGCCCATCCCAGTGAGCATGTGGGCGAATGTCACCTGGTCAGTCCCCTGTCCCTTAAGCAATCTCCTATTCCCTCTCAAGTCTATTTCCTACCCAGCCCAGGTATTTATCTACACTAATAAAAGAGAAACATACAAACTGGTGTCACTCCACTATGCCCACCAGCCAATCAAAGCGACTATGCAAATTAACCCAACAAAGATAGCGGTTAATTTGCATAAGCAGGCGCTGAGTGAAGACTGAAGAGGCTTGGTTTGCAGCGGAGAAGCCAAGCCTCACTGTGGCAGGAGGGGAAAAGCCTAGTCTTGAGGCTTGGCTTCTCTGCTGCGGCCGGACCAAAGGCCTGGGTCCCAGGTGCCAGAGGAAACCCGTGCCGGCAGCCAGGGGAAGGAAGGCCTATTGCGCAAATCTTCGTGCAATGGGCTTCTAGTATATAGATAAACTTTAGAAAATCCCACAAAGCCAGATACCTCTTTTGCATTTATACTTTTACCCCATGTTCTTTTTCTTCAGAGCATTTATCACTATCTGATTTAATCAGATACCTTTACTCCTTTTGTATTTTGTCCATCTCTCCCATTGGATTGTCAGCTCCTTGATAACAGGAACTTTGTTGTCTTCACTGCTAAATACAAAAGGCTCCAAAAGAACTCCTCTCTTCAGCTTTCTCCTTTGTTCTAATGACAAAGCTGTCCCCAGAGCTGAAGACATGGTTAGCTGCTGTATATAATTATAGCTACTGTTTATTGAAGCATGCTATGGGCCAGGATATGTAATATACTCCACACAACCATCCCATGAAGTCAAGAATGTTATTCTTCTAAGCTTACCAATACAGCAAATGAGGCCTAAAAACTATGTAATATGTCCAGGTTCACATACTTAAGAAGTAACAATTCCAATAAGGGTTGACTATACAGCTTATGCTCTCCGGTTTTAGTCTTATGACAACCTCTAGTGGTGTTGGCACATATCCAGAATTTGAGGCAGAGAAGAAGAACCCTGAAAAGGTAGGAGTGGAAGATGAAAGAGTTGGGTAGGTGTTATGGATTGAATTGTGCCCTGCCTCCCTCAAATGCATATGTTGAAGACCTAGCCCCAGTACTTCAAAATGTGACTTTATGTGTAAATAGGGTAATTACAGCTTTAATTACTTATATTGAAATCATGCTGGAGTAAGGTGAAACCAACCTCCAATATAACTGCTGTCCTTATAAAAAGGAGTAATCTGGAGACAGGCACACACACAGGGAGAATATCATGTGAAGATGAAGGCAGATATTGGAGTAATTGCCAGCACACCATCACAAGCTATGAGGGAGGCATGGAACATGTCTTTCTCTCATAGCCCACAGAAGGTACTAACAATGCTGATACCTTGATCTCAGACACCTAGCCTCAAGAACTGTGAAGCAATACCTTTCTATTGTTTAAGCCATCTAATTTGTGGTATTTTGTTATGGAAGCTCTAGCAAATTAATACAGTAAGGTCAGGCAAGCAGAGGGCCAAGGGAGAGAACTAAAACCTTTACAGATCCTGGTGGACATTCTTGCTGGTATTTCATCCTAGCCTTTTCTACTTTCACCCAATCTGGCATTCTGAAGACATAGTTTCCTTCTTGAAAAACCCTGCCAAGCTTATCTGAAGGAACCAGTGCTTTCCTAGAAGAGGAAAGTGAGCTTCCTGATTCTCCCTATTAATGCTAATATCTAGGTTCACAAAATGGATCATAGTGTGTAGAGCCACTACTTAGAGACAATTGTCCCTTACAAAGAAATCTTCAGGCACTTCACAGACTCTGTAGCATCTCCTAGGCCAATGTTGCCCAGGTATTTATATGTAGATAAACTTTAGAAAATCCCACAAAGCCAGATACTTCATACATCATATGTTGGTGGCTCTGCTTGATGGAACAAGTTAGAAGCAGGACACTTAAGAGGAAAACATCCATAATCTTTGCAATGTCTGCTGCAGGATATTGATTCCATTGTCTTTTAACCCTCTGGCACTGGGTTGCTATTATATTACTGGTAATAAAGACAGAATCCTGCCAGGAATAAAATGGTTGGAAGTCAATATAATATATATTTTCACAGTAAAAATAATAAGAGCTCATGACTGATTTAATAAAGAATGGCAAAAAAAATATTTATGGCACTCCAAACCAAATACCCATCCTCACAAACCTACTCAGGGTTTTTCAGCGATGTGTGGTATCCAAGTCCTGACAATTTCTCTTCTGAACAGAGCTTCCCTGTCATGACAAAAGCTTTCTTCATGAGTGAAGTTAGTGTTTGATTTCTCTAACACAGGGGTCAGCAAACTTTTTCTGTAAAAGGCCAGATAATAAATAATTAATGCTTCAAGGACTTTCTCTTTTGCAACTACTCAAACTATTGTGTGCAAGTGGCCACAGACCATATATAAATATGGCTGTGGCTGTGTGCCAATAAACCTTTATTTACAAAAGAGGCAGTGGCTAGGTTTGACCCATAGGCAATAGTTTTCTGGCCCCTGGTGTGCAGCATAAAAAGACTAGAACTTTGTGGCCCATGAATACAATATTCCTGTTTTTAAAGCTTTGGTGTCCAAATATTTCCTGGGAAATGTCATCTCAGGGCCCATATTCTTTTAAATCCCCATGATGAAAGAGGGGAGAAATGAATAATCAATCTCATTTCTTTCAGGGCTCCATATTGCCAATACTGAACTGAAGTAATGCCAATCTGTGTCCCTTTAATTACTCCCCCTAGCATATATATCCTCATAAATTTTGTGATAAAGAAATTGTCTTAGGTGACTGAATATAACAATATATAAAAAACAAATGTGCCAATATACACCAGTTACAAATTTAGAAAACATAATTTAAAATATAGTATTTATAATATAAAATTATATAAATACAACAAATAGACATTTAAACAATAATATTCAAAATACTATGGAACGAAAGCTTAAACCTTTATTGAAAGCAATTTTTTAAATACAAATATAAAAAGAGAAATAGACCATCTTCATCGATGGTCTATTTCTCTCAGTATCATAAAATGTCAGTTCTTAAATTTAAATACAAAGTTAATCGCAATTTAACAGGGTTTTTGAGGAACTTGACAACTTAATTCTAAAACATATTTGAGAACATTATGTGACGTGAAATAAGCCAGTCAGAGAAAGACAAGTACCATATTATTTCACTCATAGGTGGAATTTAATACACAGACTTAACTACCAAGCAAAATAGAGACAGACTCATAGACAGCAGTTTTTCCTATGAAAATGACAACAAAAACATACCACTTTAACTTTATCCCATTACACCATTTTTCTAGGCAGTTAATTGTTTCTAACAATGGGATTGTGAAATCCTGGAACTGTTGGCTACTAGATCTACCTTCATTGAGCTAATTCTCCATAGTAAATCAGTGAACATTCATCTACCATAATTGGTGTCTTGGGTTTCTTTGTCCTATTAGAATAAATGCAATCCTGAGAACAAGCAAGAGTCAAAATTCTGGAAAGCACAGCACCCAAACACCATGTACAGCTTTATTGGGGCATTGAGATAGATTTTAGCGTGTGTGAAAATTATTTATATGGTCAACTTTTTGTAGCACCAAATAATAAGTATCTCCATGCAAATAATAATAAGAAGAAGAAATCACCTTACAGAGTGTCTCCTTCAGAGATGAAATGACATTTATAGAAGAAGACTAGACTCTATGTCTGGAGCCCTGGCTTTTTGTCCTTGTCTTGGCCTCTGAAAAGTCCAGTGACCTCTCACAGGTCATTTCATATCTCTGGTGTGACAACTCATTCCCTATATACTTTATGGGACTGTCATAAGAAGACATTCAGAAGACCAATAGACATGAAAGCACTTTGTAAAAAGTTAAATTGCCACAGATCTATTTATCCAAGGAAGCCAAGAACATGAGAGGTATGCTTTTCAGCATGGATGAAAATGTTATAACTAAAATAGAACACTGAGCCCTCATGATGTAGAGGGACCAGGACAGAAGAGGACAAAGGGTTGCACACAAAGCTAGGTCAGTTTCAAGCCTTCCCATTAGACTGGCTGGTTGCTCTGTCATTTATACCTAAAATAATTGCTTTCACTTTGGGTTATTTCCCAGAAAGTTTATTGGAAAGAGCAGATGCTCATTATTGAATTCTCTTGTTTATTTCCCCCCAAGTATATTAAATCAGCACCAAGCAATCAGAATTCTGTGACACTAAAGCAAGTGATTTATTTATCTACGGTTATCTATTGCACATGGCTTTGATAGTCTTCATTTCTATGTGTTAAAAATACAGAGCCCTTAAAAGGTTGATTTTATTGAAAATAATAGCTGTATATGGGAACATGAATGGGAGTGAAGGGGAGCAACTCTCTCACTTCAAAGTCTAAATGTTAATGCTTTAAAAAAAATTCATCAAAACATGTAGAATCAGAATGTGTACTAAGAGCCCAGACTTTCATCAATCCTAATAGGAACTCTTATTTGGGTTTAAACCTAGTGTGGGACATTTGGTGCAGAAGAAAGAGCATTGGGATCAGAAAGCCACATTTGAGTCCAGGCTCTGCCGCTAACTAGCTGTATGATTTTTGTGAAGTTACTCAGTCACTCTTGATCCATGTCTTCTCATTTATAGAATAAAAAAAATAATTTGATGTACTCTAAGACTTTTTCCCCAGCCACTTTTTACAAATTAATAATACAGTCACCATGATGCTCATCATTCATTTGTTCAAGAAATATTTATTGAGATGCTGCTATGAGCTAGTCACTGGGACTACAATGATAGATAAAAACAGACTCAGATCCTTCACATCTTGTCTCCAGTGAAGTAGAGATAATATCTATCTTCCTTCCCTTGAATCAGAGAAATAGAAAGGCATTGGTCCTATCATTATACAATTACTATTTTAGCCCATCCTTTTGAATAGCACAAATTTTACCCAAGTCTTAAGATAATATTGACCTGACCTAAAAACAAATTTTTGGGGTGGTGAACACACAATATGCAAATGATGTAAGATAGAATTGTACAGATGAGTCCTATATAATGTTATTAACTAATGTCACCCTAATAAATTCAATAGAAACAAAAGTAGAAACAGATTTTGTTCTGGTAGTGAACATAGAGTTTGAGTGTGTGTTGGAAGATGTTTTTGTCTTAAAGATGATTGGAGACTGAAGTTTCTAGTTTGAGGAAAGAGTTGTCTTTTATATCTTCTCTGTTTAGGTATTGTGGTTAACCCTGTAACCTCAGCCTTGAGTCCAACTGGCTATATCTGTTGGGTGGGCTACTAGGGACAGGACTGGTAGATTTTTTCCTGGGAAGAGGACAGAGAAGCTTGATCAGGCTCTCCAAAGAAAGGGGCACAGGCCAGAGCTCCAGAAAGCATAGGATGTGGAAGAAATGGGTAGGATAACATGGATGTCCAAAAGGGCTAAAGTGGAGGAATAGGTAAGGGATGGAAATAAGGAAAGACTGGACAGTTTGCTGGGCTCATAAAAGACAAGCAGAACCATGCTGGGGTTGCTACACAGTTGTGAAAGTTGAATATTCATCCATTGGCATTTACTTACTGAGTAACTAATATGCACCAGGTACTTTGGTAGATTCTGGAGATATAGAGGTGAATTAGACTTGACCCATTCTCTCAGTGAGCTCATGGTCCATTGAAGGAGGCAAAGGAATAAACGGCCAATTAGAATATATACCCAAACTCAGTGAGGACTGTGTCATAGTCCCTTTCATTCACTGATGTATCCCTAGCTTAGTACATAACCTGTTATAAGAGGTTGTTGTAAAGTGGTGATGGTAGCTCAGAGAAAGAGTGAAGTGGAGGAATCAAATAAATATTAAGAAAGAAGACTAGACTACATATGGCGATGGATTGGAGATAAGGACAATGAGGAAAAAAAAACAAGAATTAACTTTAGCCCTCTGACTTGGGCAACTAAGTGGATGGTGATGCCATTCACTGATGGAGGAACTTAGGAGTTTGAGCCAAGAACAGAGACTCCTGAATAAGGATTGGGAGCCTGGCAAGGCATGACTTACTGTGAAACTCCAGAAGTGGCCAAAGGAGCTGACTGCCAATCTTTATGTTTCTTGCCTCATTTCTGCCACAGGATGTCTGTTTATGTGTCATATCCTGAGAACAAAAGAATACGAGTCTTTTTGAAGGGGGAGTAGAAACTGAGAATCGTCTGTAGTATGATATGGTGAGAGTTAAACCAGGTATGTGTGCATAGTAGTGTCTAGTCCCTCTATCTTCAGGAATTCCAATGCTTGAGAAATGTCCTGAGGTTTCAAAAGGGATAAAAGAGAAAATGTACTTGGGGAATATTTCACCTAATATCAATTCTGTATCTCAGCTCATAGATGTGGGTATAGGATTTGTCTTTCATCTACAGAAGCCTACTTCATCTGCAACTCCTTGAAATTTTGAGATTGTCGCTCTCTTAGAGGTTCCTTTTTAGCACCGTTATGGCAATTAAGTTCAGGCAGAATGGCACCACATCCCAAACATTATATCATGTAGCAATATGAAAAATCAGCACATTACCAGAGAAAATATAAAAATTCTTCTGTCTGGAATTTCTTATCAATGGTTGCCTTCAGGATGGAAGTGTGGGAATTTGTTAGTTGAAATTGTTTGGCCACAGCATAATACTTGATAAGTATTTGTGTATGGGGCTGGGGAGTTTTGTTGGCAAGTTTTGGTCTAGAAGACTTAGAAACAGAATTCAAATGGGGAATTTTGTTAAAGGCAACTTTCAGGAGGGAGTCAAGTGTAGAAGGGGCATTAGAGTCAGAAGACCTCTATTCTAGTTTTATCTCTGTTGTTAATTAGCTATGCAACCCTTATCAAGGCTCATCCTTCTAATAAATCTCAGTTTCCCTAACTATAAAGTAAGGAAGTTGGGCGTAATGAGCTCTGTTCCTTTCAGGTCTGCTGTTCTAGGAAAATGAACTGGGAATAAAACCACTATGATGTAACTACTATGAAATAAACTAAGAGTAAATAACTACCCTGGTCAAAAACTTTGCTGCAAAACTCTTTAAAAAGGCAATAGCTGGTAGATGAAAGATAATTAAAACAGCTTATTATTTTCATTAATCATGTTCTTATCCTAGAAATTAATCTGTTGCTTTTCTCCCAGTGGAGCTAGCCAAAGGATCCAAATTGCAATTCTAAGAAGAGCTCTATGTTCTTTTGAGAGAACACTAATTGCCCTTAGTTAGCCAATGAGTGCTGGTTTGGGGGCCTCTGCTAACACAGAATGTGGCTGCAGACAGGGATATAGGTAATCACAGGTTCCCATATTGAGAGTTAGTTGAAAGACATGGAGCTTCCCTATTCCCCCACACACATGCATGCATATTCTCCCTGAGGGCTGTTTTCCCTCCTCCTGAATAAAATGGAGTGTCTCCATAATGCACTGGTGAATTAGGGCTGCTGCTCAAACAACAAGTATAGCCTTCCCAATTTCATAAAGAAAGAAGCAGAGGTAGCTAAAACCTCTGCGTTGGCTGGGGATTGTAGGAACTAATCTTTCCAGCTAGAATTGTGATGGGAGTCCACAACATTTCTGAACACTGAATCTCTCTCTCTCACTGCCAACCCAGAGCTGACAGGATGAACACAACCAAGTCATGTTCTCTTAAAGACAAAGGGTGGAAGGTGTGAAGCCAACTGTGTGGTTTGGGAAACTTTAAAGTGACTGATGAGTGGCTCCAAATGTTGGTCTTAAGGCCCTGAAATCACCCCTTGTTGGTCTCCTTTGGAAAAGGATTCATTTCCTGACAGTATTATTTATGACCTGTACTGACTGCAGCAGTACAAGTGAAAGAACCTGAATATTCACACTCTGTGCCTCCACCAGTGCCTCATGAGCCACAAGGCAATTTCTTTTGTCAGATTGAGGAAGTTATCTGGGCAGGCCCCAAGAGATCTTATTGACCCTCCCCCCACAATTTGTGTAGTTTAGCAATTTTCAACTGATGTGCCACAAGAAGCACACCCATATGCCACAATAATTTTTAAAACATGCAATGCCTGACAGTTTAGTCAGGGGTACTGACCTCTTTTCTCTTATACTGTTAAATAAAAAATGGCAACAGCCAATAAGACATAATAGCTGTCCAGTGTGAACAAATCAAAATTATACCTACATTTTGTCACATCAGCAAAAAATAAGTTTTGGTGTGCCACAGAATTTTAGTTATTAGTTTATGTGTCCCGGGAGATATAAAAGGTTGAAAATTGCTGGTGTAGTTGAAGAAATAGGAGTGTGGAACCTCAGAAGTTGGGTCAGGGATATGCCTTCTGGTCACAGTAAATTAATGGCAAAATGAAAACTCAAAATCAGACTTCCTTGGATGAATAATCAACTAAAGCTCCTTTTCCTGCTAGTGATTCTTAATTGGAGGCAGCATTTTCTTCCTACCACCACCAAGAGTTCATGGATAGTCATATTAATTCACAGTAAGGATGTTACCAGCATTAATACTCAGGGATCTGCAGTAAATTAGATAGTCCCACATTTTGAATTGCCAATATGTCAATTTAGAACCACTGCAGGCTACACCAGGCTTCACTTAGAAAAATACAGAAGAATACAGAGTCATGGCTTAACCTGTCTCCTTTTCCTCAGGGAAAAGTATAAGGGGTGTGAGATTTGAAACCTTGGTTCTAGTTCAAGCTCTGGTATCATTGTGTGACCTCAAACAAGCTTTCCTCACTGGACCTCATTACTTCATCTGTAAAATAGTAGTTTTGCTGAGGTGGTCATTAAGAACTCTTCCAATTCATCATTCTGGTTCAAGAATGACCTAGGAACCAGTTTGTTAATAAGCTAGATTCGTGCACCCCACCAGAACCTGCTAAATCAGAATTTATGAAGGTGGGGCACTGGGATCTATATTATCCCCTCCCCTCAATAATTCTGAAGTACAATAAGTTTGAGAACCAGGGATCTAGTGGTGTAAATGGTGTAGTTGAATTTGGTTAGCTAGCACTCAGAATATAAAGTGATCATTTCCACCTTCCATTCAGAGTTACAGCAGCATTTGTGTGATGGCAGACCTGTCTTCACTGAAGCCCCAAAATTGAGCTCAAGGCATTTTGTAGGCTCCCTGCCAGAGACTGAAGCATATGAGAAGGGGGAGAATGTCAGCTCAGGTGTTGGACGTGGTCGAGAAAACGGGTCTCAGAAGTGGCAGTCTGACTTTTGAAGACTGTAGGGTTTACTTCTCTGACAACTGAGAGGAGACAGCCTGAGCCTGTTATAGCCACCTGCCCAGCACATGCTTTCTCAAGCACCTGCCCTTCCAGAGCTATAAGCTCAGACTCCGTATTCCAACTGCCGTTAACTATAGAACTATATACAGCTATAGTGCAGAAGTCCTAACATAACCACAGAATCTTTCAGGTTGGAAATATCTGACTGTAGCTTATAATCTGCCTGGACCCATTCATTTATTCAATAGGCACCTGTAAAGAATTATGGAGATTCATTGGTGAACAGAACAGTGTCTTTGCCCTCAAGGGGTTCATAGTAGTGTAAGATAGAGATATACATGGAAAATTACCCTGCCATGCAATAAGTACAGTTGAAAGAGCCACAGGGGTATTGTGGGAGTACAGAGCAGGGCAACCAAGTCTGAAATGGCAGGAATAGAATACAGGCAGACTTTCATAGGGGGAGACTATGGAGTTAGACAGATCTGAGTTCACATGTAGTTCTACCATTTACTAGTTGTTTGTGACTTTGAGCAAGTTACCAGTTTCCATGAACATCTGTAAAAATGTTTTTAAGAATTTCATCTATAAAATGGGAACAATTTCACAACCTACCTTTTAGGGTCATGGTGATTAAATGACCAATCCATGGAAAGTGCTAGCATACTGCCTTCCAAGTATTTAGAAAATAAAAGAGCATATATTTATTTATTTCCTTCTGTTTAAAGCAGCTGGTGCTATAGGCAGTAAGGAAGTAGGTATTCTCCTAATGCAAAAGTTTTAGGTTTCTGCCATCCTTTCCCATCCTATATAATAAAAGTCTAATATGCTAAGTGTCCAGTTGTCCATTCAAACAATCAAAGAGTAATATGCTAATGATATGCTAAGGCCACTCACCTGCTCGCTATGATGTGCACAGACCACCAGGGGGCAGATAGTTGACCAGTTGACTGGTCACTATGATGTACACTGACCACCAGGGGGCAGATGCTCTGACCAGTAGGTTAGCTTGCTGCTGGGGACTGAGTGAGAGGGGCTGGACATGCCCTGGAGCCCTCCTGCAGTCCCTCCCCAGCTGGCCAACCTCCCTCGTCCCTCCCCAGCTCCAATTGGCCTTGCTTGCACCCTCTCAAAATCTGGGCTCCTTCAGGGGATGTCAGAAGGAGCTGATTTCAGCCTGATCCTGCAGGCCAGGCCAAGGGACCCCACTGGTGCATGAATTCGTGCACCAGGCCTCTAGTCTACACTAATAAAAAAGAAACATGCAAATTGGTGTCACTCTGCTACACCCACTAGCCAACCAGATGAATATGCAAATTAACCCAACAAAGATGACAGTTAATTTGCATATGCAAGTGCAGAGTGAAGACTGAAGGCTCTGGCCGGAGTGAAGACTGAAGACTGAAGACTGAAGACTGAAGAATTAAGAGGCTTGGCTTCTCCTCTGTGGCCACAGCAGAGAAGCCAAGCCTAGCTGCAGCTAGAGGGGAGAAGCCTAGCCTCGAGGCTTGGCTTCTCCACCGTGGCCAGACCAAAGGCCTGGGTCCCGGGTGCCGGAGGAAAACCAGTGCTGGCAGCCAGGGGAAGGAAGGCCTATTGCGTGAATCTTTGTTCAAAGGGCTTCTAGTATAGATATAAAAAGGGAATAATTTTTCTGGAAGTCTTTCACTGAATTTGTTCTACCAACTCTGGAAAACCAGTCCCACAACTGCTATTGATATCTACTGCCCTTTGTTTTACTAAAGCAGACTTCTACACCCGAACCTTAGAGAAAGCTGGTAATTAAACACACGAACATGTGCACACACATATGCACAAGCTCTAAACACACACACATATCCTATTGGTTCTGTCTCTCTGGAGAAATAAAGTCACATATTTTATTTCATTTACATCTTTAGAAAGATCCATGAGAGTTAAGTAGTAGTTTGCACATTTACAGACACAACGGTGAGGCACAGAGAGACTAAGTAACATGCCTAAGACTAAAGAATTAACCCATGAACTTCTTCCCTGGGCTGATTTAAGATCCCATTTAAGCTCTCCATTTTCACAGAGCAAAATTTTACCAGTGGCTTACAAATGTTATCAGTGATTCCAGTGTAACTAGTGGTTCTAGATTTATAGTCGCACCCAGCATAAACTCTAACACCCTTTGTAGGACATGGCATAGCACACAGACATACAAATCAGACTCTCAAATGCAAATAGAATCATCAAGTTGGGAGTATACTTCAGTGTTCACAAAAGCTACTTCCATATCCTATAGTAATTTCTCCAATCTGAAAGTCTCTTCTGCATATAGCAAAGACAGACCTCCAGCAAATCCAACTTTTCTCCAATGATGAAAAATCGAAGTTTGGAAAACACTTTCTCATTTCTTGTCAAGGTGCTGAATGTCCTGGGTAAAGTTTTGCTTCTAATGAAACTACTAAAGGAAATGGGCATCAAAGAACACTGACAGCAAAATGGAGTTAGAAGATTGCAGAGGGAGAATCAAATGGTAGGCAAGATTAGATTTAGTAGAGGTGTTGGCTGGTGTCAGATTTTCTGGCAAAAGGTTTTATTTAGCCAACATTGATTAAGAACCAGTGCTGTTCCAGACATGGGAAACCAGACAAACATGACACTGTCTCTGCCTTCAAGAAGCTCATAATCTAGTTATATATCACAAGATGACAGGGAATTCTTTCGTCTGTAGAACAAATATTTACCAAATGCCAACTACGTGCCAGGTCCACATGCTAAGTGCTAGATAGGGAGTGGTAAGTAAATCCTTGTATTATAGACTTCAAGACCTAATGAAGCTCACAGTCTGCTAGACTATTACATCTTCCCTCAAAATCACCAGAATAAGGAGAAAACCCTGTAGACCCCCCACCCCAATCTCCTTGAGTTGGTCTCTTTTGCAACAATGTACTATCTTTCTTTGTAGATTCTAAATTCATTCCCTCTCTCAGGAACATAACCCTGTGACTGGGGAGGGATTACCGTATTTTAAATTTTATAAAGCTTAATGCTTTGGGGAAAAAATAAGACAGACAGAAACTATATTCAGACATGCAATCTCCTCACCCAGGAAGGAAGGCAGCCAGAGGGAGCACTGATGGCCATCCATCTTCCCTAGCCCAACCCCCCACCCCCCAAAAAAATCTTTTCTGACTTCTAAAGGCCCAGGAACACTTTAGAGAGCAAATCTGCACTTGCTTTTTCTCCCCTACCATATTAAATGAAATGCAATTCTGATGTTCAGGGTGGCTCCAACTAAGTAGATAATACAGACACATTTTTCAAAGGGCTTGCCATGGCTTTTTATCCTCCATAGCATCTAATATCTGTCAAACATTTTAGATTAAAATAAGTATGAAAAACACAGCCTCACTCAGCACTTCCTTTGCTCTGCAGACCAGGAACTGGGATAAAAATTAGCCCTGGTGTTTAAAGTCCATACTGGAGTGCCCCTCTCCTTGTATTAGGCATTTACTATGTTTAGAAATAGTATATTAGAAAGAGCATTGGCATTGGATTTGGGCATACCACTAACCTGCTGTTAACCTTGGGATGTCACTTCATCTCTGTGAATCTCAATTTTCTCATTTTGAGACTGGGAATAATAATCCTTATTCCACTCCGCATAGGATTATGATGAGACTCAAATATATATAAGGGATTTGACACATGGTAGATACTTAACTAATAGTTGTCCATCTCCTTCATGTTCCCTGTCTTGTACTAAGGACAGACTGAGAGCAGTTTCTTTTTCAGAGTTTATACCCCAGTTTTTGCCTGAGCTTGTTTTCTACTTCTTTATTCTCTTCATGTAACCAGGAAATTCCAGAATACCACCTGACCTCCCTTCAAGTATTTACTGCTTCATTCTGGTCTCCGTTTTGCTGCCAATTAGGAGGTAAGTATCCATGCAGTATTTGCACAACCCAATCAAATGAGCATGTTTTGTCATCATTGAGAATATGTATAATTTAACTGATGAAAATCCTCTAATAATGAGAAAGTTTCATGTTCTAATGAAAACAAATCTCCAATGATTAACATCCTTTTGTCATCAGTGTGTTCCAGCAGGTTGACTGAATGGCCTGGGCCAGGGATTGGCAGCACTCCAAAGCCTTGGTCTGTTGAGAGGTTAGGTCTCTCAGTAGGCTGAAAGAAAATAATGTAGGAAAGAGGAAGAACTCTCAGCACTTCTCATTTCATCCCATAGGAGTGGCATAACACTCACTACCCTTCATACAGAAAGCCCCTGAACATTTTTCTTTTGTTATCTCTTCCCCCATTTTGACCTTTTTTGGTTCATTTATTAAGCTGGCATGTCTATTTCAAATTCACAGTATAATTTGGGAAAATATCCTCCCTTCTCTTTGTCTCAATCTTCTCTGTTAATTGAGTAATCTAAAGGATAAACTCTGGAATCCACTGGATTTTTTTTATATTCTTCACTGCCAACCCCATTACTATATCCAACACTAAAGACCTCTCTAAATAATTAAAAGGGGTTCTCCACTTAATTCCAATGTAAGGATTGAGGACAGAGAGAGGATTGGACACTGTACCTGTGTGTCTTCCCTAATCAAAGCATGGTTTTAAAATAAAATTTGTTTTTAAATTTTATTGGAATTTAGTAACCATATATTGTAAAGTGTGTGTGTGCGCGCACGGCAGGGGGGGCACTCATACCACCAAACAATTATCTGACACCAGCTGAGTGTCCTACAATTCAACTCAATTCTGACATTAACTACCCACAGATAGTGTTGGATTCCACAGTTTAGGATTCAGTCTGAAGGGTAGGGGGTAAAAGTCTACCTGCACCCTTCAGAGGTCCGTCCAGGTTATCACCTGGGCTTTTGAGCCAACTAGCTATAGATTGGAGGTTCTAATGACACCTTCCTTGGTTTGATTAATTTGATAGTGTGACTCACAACTCAGAAATATTTTACTTACTAGATCACTGATTTATTATAAAGTTATATAAATCTAGAATAGCATAAGGCAAGGTATCATTAAGGGGGACAAAGCTTCCATGCCATCTCAAGGAACACCACTCTCCCAGCACCAAGAAGCTCTCCTATTTGGGCCTTTTGGGGTTTTATGGAGGATTCATTAGCTAGGCATGGTTGATTAAATCACTGGTGATAGGTGATTAGATCAACATTCAGCCCCTCTCCCCTCTCTGGAAACTGGGGAGTCTGAAAATCAGGGGGTGGGACTGAAAGTTACAAACTTCTATTTATGGTTAGTTCCTTTGGAGTCCAGCCCCCATCCACAGGTATTTTCTGAAAATCGCCTTATTTTTTTCTCTTTTTAGTTGTTGTTTTTGTTTTGTTAATCTTCACCCAAGGTTATTTTTCCATTGATTTTTAAAGAGAGTGGAAGGGAGGGAGAGGGTCAGAAAGAGAGAAACATTGATGTGAAAGAGACACATTGACTTGTTGCCTCCTACACACACCTACCAGAGCCAGGGATTGCCTCTGCAACTGAGGTATTGCCCTTGACTAGACTCGAACCTGATACCATTCAGTCCACAGACCAATGCTCTATCCATTGAGCCAAACCAGCTAGGGCCCTTTTTAACATAAATCTGGTCTTGATGCAAAGGGGTTTGTAATAAGAGACAAGGCCCATTTCATCTTTATATCTCTGAAACAATTTCAGGAACTGACAACAGAGACCAAATATTATAACAAAAGATGCTTCCATTGCACTTATTGCTCAGGGAATTCCAAAGGTTTTGGAAGCTGTGAGCCATGAACCATAGACAAATATCAAATACACATGAAAAATATATTTTGGTCATCTTAATGACCAAATATATATTTCTTACAAATTGCAATTTCACAGTAACTTAAACAAAAGCAACCAAGGGATTTATTGGCAGGATATTGGAAAGCTTGCAGAAGCAATAGCAGGCTAAAGACAAGGCTCAGAAACAGAAAAGAGCCAGGGCAGAAACAATTTGAGCTTAGAGTACTGCTGCTTGCATGGATGAACTCCAATCATGTATATTTTGCCCTTGCATCACTCTGCATAAGATTGAATGGGCTCATTTATCTCCATTTATGTCATCTGCTGGCCTCTTGGATATGTGACAAGTATAGGGCAGAAGGAGCCTCTATGAACCCTTTTGACTTCAATAGTGGGCTCTACAACTTTAAATAACATGATTAAACTATTCCATTTAGCAACATACAAAGCTTTTCCCTTCCTACTTTGTAGCCTGAGATAAAGTTGTGTTCTCCCTTTATATCACCTCAGCTTTCAACAGCTTGTTCCTTTACTTTTCCTATTGTGAATGTTGATAAGATGCATGCTGTTTCAAAACCACGTTTTTTTCTATAGATTGAATTTTTAATTTCATTTTTAGAAATAAAGTTTAATATTTATCAATTATTTGATTTATTATTTTGTTGACACACCAGTCTAGTTGATGTCTTTCTAGTTATTTTGGTTGTCTAAAGCTCATTCTCTAGCAGTTTCCTCACTCATTTCCAATTTTTAATCTCTGGAAATCTTTAGGATTTTCTCTTCATCCTTGTTGTTCTGAAATCTTTCAGTAATGTATGTATGTGTGTAAAAGAAAGAGAGAAATTTTTCTTTATATTTCTAAGCACTAGACAAGCTCCTTTCATCTGAAGTCTTGTGCCTTTCAACTCTGGGAAATTATCATCTATTATTTTAAGGAACAATTTTTCCTTCTATTTTCTCTGTTCTCTTATGCTAACATTCTTATTAGTCAAGCTGTTGGACCTCTTGCTATGAGATTTAAAAAGTCAACTTTATCAAACTATTGTTTAGGTACCATAATATACACTTATTTTAAGTATACACCTTTCAATGAAACCACCACACTCTCAAGCTATAACATGATTCATCATCACAATTTTGAATGCTTTTATTCCCCCCACCTTCAGCTGCAGTGAACAACTGATCTGCTTTCTGGCCCTGTAGATTACTTTGGCCTGTTCTAAAACATCATGTAAATAAGACGATACATGTGTATCTGGCTCTTTCATACCTAGTTTCTTTTGATATTCATCCATATTATTGCACTTACCAGTAGTTCATCATTATTAATGAGTAATAGTCTATTGTATGGATATACCATAATTTATTTATCTGGGGTTTTTTATATCAAAGTTTTGCAGTTCAGAATATATGTTCTGGAGACCATGACTTTTGCCCTCTGGTGTTATACCTGTGGTTATGTTATGTTACTTGGTAAAAGGGACTTTGAAGATGTATTGCTAATCAGCTGACCTTAAGATAAAAAGAACATTCTGTATTATCTGGTAGGCTCGTTGTAATAACATGAGCCCTTAAAAGCATAAAAGAAGATCAGAATGATATGGCAGAGGAGGGGATTCAGAAATATTTGAAGCATGAGAAGGACTTGATGTACCTTTGATGGCTTTTATGATGGAGGGAACCATGGGCCAAGAATGCATACAGCCTCTAGAAGGTGAAAAATTATCCAGGCTGACAGCTAATAAGAAAATAAGGACTTCAGCCCTACAACCTCAAGAAACTGGATTCTGTCAATAACTTGAATGAGTTTGGAAACATAATTCATAAAGCTTCCTAATAACAGCTCAGCTGACCAACAACTTGCCCTTTTGTTTGTGAGAAAAAAAAAAAGGCACTTGATGATGCTTTTCTTTAGCATGTCTTCTCAGAAAACCAAAAAAAAATGAGGTGTGGAGGAGAAAGATGACTCACTAAATGATACAAACTTCTTAACAGATCAATATAAGCATTTCTGAGGGAACCTGCTCTCCCTTGAGAGACTGTTTCTCTCTCTTGCCTGTGATTTCAAGTATTTATGACTGCCAGACTAAAAGAAAGAACAGATAAGGAGTTGCTTAGGGTTTATTAGGCTAAAACCTAAGAAGGAGTTGATTGTGCTCATGAATCATGTGTCCATATATCACTAGGTACAGTGAAGCACAAAGTTCACTGCCACATTTTCCAAGGCTACTATTAACAATATATTAAAAATAAGGATCTTTCTTCTATCACAGTTTTGATCTTCTATCTTAGATTTGCGATTTTCTGGCATGGCTACATCTCATTACCAATTCTCTTTCTTACTCAATATTTGCACATTCTTTGAATTAGTCTTGAGAAAAATAGGAAAAAATCAAGATAAAAAGAAAAAGGGTACTTAAAGAAATAGTAGGGCATGAACAGGAACAAACTATTCAGAGGTTGAGATTGGGAGATCTTGGTGGCTTTTTCCCCCAGAAGTTTCTTAGATCAGAAATCTATAATGCAGGAGACTGAGGAGTAAATTATATGTGGAAGGGTTGAGGAGGGGTGCCTAGGTGATAAGGAAAAAAATAGGAGGAGGGATCAAGAAGAAGTCTACCTCAAAATGGGAATAATTGAAGCATGATTGTCTGTAGAGAGAGGAGTAGGGTGTGTGTGAAAGAATAATTGAAAAATTGAGCAGGAGAAAAACAGCCTTTCTGCTTTTTCCTTAATGTTACCTTCCATACAACTCCGAGTGCCATCTTATTTAAATATTTCTCATCCTGCCACTGTCTTATTTAAAACCAGCCAACTCACCAACCTACCCACCTACCTACCTACCTACTATAAGCATTATCTGTGGTTCCCTAAACGTTCAGTACAAGTAGAGGTAAATTACTTATCCTGCTAATCAAAGTCCTCTACAATCTTGTCTCTGCCCCTCTTTAAAACTTTGTATTGTGCTTCTCTCTAAAGGAACCTCTTGATTTCAACCAAATGTGTCGTGTAAGACTCCCTCCACATTCTGCGTGGAGTAGGGTTCAGTATCTGAAAGAGGAGCCGCACAGCAAATAAGAGAAAAAGACACGAGATAATTTTGCAATATTGGGGGACCAGGTGGCAAGTCCTGAAGGACTTCCTCCGTGCTCAGGCCTCACCAAGCTTTTATTGATCTGGGATCCACCCATAGCATAGCCCTTAGGCAGGTGACCCCTGGCAACAGGCAGACTAGCACATCAGCAAGGATTTACATAATAATAAATGGGGGAGCAGTTTCAGCTACCACTGTCTGGACAAACAGAGGTGGCGCCTAGCTCCGACCTTTGCTAGGGCTTCAAATGCACCCAGCTTTCGGGGGGTTCTCTATCTATGCTTATGAGATAGTGAAGGCAATAAACTGTTTCCCACAAAATGGTTTATTTGCCATCCATCTACCAATGCTCTTTCACTTATTCTTATATTTTTACTAATATTCTTTCTATCTCTTAGGGAACAATTTGACTACCACGGGGTGAATCTTACTACATTTGCCCTCTTCCCAAAAAATGAAATGTGTGTGTGTATCAGCTGAATAAACTCATTCCTTGTAGTGGCATCTCCTCTTGCCACTTCAAGGAGCTCAATTTTCTCTTACCTCTAGGAAGCCAGCAGACCTATTTGGAAGGGACAGTGCCTCTTCTTACCAGTACTCTAAATTGTACCCTGGTGAATGTGAACTTCTAAAGGCCTTGGTAAAACCAAAAGTCCATCAGCACCTGCAATCTTTCAGCATCTCTGGCTAACTTATCTCACTGAGAATAATATCCTCTAGGTCCATCCATGCTGCCACATATGATAAGATTTCATTCTTTTTTATGGCCAAGTAATATTCCATTGTATACATGTACTGCTGTTTTTTTTATACACTCATCTATTGATGGACACTTGGGTTGCTTCCATATCTTGGCTATTTACACTAATAAAAGAGAAACATGCAAATTGGTGTCACTCTGCTACGCCCACCAGCCAATCAGGATGAGTATGCAAATTAACCCAACAAAGATGGCAGTTAATTTGCATTTGCAGGCATGGAGTGAAGACTGAAGACAACTGAAGACTGAAGATGACTGAAGACTGAAGATGACTGAAGACTGAAGAGGCTTGACTTCTCCACTGCAGCCGGAGCAGAGAAGCCAAGCCTCACTGCGTCTGGAGCAGAGAAGCCTAGCCTTGCTGCTACAGTTGGAGCAGAGAAGCCAAGCCTCGCTGCTGCAGCCCGAGCGGAAAAGAGGCTTGGCTTCTCCACTGCAGCCGGACCAAAGGCGTGTGACCCAGGTGCTGGAGGAAAACCCATGCTGGCAGCCAGGGGAAGGAAGGCCTATTGCATGAATCTTCATGCAATGGGCCTCTAGTTGTAAATAATGCTGCAATGAACATGAGGGAGCACATATTATTACAAAATAGTATTTTAGATATCTTTGGATATAAACCCAGAAGTGGAATTGGTAGGTGATATGGCAGTTTCATTTTTAATTTTTTGAGTATCTAGCTTAATGTTTTCCACAGAGGCTGCATAAGTCTGCATTTCCACTGATGGTGCACAAGGGTTCCCTTTTCTCCCCATCCTCACCAACACTTGTAATTTATTGATTTGTTGATGATAACCATTCTGACAGGTGTGAGATGGTATCTCATTGTGATTTTAATTTGCATTTCTGTGATGATTAGTGACATTGAACATCTTTTCATATGTCTATTGGATATCTAAATGTCCTCTTTGGACATTTGATCTCCTATCACTTTCCTCTTTGCTCACTGTCTCAGATGCACTGTCCTTTTTTTTTCTTTTATCAACATGCTCAGCAAGCTTCTTCTTCAGATACTTTGCACTTATTGTTTCCTTTGCCTGGACCACTCTCCTCCAGACACATGCCTGGTTCACTCCCTCACTTCCTCCAGGTCTCTGCTTAAAATGTCATTTCATTAGAAAGACCTTCCATGTCTAGTCCATCTGGGGTAGCACTCCAGTCACACTCTGTCACTCTGTTTTATTTTGTTCATGTACTATTACTATCTGACATATTTTAGACCAGTTTGCTTCTATTTCCCCCACTAGGGATATAAACTCTATGAAAACAGTGATTCTTCTCTGTCTTGTTTGTATATAATCTCTAGCTCCTCGAACTGTGTCTGGCACATAATAGATGCTCAATAAATATTTGGTGTTGGTTGGTTGACTGAATGAATGAGTCTCTATTTCCACATTGCTAGGTTCTGAATATATGGGAAGAGCCAGAAGAAGTTCCCAGTGTATAACACTGCATATTTAACATATAGCTGGGTATAATTTCTATGCAAAGTCTAATCTCAAGATTACATTAAACATATATTATTAATCATTATGTCCAGATAGTTTTTGATACAATGGTCATAGGAGGGATTCCTAGCCATCATAAAAGCTAACTTGTGGTACATAAAATTACAGGTATTATAAGGCCTTATCTAGAGTCTTGGAGTATAAAGATTTTTGAGGTTACTTCTGAAAATGTAGCAGGTGGCTATGCAAATGTGGTGACTAATAGTAATACCATATTTGCATAAGTACTGTATTTTCAAAGCAATTCATTTCTTTACAAATGCTGGGCTAGAAATAGTACATTATGTGTTTCCCACTAGCCCTTGAATGTGACTCGAGTTCAGATAATAGGCTGCATGGCTCTGTATTGCTCAAGTTTGCCTTATGAAGCTACCATGTGAATCTAGGTGGAATTTGAAGTAGCATAAAGCTTTCTGAAACTGGACATGCCCCACTTTTCATTACTGAGGAGCAACAGAATTTGTCCTCATTGCTGTCTTTTTGCCTTACTTTCACTCTACCCATCCTGGCACAGCTGGACAATTCACTGTCACAGGAACAGTCCTGCCTGGAGCATTCCCATTTCTACAGATATGCTTTTGAAATTTTCCTTGTCTATGAAACTCTCTGCTGTCTTATCTGTTTGAATTCTAGCCAGCCTCCAGAATAAGTACCCCTGCACAGCAAGCTTTTCTCTGACCATCCTAAATCAAACTGATAGCCCCTCTGCATGCCAGTAGGAACCATAGCTCATACCACTGACACTTAGGAGACTTATCCATGACATCATATTAAGAACACAGGCTCTTATCAAGATATACCTGGGCTTCAATCTTGGCTCTGCATGCCCGTAGGCAAGTGAATTCACCTCCAAAAGGATCATACCTTAGTAGCTAAACTAAAATAGTGCTAGAATTAAAACTATTCTAGACCCTAACCAAGTTTTAAGTAAAGCCATAAAATGATCAAGCTGATTCACAAGTAAAAAAAAATACCTGCCCAAACAAGTTCTCATTAAAGGAAGACAATAAAATGTGGACACTCAACAAGGTAGCTTTTACAATATCCATCAACAAATAAAAAATTAATAGATGTACAAGAATCAGGAAAATATGATGTATAACTAGGGGGAAGTTATTAAAATGCAATAGCTGTCATGAAATGTGCACTGTATTATTTTAGGAGCACATTAAACTCTAGGGAAAAAAATATGATTGAACTTGAAGATGTGGCAGTAAGAACTATATAAACTAAAGCACAGAAAAAAAATGATAGAAAATAACACAGCTTCAGTGACCTGCAGGACAATATCAAGAAAT
Organism: Myotis daubentonii; assembly: GCF_963259705.1. Lineage (NCBI taxonomy): Eukaryota > Metazoa > Chordata > Mammalia > Chiroptera > Vespertilionidae > Myotis > Myotis daubentonii. Next base: position 23,704,015 of record NC_081861.1, on the reverse strand, counting down.
AAAGTAAATGTATAATCACATTTCCATAAGGAAAAGGAGAGTATAGAAAAATATTTGAAAAAAATAATGAACAAATATTTTCAAAGCTTGATGAAGAGTATAAATCCTACAGGTATGACAAATTCAACAAAGCACAACAGAAAAAAAAGAACACAAAGTAAAACATGTGAAGGCACATCATAACCAAATTACTGGAAATCAGCAATAAAATGAAAATGATAAAATCAATTTAAACATAAATATTACATATATAGGCAGAAAGATAAAAATAAACACCGATTCTTCATCAGAAACAATACTGAAAGAAAAAAAAAAAACATAACTTGTCAATCTAGATTTTTTTTTTTCCAGACAAACACAAGCTTACAGAATTCATCACCAAAATACCTGCACTACAAGAAATGTTTTTTCAGGCTGAAAGAAAATGATATTCATATACAAAAGAATGAATGAAGCTGGAAATTGTAAAACTTTCCCCCCCATATTTAAACAAATGAATTAATATTTAAAGAATTGTTTAAAAATGTATTGTAATATGGATAACATGTATAGCAGTAAAATAAAGTTAGGGGGGTTGTTACAAGGTTCTTGAAGTGATATATTAATATTCAAAGTAGGCTGTGATAAGTTAAACATGCATATTACAAACACTATAATAACAATTAAAAAGAGAAACAATAAATAAAACGCAATAAGCCAACAAGGGGGAGGGGATATGTGTTCTAAAAAAATGAAACAAAAAACAACCATCACACAAACAAGCAAATAAAAACCTTCAATCCTCCCAAAAAATCAGGAAGAGAGGGAGAAGGTGGGCAATAAACAGGTGGGGTAGATAGAAAAAAATATATTGACATGGTAAATTTAACTTAACCATATAGATAATTACATCCTATACCAGTGATGGCGAACCTATGACACGCGCATCAGAGGTGACACACAAACTCATTTTTTGGTTGATTTTTCTTTGTTAAATGGCATTTAAATATATAAAATAAATATCAAAAATATAATTCTTTGTTTTACTATGGTTGTAAAGATCAAAAAAAATTCTATATGTGACACGGCACCAGAGTTAAGTTAGGGTTTTTCAAAATGCTGACACACCGAGCTCAAAAGGTTCGCCATCACTGGTCTAGTTCATAAAACAAATCTAAGTAATTTCTTAAATACTGAAACATTGATCCCCTTCACCCCACTCCTGCCCCCTCTTCAGGCCTTCACCACACTATTGTCTGTGTCCATGCGTTATGCATATAAGTTCTTTGCTTAATCTCTTCCCACCCACCTCCTCTGAAATACATTAGTCTGTTGCATGCTTCAATGTCTCTGGGTCTGTTTTGTTCATCAGTTTATTTTGTTTATTACATTCTACATATAAGTGAGACCATGTGATACTTGTCTTTCTCTGACTGGCTTATTTCCCTTAGCATAATACTCTCCAGGTCTTTCCATATTGTTTCAAAAGGTAAGAGATCCTTCTTTTTTACAGATCATAGTATTCCATTGTGTAAATGTACCACATCTTTTTTTAGCTACTCATCTACTGATGGGCACTTGGACTGTTTCCTGATCTTAGCTATTATAAGTAGCGCCTAGAAGGAAATTTATAACATGAATGCAATACTTTAGAAAACAATAAAGTTTCCATATCAATGATCTGAGCTTCCATCTTAAGAAGCTAGAAAAGTATATTAAACCCAAAATGAACAGCAGGAAAGAAAACAAGGGAGAAGGCAACGAAATAGAAAAACAGACAAATAATTGAGAAAATTAATAAAACCATGAATTATTTCTCTGAAAAGATTAATAAAGTGATTAACCTCTAGTTGGAGTGATAAAGAAGAGAGACCATTGCCGAAACCGGTTTGGCTCAGTGGATAGAGCGTCGGCTTGCGGACTGAAGGGTCCCGGGTTCGATTCCGGTCAAGGGCATGTACCTGGGTTGCGGGCACGTCCCCGGTAGGAGATGTGCAGGAGGCAGCTGATCGATGTTTCTCTCTCATCGATGTTTCTAACTCTCTATCTCTCTCCCTTCCTCTCTCTGTAAAAAAATCAATAAAATATATTTAAAAAAAAAAAAAAAAGAAGAGAGACCATAGATTCTCAATATCAGGAGTAAATGCAGAGACTCACTAGAGGTCCTACAGATATTAAAAGGAAAATAAGAGTATATTATGAACAATTATATACCAATATTTTAACTTAAATAAAATTGACAAACTCCCTAAAAGATATAAAATCTGGCCTAAGAAGAAATATAAAATATGAATTTTACTATATCCACTAAAGGAGATGAATTTGTAATTTAAAATCTTCTGACAAAGAAACTATAGCCCACTTGCTTCATTGATGAATTACATCAAATATTTAAGGAAGAAATAATACCAATGATAAATTCTTTCAGAAAATAGAGAAGGAATGGACATTTTCCAATTCATTTTATGAGGCCAGAATTACCCTAACAATAACAAAACCAGATAAAGACATTACAAAAAAAGGAAACTACATACCAATATCTGATCTATAAAAATGGCACCATCCCTTCTCCTAAGAAGTTTCAATACAGGTATAGTGGTTAAAAAAACATACCCATTTGAACATATCATAAGACAGAGTATAATTTGCATTGTAGAAGGCTCCCTAAGCAAGGTCAAGTTGTTTGATTGTGTTCAAGTTCTCTATATCCTCACTGATTTCAAACAGGCACATAGAGGAAGGAGATAGGAAATCTTCAACACAAGATCTGGAGAATTGGCAATTATTTATGTCCACATCTGAGCTTTCTAGTTATACTATAACCTTCTAAAAACAACACACAAAATGTCTTATTCATCTCTATCTACCCAGTGCCCATCATAAGGCTAATACATAATAGGTACTCTAACAAATACTTTAGAGCAAGAATCAGCTAACTTTTTCTGTAAAAGGGACAGATAGTAATTATTTTAGGCTCTTACTGACCACATGTTTTCTTTTGCAATTACTCAACCCTGTCACTGCAGAGTAAAGTAGCCATAAAATGATATATAAATGAATGAACCTTTTCTGATAAAACTTTACTTAGAAAAACAGCTGGAGGACTAGATTTAGCCCACAAGCCATAGTTTGCCAACCACTAGTTTAAGACATGATACAGACTATGCCTAAAACTGATACTGTGTGGTAAAGCTAGTAGCACAATCAGAAATATATATCCCAATTATTGATGTTTCTGGTACTCATCTTATTATAATAGCAAACTATTGAAAATAGTCCATATATCCAACAATCCTCTATAATAATAAATGCATAATATGCTAATTAGACTGGACAGCCGAACGGCCTTCCCGATGACCTTCTGTATGAAGCCAGGCTGCGAGGACCAAAGCAAGCTGCCATGGCTGCAAGGGCCGAGCCTCTTGCATGAATTTTGTGCATCAGGCATCTAGTCTATATATATAAAAGCCTAATATGCAAAGTGTCCCCTCATAATATTAAAGGGAGAAATTCAACAAGAAGATAAAACTCTGGTAAACATATATGCACGTGATACAGGAACACCCAAATACATAAAAAACAAACAAACAAACAAACAAAAAAACTTCTGGAGGCTATCAAGGGAGAGATTGATAGCAATACAGTCACAGTAGGAGACTTTAATATGTCACTAACACCAATGGACCAATCCTCTGATCAAAAAATCAGCAAAGAAACATCAATCCTTAATGACTCATTAGATCAGATGGACTTAACAACTGACATCTTCAGAATATTTCACCCCAAAATATACATTCTTATCAAGTGCACACGGGTCATTTTCAAAGATAGATCACATATTGAGACACAGGCAAAGTCACTTTAAATTTAAGAACATTGAAATCATATCAAGCATCTTCTCAGATTACAATGGCATACAGTTAGAAATCAACTACAATAAAAACAATGACAAAAATTAAACACCTGGGGGCTAAATAGCATGCTATTAAACAATGATTGGGTTGCCAAAGAGATCAAGGAGGAAATAAAAAGCATCATGGCAACAAACAACAATGAAACCACAACAATCGAACACCTATGTGACACAGTGAAAGCAATCTTGAGAGGGAAGTTCATAGCTCTACAGGCCTACATCAAAAAACAAGAAAAAAATTGTAACAAATTATCTAACCTTACAATTCAAAGAGTTAGAAAGAGCAATAAGAAAAACCCAGCGTAAGCAGAAGGAAGGAAATAATAAAGATCAGAGCAGAAATAAATGACATAGAGACTAAAAAAAAAACAATACAAAAGATCAAGAAAACCAGGAGCTGGTTCTTTGAAAGGAAAATCTAGCCAGGTTCACCAAGAAGCAAAGAGAGAGTACCCAAATAACCAAAATCAGAAATGAAAGAGGTGAACTAACAACCAGTCCTACAGAAATAAAAAGAATTATGATAAAATACTATGAACAACTCTATTCCAACAAAATGGATAACCTAGATGAAATGGACATATTCTTAGAAAACTGCAAGCTCCCAAAACCCAATCAAGAAGAATCAAAACAGCTGAATAGGCTGATAACTACAAAAAAATTGAAGCAGTGATCAAAAATCTTCCAGCAAACAAAAGCCCCAGTCTGGACAGCTTTATAGGGGAGTTCTACCAAGCATTAAAAGAAGAACTAAAACCTATACACCTCAGACTATTCCAAAAAATTCAAGAGGAAGGCACACTTACAAGTTCTTTCTATGAAGCTAGCTTTACCCTAATTCCATAACCAGATAAAGACACCACAAATAAAGAGAACTACAGGCCAATATCCTTGATAAATGTAGATGCTAAAATCCTCAATATAATTTTAGGAAAATGGATCCATCATTACATTAAAAAGATCATACAACATGACCACATGAGATTTATTCTGGGGATGAAAGGATGGTACAATATCTGCAAATCAATAAATGTGATGCATCACATAAACAAATTGAGAGACAAAAATCACATAATCATACCGATCGATGCAGAGAAAGCATTTGACAAAATCCAACACCCCTTCTTGATAAAAACTCTCAACAAAGTGGGAATAGAGGGATCATAACTCAACATAAAAAAAGAAGTATATGACAAACCATATATGACAAACCTACAGCCAACATCATACTCAATGGGCAAAAACTAAACTCATTTTCCCCAAGAATGGAAACAAGACAGGGATGCCCAGTTTCACCACTCCTGTTCCATATAGTACTGGAAGTGCTAGCCATAGTGACCAGACAAGAAGAAATAAAAGGCATCCAAATGGGAAAAGAATAAGTAAAACTGTCCTTATTCTCAGCTGACATGATACTATACATAGAAAGCCCAAAGACTTCATCAAAAAACTACTAGACCTAATAAATGAGTTTGGCAATGTAGCAGGATACAAAATTAACACCCAGAAATTTAAGGCCATTTTATACACCAATAATGAACTCACAGAAATAGAAACTAAAAAAACCCCACAACAATCTGATTTACCATTCCATCAAAAAAAATTAAGATACCTAGGAATAAACTTAACCAAGGACGTAAAAGACCTGTACTCAGAAAACTACGGGATATTATACAAAGAGATAGAGGAAGACATAAACAAATGGAAAAACATGCCATGTTCATGGATTGGTAGAATCAACATCATTAAAATGTTCATATTAACGAAAGCAATCTAAAGAGTCAATGCAATCCCTCTTGAAATACCAATGGTATATTTCAAAGATCTAGAACAAACTCTCCAAAAATTCATCTGGAATAAAAAAAAGACCCCGGATAGCCACAGCAATCCTGAGAAAGAAGCACAAAGTTGGAGGGATCACAATACCAGATATCAAGCTATATTACAGAGCCACTTTTCCCAAAACTACCTGGTACTGGCACAAGAACAGACATATAGACCAATGGAGCAGAACAGAGAACCCAGATATTGACCCAAGCCACTATGCTCAATTAATATTTGACAAAGGAGGCAAGAGCATACAATGGAGTCAAGACAGTTTCTTCAATAAATGGTGCTGGGAAATTTGGTCAGATACATGCAAAAAAAATGAAACTAGATCATCAACTTACACCACACACAAAAACAAACTCAAAATAGCTAAAGGACTTAAATGTAAGATGGGAAACCATAAAAATCTTCCAAGACTCCATAGGCAGGAAAATAGCAGTCATCTTTACCGACACAGCTCCTAGGACAATGGAGACTGAGGAGAAAATAAACAAATGGGACTACATGAAAATAAAAAGGCTTCTGCACAGCAAAAGAAGCCATCAACAAAACAACAAGAAAGCATGGAAGAACATATTTTCCAATGATGTTTCTGATAAGCATTTAATGTCCAAAATTTACAGAGAACTCATACAACTTAAGAAAAGGAAGATAAACAATCCAGTCAAAAAATGGGTAAAGAACCTAAATAGACACTTTTCAAAAGAGGACATACAGAAGGCCGAGAGACACATGAAAATGTGCTCAAAGTCACTAATCATCCGAGAGATGCAAATTAAAACCACAATGAGGTATCATCTCACACCTGTCAGACTAGCACTCATCAACAAATCAACAAAAACGTGCTGGTGAGGATGTGGAGAAAAAGGAACCCTCGTGCACTGCTGGTGGAATGCAGACTGGTGCAGCCACTGTGGAGAACAGTATGGAGTTTCCACAAAAAGTTAAAAATGGAGCTCCCTTTTGACCCAGTAATCCCACTTCTAGGACTGTATCCCAAGAAACCAGAAACACCAATCAGAAAGATATACGCAGCCCTGTGTTCATAGCAGCAGAATTTACAATAGCTAAGGTTTGGAATAGCCTAAGTGCCCATCAGTAGATGAATGGATTAAAAAACTGTGGTCCATCTACACAATGGAATACTATCTATACTAATAAAGGGGTAATATGCTATTTAGACAGGGAGACCTTCCAGGAGACCTTCCGTATGTCCTTCCGGACAACACCATGGTGGCAGGTCCAAGGCAGAGGTGGTTAGGTGCAATCAGGCCAGTAGGGGAGGGAAGTTTGGGGTTATCGTGCCTGTCGGGGGCAGTTGAGGATGAGCAGCCTGGCGGGGGCCAGTTGGGGCAAGCAGGCCAGCAGGGGGGGCAGTTGGTGGTGAGCAGTCCGGCAGTGGCGGGCAGTTGGGGGCAAGCAGGCCAGAAGGGGGGGTCAGTTGGGGCTAAGAAGTCCAGCAGGGGTGGGGAATTTGGGGGCCAGCAGGCTGGCAGGCAGAGTGGTTAGGAGCAATCAGGCTGGCAGGCAAGTGAGTGGTTAGGAGCCAGCGGTCCCAGGTTGTGAGAGGGATGTCCTGCAGAGATCAGGCCTAAACCGTCTGTTGGACTTCCTTTGAGGGGTCCCAGATTGGAGAGGGTGCAGGCCAGGCTGAGGGACACCCTTCTGTGTACGAATTTCATGCACTGGGCCACTAGTATCTCTCTCTCTCTCTCTCTCTCTCTCTCTCTCTCTATATATATATATATATATATATATATATATATATATATATATATACATATACATATATATGAAAATTATATATATATGAAAATTATATATATATATATATATATATATATATATATATATATATATATATATTAGCCAGGACACCTTAACAGTCACAACTGGTGACTGCACATGCAGGTAAGGCCCAGAGTGGAGATGGAGACAGATACAGGGGAGCCTGCCTAAACTGCCACACTGTGTTGGCTCAGGCATCCCTGGAGCAGACACAGGGAGTCAGGTAGGGAGGGCCTGGGGCTGTACATGCCATTGCACTGGCTCAGGCAGCCCTGGAGCGGACACAGGCAGCTGGGAAGGAGGGCCTGGGGCTGGCTGAGCTGCCACTCCATCTCGGGCCACCCCGGAGTGGACACAGGCAGGGGGGCCTACTCCAGCAGCAGCGCACCAGCAGTCCCGCCTCCGCATATGAGCTGCAGAGGAAACACCTTTTCTGACCACTCATTGGCTAAGCTCTTGGTACGCCACTCACAGTGTTCTTGGTAACTTGGGTAATAAGAAGCCAAGAAAGTGATCTAGGATTTTTCCACCTCAATACTGGAGGAAAAAACGAAGGTCTGCTGCTATAGGGGCTAAAAATGTCATATCCTGACCTAGCCCGTTTCTCAGTGGATAGAGCATCGGCCTGTGGACCACAGGGTCTGGGTTTGGTTCTGATCATGGGCATGTACCTAGGTTGCAGGCTCCTCCTTGGCTGGGGCCCAGGTCAGGGCTCATGCAGGAGGCAACCAATCGAATTGTCCCTCTCACATTGAGTTTCTCTCTGTCATTCCCTTTCTCTTCCATGCTCTCTAAAAATCAATGGAAAAATATTCTCAGGTGAGGATAAGAAAATAGAAAGAACTGTCATATCCTATGAAAGAGACATCTTGAAAATTCCTAAAGGAAGTTGTCATTTTTTCGTGATGAAGAAAATGGAGTCCGTGTTGATGAAAACACCTTGGTGGATGTGGCGGCCAGCAGTGGAAGCAGCAGCAGGGTGATGGGGCGGTGCCTTCCCCTGATCAGCTGGGCGCCTCCCGCAGAGGGAGGCCAGACTGCACCTTAGGGCTGCTTCCCGTGGGGAGCAGGCCTAAACCATCAGTAGGACATCTCCTGAGGGCACCCAGACTGTGAGAGGGGGCAGGCTGGGCTGAGAGGACCCCTCTCCACTGCACGAACTGGGCCTCTAGTGCTGCTATAAAAAAGAGGGAACTTTTACCATTTGAACAGTATGAATGGAACTGGAGAGCATTATGCTACGCAAAATAAGCCAGTCAGAGAAAGGTAAATATCACATGATTTCACTCATATGTGGGATATAATGATCAACATAATTTGATGAACAAGAATAGATCCAGAGACAAATGGCAGGAGAGGGGGGCTGGAGAGCAACCAAAGGACTTGTATGCATGCATATTAGCATAACCAAGGGACACAGACACTGGGGCCGTGGAGGCTTGCCCGGGGTGGGAATGGCTTGGGGGGGGGGTCAATCGGGGGAAAAGGAGACATATGTAAAACTTTAGACAATAAATAAATAAATAAATAAATAAATAAATAAATAAATAAATAAATAAGATAGAAATAATCATTTGAAAACGATTTGCCAAATTTATTAAAAATAAAATATGCAACATATAATTCATCTAAAAAGAAAAAAGAATGATGTGAACAGTGTATCAGGGAAACCTGAGCTGCAGGCCAAGTTCTTTTGCTTACTAGTTTTGTCAGCTTGGGCCAATTGACTCTCTGCATCTCAATTTCCCTCATATATGCATTGGTGATAAATACAATGGGTAGGTCAAATTCAGTAATGTTAGAAAAATATTTTGACAGTTTGCTTGGTCCATAATATATGTTCAACAAATGTGTGCTCTAATCACTATTTCATACAGCACAAGTAGCCTGTTCTGACACTTAGAATCCATACCCTTTTCAAGTCTGAAAGTAATGGTTGACTTTTATGTAGTATTGCATATCCTTATGTATGTATATATGCATGCATGCATGTATGTATTTGGAATTGGGGCTATCAATGAGAGACTTAACCCTTCCATCTGACTTATTTAACTTAGCACAAAACCCTCAAGGTCCATTCATATTGTTGCAAATGGCAACATTTCATCATTTTTTATGGTTGAGTAGCATTCTGTTGTATATATACTAGTATATACCACATCTTCTTTATCCATTCATCCAGGTAGTTTCCATATCTTGGCTATTGTGAATAATGCTGCAATAAACAGAAGATCACAAACATCTTTTTTATCAAATTTGTTGGGATTACATTGGTTAGTAAGATCATGTAGGTTTCATCTACACATTTCTGTGATACATGATCTGTATATTGCATTGTGTGCCCACCACCTAAATTCAAATCATCTTTCATCACCATATATTTGGCCACCTTTACCCTTTACTGCCCCCTCTTCCCTCTGGTAACCACCATACAGTTGGATGTGTCTATGAGTTTCAGTTTTATATCCTATATATGAGTGAAATCATATGGTTCTTAGCTTTTTCTGATAGACTTATTTCACTTAGCATAATATAGGGTGTTCCAAAACTGTATGCATATTTTAACAGCTGATAACTCACTGAATTTTCACTCCTTTTCAGGTTTGACTGATTTAAAATATGGGTGAAGGCAGACTAAGCTTTGAACAAAGAAAATTTATCCTAAAGTGCCACAAGACTTTTTTATGGGGAAACATAAAAGATAAAGTTTATGATACAAAACTGTCAACAATCGATGAACTGAGGGCTCAAAAGTATCGAACAAAATGATTCTTGATGTTTGCATTTCCATTGCTTCATGTTATCAGCATTGTCTGGACCAGAAGGTCATCATTTTGAAAACAGACATTGATTAAAAAGTTAATCATTTCTATATATTCTTTAAATTTTTAAAATGAACTGTATGCTAATAAACACTGACTTTAAAATCATTTAAAGTGCATATACATTTTTGGGGGGACACCCTGTATTCTCAAGTTCCATCCATGTTGTTGTAAATGGCAGTATTTCATCTTTTCTTATTGCTCAGTAGTATTCCATAGTATATATGTGCCACATTTTCTTTATGTAATCCCCTAGCGAATGACACTTTGGTTGACATCATGTCTTGGCCACTGTGAATAATGTTGCAATGAACATAGGGGTGCATATATCTTTGTGAACAAATGTTTTTTGAGTTTTTTGAGGTAGATACCCAGAAGATGGATTGCTGGGTCATATGGTAACTCTATTCTTAATATTTTGAGGAACTGCCATACTGTTTTCCACAGTGGCCAAAGCAGTGTACATTCCCACCATCAGTGAATGAGGTTCCTTTTCTCCACATGCTCTCTAACACTTATATATCATCATTTTTATAAGCCATTCTGACAGATATGAGGTGATATCTCACTGTGGTTTGATTTACATTTCCCTAGTAATTAGCAATGTTGAATATCATATGTGGAATATAAAACAAAAAAGCAATGAATAAATGAGACAAATAATTCATAGACACAAAAACAGGTTTTCAGTTATGAGAGGAGAAGGTAGGAATGGAGTGAGCAAAATGGATAAAAGGGGTCAATTATATGGTGATAAATGGAAATTAGACTTTTGGTGGTGAGCACAATGTAATGTCTATAGATATAAAATTATAATGTTGTACATCCAAAACTTATATAATGTTATTAATCAATGTTACCTCAGTAAAAAGTTAAAATGAAAAAATCATGAATGACTGGTGAGGAATATAATAGGCAAACATATGCTTCTTATTAACTGCACATTCAATTCAGTTTTAAGTATCTGAGCAGAGACTGTTGACTGAAGTACTCATGTATAGGACAGTTGTTGCAAATACCCCTACTTATTAGGCCAGCTGAAGGACTAAGGATGGATTCAGGGTATGCCATCTCTGCCTACTGAAAGAAAATGTCTCATCATTTTTTTAATGTGCTGTATCAGAAATCCTCAAAGGTCCCTGGGCAAAGGCTAGAAAGGTGATAATTAAGCATTGAGAGAATGTTCACCTCACCAGGAAAATATTTTTTAAAATGAGAGTAGCTGTTGATTCAGATAATATTCTGCATGAAGAATTGATTGATAAAAGCACAAAAATAGTTTTCATTTTCTGATACCAGCTTTCTGAGCTTTGGGCTTATTTGTAAGGTTCCTTAAATTCAGCTGATTCCTGGTAGGGACTGAAAGGACTGTGGCAGACTCTTTCATATGAAATAATGGGCAAGCACATAAATGAAGAAACACAAAAAGGCAATAAAATTTTTACTGCTATTTATTAGGACAATGAAAAGTCAGAGACTAAAGTTCTTTATGGTGTGCTTCCTGAGTTAAGGCCACAAACTCTTCCTACCTGCCCTGCTGTCCTCTTCTCTTCTCTTGGCAACCAATTTAGGGTGTTTTTCATGAAGTACCTGCCTATTGGGATTTTATGTGAGCTTAAGTTACTAAGCTTCTATTGCAAAGGCAACAGCTTGTTAGGCAATCAGCTTAATAACTAAAGGTTACTCTTAAATATTACATTGCACATTTATTTTTATATCCACCGTGCAAAAGTGCTTACCAAGGAAGTGTGTGCCAGAAAGTACTATTGATCTGAGAGCCTTTTGCTGCATTGTGGTATATACTGTCATAAGGCCAGAATCTGAGATGTAAAGGATTCTTTCTGCAGCAGGAACTGTGTGAAAATGACCAGGAGAGTGCTACTGACATCACACTCTTGCTCCTGCTTTTCCAATACTGAGTGCAAATTCCCTTGGCCTTTGCCTGTGTTGTCCCTGAGAATTCTGAAGCCTTTAGGAAGTAAGGGAATACTTACTAGCCAGAATTATCTCAGCATTCTTTCTTTAAATATGTTTTTATTTATTTCAGAGAGGAAGGGAGAGGGAGAGAGAGATAGAAACATCAATGATGAAAGAGAATCACTGATTGGCTGCCTCCTGCACACTCCCTCCTGGGGATTGGTCCACAACCCGGGCATGTGCCCTTCACTGGAATCGAACCTGGGACCCTTCAGTCCACAGACACTCTATCCATTGAGCCAAACCAGCTAGGATTCTCTTAGCATTCTTAAGCTACTCTGCTTTATCCTACCTATCTCCTAATCTGCATGGTTCCCTCTTGCTCTCTCAGTGGTTACTATGGGACTCAGGATGGAGGTATGCATGTTTCAGCACTTTTAGCTCCCTTTTCTTAAAGCAGCTTATACAGTGAAAAGACTACAATGTAAGATAGACTTGGATTTTACTCTGGACTCTGCCATTTACTAGCTGTGTGCCCTTGAGCTAATGGCTTCATATCTCTGAGCCTTATTTTTCTGATCTAAAAAAATTAAGATAAAAAGAGGTCATCCATAGAATTGACAGGAGAATTAAATAAAAGGATGTGTCTAACATTTGGCACAGTATCTAAGCATGAGGCAATCCTCATTCCCTTGCAGGATCCCTCAGAAGTCCCAGGTCCTCTCTGCTCTCCTGACCCACTCAATGACTTCTCTGACCCTGCTCAGGGACTTCCAGTTAAGGTCTCTCCTCTCAGTCATGACCTTACTCCTCTTCTATCAGTATTCTAAGAGTTTACAGAAATTAAGAGTAGTCCCTGTTCTCACAATAGTTGTGGACCATTGGCCTGTAGCATCTGTAGATTACTGTCTTCTTTTACCCAGAGCCCTCTTTAATAGAACTGATGCTTTTTTTTTTTTTTTTTTTTTTTTGTATCTTGGCAACTGGTTTAAGCCTTGGCTTTTTTTGCACCAGCAGATCCTTGATTCTAATTGAGCTGGTAAGGGAGGGAGGGACACTATAACTTATAGCTTCCATCAAATATCTGACCAAATGCCACAAAGACTGGCCATGGCCAAGCCTAAACTTCAAGGCAGGCAGTGGCATTGGCTTTATTTCACTCACTCAACAGCTTTATAAGCTTGAAGTTGGCTAAGGCATGGCTAGGTCAATGCCAGCCTCATGGAGGGAAGAGCAGAACTCCTAGTAGCAGTTGCCAATTTTTTTATGCCTAAGCAAATGAGGCCTTCATGTTTAAATTGCAGTCTGGACCCCTTTTGTCTGAACAACCTGAAGGCCTCCAAGCTCCATAGAGCTAGGAAGGGAAAAATCATCCATTTGACTTTACTGAATTCCCTGGCTGTGGAATTCTACAAAAAAACTAAAGCAAGTGCTAGAAAAGGACAAATTCACTCAAACTAGCTCTTTGTAAGTCAATCAGATGGCTTAGGTAGGGACTAGAGGTACTTCCTCAAGGTGGCTTTGTCAAAACAATAGGCCAAAGTAGAATATACTCTTACAAAGCAGAGTCCTGCACTGGAAGACAAATGGATGTGGAAATACCTACTAGATGATTCAATACAATGATGAGTTGCTGAGCCCTTTTGTCCTCTTTACTAGCAACAAGGATTTCAGTAAATGTTAGCTCCCTCCCTCTCCCCTGCTCCTTTTCTCTGACACACAAATAGCCCTGCCACCTTCCAGACAGTCCTGTTCAGATTGCTGTAGCAAATATTTCATTTCAGGCTGTCTTCCTTTAGCACCTCTAGAGACTGCCTACCATGCAGCTGGTGTGCACATTCAGATGGCAAGTGATTCAAGGACAGTGTCAGCAGGGTGATGGAAACCATGACAATAGAACAGGTAGTATGAAGGCAGAAATAACTACTGTGAGCCCACGTGCCCATTGATTATTGTTCTCAGCAAGCTGAAAAGGTGCAGTTTGGGTGATTGGAGGTTTTGCTAAGACTAAATTTGTTGGAATATTTCAAGACTTTTATTTAGATACCTTGCCAAATTAGAGACATCACAGCAGGAAGAAAACATTATAATTTACAGACAGTACAGGAGGTCAAGGGCACATGTCTGGGTTGTAGATTTCAGATTTCTTTGAGAGCTGATACATGCTAAGTCAGAAATATACAAAGAAAATAGGGGACATGAAAATAGCTGCTGCTATCACTGAGGATATTCATAGTCCACACCATGTCAATGAAATGTAGGTCTCTTTTTGACCTGATCCTCCTGGCCTTAGAGGCTTCTCAATGGCATGATTCTTCTCCACAATTGTCTTGCCTTTTGACCCTCTCTGTATCAAATATGATATTTCTGTCCTCTTCTACACTTTCCCTTTTGTAAACTCACTTCTTTAAGGGTATTGATTTCCCCGCTCTACTACATTGTCCATTTTCCTGTGCCTAACATGGCTTTCAGTTTGACTGCTAAATTACCCCAGTTATCTCATCCAATTTCAGGAGTTTGCAGGTAGAAAGGACATCATTTGAGGAAATAAGATTGCCCAAGAGTTAAAGTTACATGAAAAGTTAGTGGGCTTTCTAGATAGCTTATGAGATCCCCTTCACAGAAGGTATACTAGTGGTAGCTCAATGGCCCATTGATGTAGATGTTGGAGGAGGTTTTTAATATCTGATAGGGAAATATTAGGGGGAACATTTGTAAAGCATATTACTGTCTGATCACTATGCTGTACACTTAAAACTAATACAAAAATAATATAGAATGTAAACTATAATTGAAAAATTAAACACATTAAAAAAATAAAAAATAGAAAAATCTATGTGTGCCCCCCCCCAAAAAAAATGCTGGGATCCCATAAACCTTAATAAGACCAACCCTCTGATTTTACAAGTGAGAAAATTAACCTAGATATTTAAGGCAACACAATCAGTACATGAACATGGATAAAAGCCCAGGTTACCTGACTTCTAGCCTAGGGCTTTTTATATTGTAACATACTGGTACCCCAATCCCACCTTTGATCTCACTCCCTCTGGAAAGCTTTCCTTAATTTAATGCATTTCAACCTCAGTTGCATTCTACCTCTAGTTTAACACCTTACCTTCCAAAAAAAAATCCCATTACCACCATCACTCACACTCACACACCAATAAGGGGAGGAGAATTAAAATTTTATTAAGGAAGAAATGTCTTTGTGACAACCTACTGAAATTACCATTGCCAATGAAAGTAATCAAACTTGGAAGGAAGTATCTAAAGAGTTTGGCAAATACCCTTATTCTTTCAGGTGCCTTCCATGCCTTACTTCTTGATTATATATGGTTAGTTAAGCAAGAAATCTTAACTGAGCTTCTGGATTGGCCCTACCAAGTTTCATATTATACAAGATGAAGAAAAACAAGAGAAAGTGAGTCTTGCTTTCAGGGAGCTGAGATTCTTGTTAGAAAGATAGTACACAT